>NC_139893.1:26299314-26623921 GCF_905171665.1 Trachurus trachurus | reverse complement strand
AATCCGTGTTGACTGTAAAAAAAAGAAGAAAAAAAGGTCGTTACTCTCTTTTCCAGTGCTCTGTCTGCACTCACAAAGGTTCCCCGGCTCCTAAAGCCCGTCCGGGCTGATTTAGATGTAACACCGGTCAAAGTTCAACTGGAAATATTGTGGATTTACCTTACAGTCTATGGGATTTACCTGTGGGATTTACCCATAAAACAAACTTTTCACGGCAAAACAGCAAAGGTAAGAGGAAATGTACAACCATGTTTTGGCCAAGCAGTAGTATCTGTGTTTGCTCGACTTTGCTCATTTTTGTCTTCTCTCTCTGCCTCTGTGTAACTGTTAGCTTCTGTGTTAGCCGCGGTTGCTATCGTTCCAATCTTTGTAGCCGACTCTTTCATATGAGCGGTAGGCGGTAGCTGATGTGTTTTGCACATAGACTGTATTTAAAAGAGGTTTTGCATAATGTACAGTAGTATACGAGCCAGAAATGTGGCGACTGGGTCCACACAGAGGTGCTTCATGAAGTTTGATGTTTAGTTGTTTATTTGAGTAGTGTTTGGGCTGTGTTTGGGTCATATAAACATGGTTTTTACACGTTGTAGACCAGCTTCTGCTGTTTGATTTAATGTAAAATATGACTATATTCTTTAATAATTAGTGCTGTAGAGGCTCTGTGGCTGTTCTGTAAGTCTGCCAGTCCTCCAAATGGGGGACTTTGGGGTGTAGCAGGGCCTCCTTGAGCAGAGTTTGCACATTTTCCTTGTTTGTGTGCGTTCCCTCCAGATTCTAGGTGAACTTGGAGAGAACTGACACAGGTGTGAATGTGTCTCTAATGTGTCTGCCCTGGCGACCTGTACCCCATGTGGCCCTGCATGGGTGAGAAGTATAGAAGATGGATGGATGGATGGATGGATAAAGATACAGTGTAAAAATGTAGGCAACTCAGCATTTAAGTTGGACTGTCCAAACTGGCTCTACAAGGTGGTGGTGAGGGGGAAGTTGTATCAGTGCAGGGGAGTGAGAGGGGCTTAGGTTTGATTTATGCCTTTAACTGACAGGTAGGTGGGGAGAGAAACTGGGGTAATGACACGCTGTAAAAATGAGCACAGTCAGGAATCAAGCCAGTGATCACTCGGCAACTGGATGTGCTCTTCTTGACTACCAAGCACCCCAGGTGCACCTTCCTTATGCCAACGGAGGAAGTAGAGGCACTGCTGATTTGTTATCAGATATTTGAAAGCTTGCTCCGTCATGGAAGGAGTTAATGCTCAGTGGGGAGTGGTCAGCACGGGGCCACCTGTGGTCAACAGTCTCATTGAGGAGAATACCCTCAAAATGTATGTTTACAAGACAGAGCAAAATTCCCTAATATGGGTGTATTTTTTTCCCCATTTGTACCATTATGTATGTATGTCCTATGTTTCAAATATTTTCCTCAGTTCAGATTTCTTTATTTCTTCTTCCTCGTCCCCCAGCCAGCACCACTCCTCCTCTTAGATAAACAGTAGCACCCAGCATTGCTGGGAGCTATCAGTCTAAACTGATATGTGCTGATAACAGCTCAAATCAGGCTTTTCTGTATTGCATGCCAGCTTCAGCCAAACCTGTGGCCTCTGTGTACAGTGCACAGATAATCATCTGTGGGTTTCAGACGGTTGGATTAAAGGAGTAGATTACATGTTTTCTTTTTATTGAAGTGGTCATCTGTATTGTTGCTGTTGTAGTTGCAAATACGAAACACAAATGTAAGTGAAGAAAAAACATAATTTAAAGCTTTAGTTGGTAACAATTATTCAGTCATATTTGCTGGAAGTGTCACTATATTCTGATAGTAGAACAAGACAAAATCCAACTCCTCTGGTTCCACCTACAGCCTATAATCTTATTTGCAAAAATCCACCACTCCCAGAGTAGATTAACTCAAGTATCATACTCAAACACTAATTTGAAGTGGTTCCTGTGAGAGTGTCCATCACAAACACATTTAAACTTTTAGCTCACCAGTTTAGCTGGTCCAATGCAAACCGTTTCGCCAAGAGGTTAATAACCACTTGGCGGTCGGGTTAGCACGTCCTTTATGGGTGAGTGAGTGCACATCCGTTACACCTCTTCCCCTTGCTTTCTGCACTGCGTATGCCCACAAGGTAACCCAAGCAAGAATAAGCAAACATGCTCTACAATGGTGAGAGCACATAGCACAATAAGAATAACTTTATTCATCCCAAAGGGAAATTCATTTGTGATGATATGGTATGAGGATCCTATCTCTTCGTCCCCCACTGCTGTTTTTTGATCTATCAAGATGTTGTGGAGTGGATGATCTGAGTTGTTCAGAATGGCCACTAACATCGTCAGTATGTGCATCTTTCCACTAACTCCCCCAGTGTGTTCAACGTGGCTCCTTTATTTTGTGATGTGTGCTGGCCAGACTGTGTTTGACGACTGTTGCTCCTACTACTATCAGAAAACACCCTTAGAAATAAGGGTTCCAAAACTGTTCTTCTATAAGGGCTGAGGTTCTACCCAGAACCATTTGCTTCTATAAAAAGAATAAAAAATAAGATAAAAACTAGGGGTGCACCGATTATTCGGTAACCGAATATATTCGGCCGAATATTGCAAAAAAAGCAACATTCGGCCTTCGGTGGAATGAGCGCAAAGCAAGGCCGAATATAAAAAAAAAAAAAAAATTAAAGTCTGATAAATACGCGATCGCACGACGATGGAAACGGCAGCTTAAACCCCATGGAGCTTTATTAGTAGGTGACCCTACTGCTGGAAAAACAACAGCAACAAGAGCAGTGGGGGGAAAGCTGCACAGCGACCGCGCGCACCGTTGCTCGTCGCTCCAAGAGCTCGGTGCCGGTGCGTCCTCTCGCAGCGGAGACACGGCCACTGAGAGGACTGAGTGAGGGGACCGTTCCTGTAGGAATCATTTAAAAACCAAACAACAACATGCTGAGTAGGCTACGAAAGGGAGAGACGGCTGCAGCAGTTAAAACGAAAGCTCCTCGTCCCAGCATGTCGCCCACTCTGTCCGTGGCCAACAGCTTTTAAAACAGTGTTTCCCAACCTTGGGATCGGGACCCCACGTGGGGTCGCCTGGAATTCAAATGAGGTCGCTTGAAATGTCTAGTAGCCTAATTGATGAATTTAAAAAAATCTGACCAAGAAAGGTTAGGAACCACTGTTTGAAAAGACACTTGGGTTTTTTTGGAGTGTACTTGCATAGATCTTTCAGCACTCACAATGGGCCGATATAAATGAAAAACTTTATTTAACTTCTTGTGCTTTTTTGATGAGCAACTGGAATATTCAAAAACTGTCAATAGTCAATAAACATTTACTTTCTTTGAAAATTAAGTTTAAAAAAATATTTTATTTAAAAACTTTATAACCACTTTTGGTATTCGGTATTATTCGGTTATTCGGCCAAGCGTTTTGATTTTATTCGGTATTCGGCTTCGGCCAAAAAAATGCCATTCGGTGCACCCCTAATAAAAACCCTTTTTGAAGAAAGGGCCTTTCAAAGGTTCTTGGTAACACTAAGGGTTTGAGTAACAACCGTTTTGATCCAGAGACTATTTTTTAGGAGAAAGAGTTTTTTAAGGATTGTTGAAAGCAAGGGTATAAGATCCTGTGCCACCAGGAACACACTGCCTGATTAACACTTACTAATGACGCAAAATACAATTTCTTGTGATTACAGATGAAAATATTTTTCATATCTATTTGTTATAAAAACAACAACAAAAACAAAAGAAGCTCTTCTTCTATAGATGTTTTTGATAATGACAATAATTTGATATGACAATAAGTAGGATTTGAATCTCAGCCTCTGAGTCCAAGGCCACTGGCATTACCCACTGAGCTATCCAGCTGGATAAAACATGAAGTAGGGCTGTTCGATTTTGCCCAAAAATAAAATCTTGATTTTCTTCTCTGAAAAATCGATTTCCGATTACGATTTTTTTGTTAAATGACAGACTATTTTGTGTGCTGTTTGTGTCTTTTTAAATGGACCTAATGGACCATGAGAGCTGTAACTGTGTAGTGGAAAAGGGCTGTTGGTCTTTTTGGCAACGAAATCCTCACTGGTCTTAGCAAAATGCCGACATGCTTGTTTACAGTGTGTGGGGGGAGAGCGTGATGGGAGGAAGGAGGCGACAGTCATTACGATAATTCAGCGCAGCCCAGATTCATGAACGGGGGCTTACCGTAATTACCCTAGTTAGAGTAAAAGATCGATTTTTACGATTTCAAAAAATCGATTTTTATGATTCCAAATAATCGCAATTACAATTTTAAATCGATTAATCGAACAGCCCTAACATGAAGTATGTCGGCGGCCAGACTTGAAAACTGTGATGTCAGAAAAGGGTATTAAAAAAAATAGCAGAACAAAACACATAGGATATTTAGCCTGGTTTTCTGTTGGTCATGACCTGCCTTGAGTTGTGATCAGAGAGACGGCGATGTGCTGATTTGTTGTCAACAGAACAGATAGGGCTTGCATGGCGCTTGTTGATCTATTACTTGGGCAAGGTAGCTGTTGCAGTGTATTATGGGATTTGTAGTGTGAGTATGTGAGCACTATACTGACGGGCCATTAATAATAGAAATATGAAACTTTCTCGCAGGCCGCATAAAATTGTATCATGGGCCAGATCTGGCCCCCGGGAAAGCAAGCTCTTCATCAACAAATCTTGTTGACTCAGGGAAAGATTAGCTGTGACTGCTGTGACAGCAGTCCTGCCTTTGGAGGATGAAAGGACCAGTGGTATTGAAACCTGCAATATTTGTGGGTTTAAAAAAAAAAAAAAATGATAGATAGGTAGACATAGTATGGAGTAAGAGCACTTCCAAAAAGATGTGTCCATGATTCTAACCATTCGTATTCGTAATGATAAACATTTGTATGCCAATAAAAAAGTTGTACCCAAAATTCTGCTGTCATACACATGAGTCTGAGAAATTGTTAGGGTTAGGATTGTTTTTATGTGAGTATGAATCTAAAAGCTGTGAGTGCAAACTAAAGTCCTGTGAATACATCTCTAATTTCTACGACTACGAAGTCTTCACTGTGAACACGAATTCAAGTTTGTGGGTGCGAGTAGAAAAAGTGTTGAAATGACGTCAGTTACAGCTCCACCACTTGTGCATGCAGGATTGCAGGGGGACTGGAGCCAATCCCAATTGATATGGGGAAAGGGCGGGTAACATCCTGGACTGGTCACCAGACTCACATCAGGCATGAACTCCAATAACTGGGGATGAAGCCACTGTCTAATACTGTGATATGTAGTATCTTTGAGTGGAGGGTGTGGAGCACATTGTGCCGTGGATTTCAATTGCAATATTATTTGCATATGGTGGTGAAGAAATATCAAAATGCATAGCACAGAGATGAGAGTGGAGAGCAAAGGTGGTGGTTGAGGCCCTCAAGTGCCACTGTTTAAAGTCCCCACCCCTGCTGCTCCACTAGATTAGAAACCTGATCATCCACATGGCATAGAAATATTTATAAAGGCTTAATCAGCATGCACATTCTCCTTTGGGTGGTGCTGGGAGCAGATCCCCAGTCAAGTTCAACATAAAAAATAAACACTTGCTCCCGCACTCACTTGAAGCTCTTTTATTTGGTCAACGTTTCGGTCTATTGGTCAATAGATTTTTTATATAGAAATATTTATAGTCAGAACATTTAGAATGAGCCTATAAAACAACATTGAACCCAGGAATCAAAGTGTGGCCTAATGTGTGTCCTTAGAAGAGGTTCAGGGCCGGCCCTTTGCTGAAGAAACCCACAGGTCACATTACTATTTCACAATTTCAGTGTTTCAGTGTGGATGATATTCAAGGGAGTTTTCACTGAACCTATTTTATTCTATACAGTGTACACATGAAATAGGCATTTGTAGCTTATATTTGCTGTGTAACACTGTGTTTAATAAAAGTTTATGTTCACATTCAGGAATAATCCTTGTCAAACCACATGATTTGATATAATCGCTCCTTAACCACCAACATATAAGCCCAGTTATCACTGTTGGTTAAAGGAGGTGAACACTGTCCAAACACACGTTACCACACGCTGCCATATTTCACACTGACTCAGAAAATCTCAATATTGTGCAATGTTATCACATTAGCCTAATTTCAAAAAACTTCCACTGCACTCAGTGTCATTTACTAACTACTGAAGGTGACATTGTACAGTATTTATGGTAAATATAGGTATGGTAATACTTTTTTTTGGTTTATTTTGGTGACTATTGAACGAAACAATCACTTCTTCCAGATTCCAGTAGAAAGGAGGAGCGGGGAGGTGGAGACTAATGTGGCACAGTTACAAGAACGCCATCGCTTTTCTGTCAAGCTATCTTGACTCAAAATATTTAATTAATCCTCTGAGGAAATTGCTTTGTTACAGTGTTCCATTCCAAGTATGATAAAAAAAAATACATATTACAATGCCCCCTTTTCAAACTTGATACCACACCCACAGTGCAACGTGTAGACCTCAGTTGTCACTGGTTACCATAATAAACATACCAGTGTACCAATCGTAAAAAGTACTTAACTAGGTTTGACACTAAACTCATCATAGATATTTTATTTATTCATTTATTTATTTTTTTTTACAATTTTTAACAATGGGTATTTCATTTAAACGTTTATCTTCTATGTTTGCCTACTTGTGTGATAGTAATGGATCTATAGGTTACATATACGGCACCAACAACATAAGGACATATTGATGTGGTATATTATATTTCTGTATGGGCACACATCTCAAATTTAGTGTAACACCTTTATTCACATAATGAAGAAAGGACACGTTTTCCCAGTTGTAAAGTGACTTTTGAACCTTTGAAAGAGTTGTTTACTTTTCTTCTTTAGAGATTTTGTTTGGTGTTTGTGGTGTTATCATGAGTTCCTGTTGTGGGTGTGATTTACAGATATTTCTGAGAAACAACAAGATTCAAATGGCAGCACTGAAACAATCTCTGTCTGCATAGATAGCGGGGCTACGCCTATGACTGTCCATCGCAGAACAGACCCGCGTCACACAGCCCCATAATCTCATATTTGTGGATGGTACAACAATACTAATGGTTCTGTAATGAAGTGAAGTGAATTGAAGTAATATCAGCTCTCGATTCATGTTGACTCACTGTTTGGTCTGGCTATTGTTGAAGATGACTGTTATGATAAGACAACAAAAGGCAAAAGTGCTTATCACACAGATCTGAACACACCTTGAGAAGTATTGCCTTTATCACACGACTCAAAATATGATCAAGCAAAGCAAATAAAAACACTCAAGTGGGTATTTAGTGAAGTCTTTATTCATCTAAAGTCTTATTTTCTATCCATTATTGGTCATTGACCACTGTGGTGTGTTAGTCCTTCACTTCAGGTTTGGTTGTTTTAGATGTTTTCTACTTGATAACAAAGGCGTCTCTGCCCACTCATAAAAGAAATATAACATATATTCCCCTCTATCAAGGCTGATATTGCCATATACATATGTCACCTATATGGAGATTTATCACCATCACATATGTATGCTTTTACTTTCATTCTCACTGGTTGTTGCCACAGACAGAAACTTCTTCTTCTCCTTCAATTTGGTTTTGAGTTGCAGGTTTAATCTCAGTTGACTCATTATGCTTCGAGTGATTGAGTTAAATTGAATTACAAAAAATATATATTTTCTCACTTCCTGCTGGTGATATTTTAATGCTGGTATAGGTTTTCAGACCTGATTAGCTATAGCCTCCTGTTTTTGTTCCTCTTCCTCAAGATGATCCACACAGCATTTGCAGGGACTGTTTCTTTGGTAGAAAGAACTGATCAAAAATCCGTGGTGGACAGTAACGGAGTAAATTTACTTAAGTACATATCCAGAGGATTTGTACTTTACTTGAATATTACATTTCTGTGGTACTTATTACTCTTACTTGAATACATTTCCAAGACAAATATGTTTACTTTAATTTCTAGGAAGGCTGAAAAAGTAGTCGTTACTTTCAGGTCTGCTCTTTTTTTCCCCTAGAATACTATTGAACACAACAACACAAATTCATTTAGAAAAAATTATAGTAATTCATTGATGTGAAAAATAAGAAATTTACTCTTACTTAAAGTAAATTTAAAAGCATGTACTTTTGGATAGTTAAGTACCTTTAAAAGCTAGTACTTTTTTACTCTTACTCGAGTAACATGTCGACTGAGCTACTTTTACTTGTAACGGAGTAAATCTTAACCAGTAGTATGTACTCTTACTCAAGTACTGGGGTCGAGTACTCTGTCCACACAAAATTAGATCTGGTGATCAGGCTTTGCTGTTTTATTTTGATTTTGTTCCAAGAAATATATGTTCAAGCTGCTGTATGCTTACTTTTGCTCACATCTTTGCTGTTCTGCTGATGTGGTGTAGTTTCAACCACAGACGTCATGGACATAGCCTCCATGACGTCCCCTCAGGTTTCTGTAGAGTCATCTTGCCAGAACTTCACGCTGCAGAACTCAGAGCCAACACAAAAATGGGTATGGGAGTCCAAGCCGCATGTCCTCTATCATACTGATTTTTAGGCCTTAATAAAATTTAAATGAGTGAGCAGGAAATTAGCTATAGAGACCAAAACTGTTATTGTGTGAGGCTGTTTTTCTGCTGAGTAGTATGATTATGCGTATGCTGGTTGATACCAAACCAAAGGGCATAAGAGGAACTGTAGCTTCTGGTACTTCTGCATCAGCTTCGTTTTTCAGCCTCAGAGGTTGATTGTGGTTCTCAGGTAACATATGATACATACAATTATTGTAAGATAAATATATGAATACATATTGAGAAATGCTGTGATGTCATTAGGATAGCTCTATAATAAAGGAAAAATAAAATGTTTATGACCATAAGCCCTAGAGTTCATGACCTATGGTCAAGAACTTTAGGACATGACCAAACTAGATCTCAGATACAAGTGGCCGAAATCGGTTTTCTCTGCGAAGTGGTGGGGTGCTCTCTTAGCTCTGTCACCTAGGAGGAGTTCAGAGTAGAGCTCCGTCTCCTGCTCCTCCACATTGGCTGTGTGGCTTGGGCATCTGTATCGGATGCCCCCTGAACGCCTCCCTAAGGGAAGCGTTCAGGGCCTGCCCCAACAGGAGGAGGCCCCGGGAAGGGCAGGACACACTGGAGTGACACTGTGTCAGTCGGCTGGCCTGGGAACGCCTTGGGATCCTCCCAGAAGAACTGGAGGAGGTGTCCAGGGAGAGGCAAGTCTGGGCATCCCTGCTTAGACTGCTGACCCCGTGACCCGGCCCCAGATAAGCGGTGGAAGAAGGACTGATGGAAAAATATATATTAAAAAAAACATCCCCAGTAACAAAAAAGGTGATAAATGAATAATGTGCTGAAATAGCTGAAATAGTCTCAGAGAACTTATATTGTTATAAACAAGAAAAAATATTGTATTATTTTGTCAAGATAAAAAAAAATGAAGTAATTAATTACAACTTCTTTTCTGTGTTGTGTACATAGTTGCATACAGCAAGATGCTGACAGATGGACCAAAAAAAAAAACTGTGGAGTCATTGTCCTGTCCATATTTGTGGACAGGACAATGACTCCATAAGTACCAGTTTTCACAGAAGTGAGGTGAACATTATTTTAATCAGTAACCTCATCTATAACATCAGGTGTATGAAGCACAGTGAAGCATGGAAAGACACACAAAACATAGGGCAGGACCAGCAGTCACAAATCCGTGAAGCCATGGGAATGCCACTCCCTCACCTGCTGCACTAAGACCTTGCCCCCTGGTATAAATAATTGGGCCTCCCTCCCATCTCCCTCATTGTTCCAGCGAAGAAGCAAATGGCTATGGCAAACAAGTGGCCGCTATGGCTGACCCTGTCTGCCATCGTAGCTACTTTGCTCAGCGGTACATACATTACACTCATTGTATTAGGCAGCAAAAAACTAATGAAATGTGCTGCAGCAAAGTTGATGCTTATTGTGTTACAATGTGGTTTTTTTATCACTTCACAAATAATTGTTATTTCTTTTTACAGAGGCAACGTTTGCTGTGAACTCCAAGTCTCAGATTCCTGAGAAAATAACAGGTGAGCTTGTTAAACTGTGTGATTATTGATTCATTTGTAAACTACAGTTGCTTTTGTGGCATCACAGCCTTATTTTGTCTCTGCAGGAGTAAATCCCATCCACAATGGCCAGGTTTGCAGCACATGGGGTAACTTCCACTTCAAGACCTTTGATGGGGATGTCTACCAGTTGCACTCCACCTGCAACTATGTCCTGACCTCCTCGTGCAGGAGCAGTTACAGTGACTTCAACATCCAGATCAGGAGACAGGAGGCTGACGGCCACCCCACCATCAAAACCATCTTAATGAAGCTGGAGGGTTCCGTTGTGGAGCTTTCTAAGGGCTCGGTGGTCATCGATGGCAAACCGTAAGTTGACTCTAAAGTCCATAGACCTGTTACAATCAGATTTAATGGAACATGTTGATTATATTTACCCACTTGCAAATGTAAGATATGAACATATACTGGATTTCTATACATGGCATATATGAAATAAAATCATACATGTAAAGATTGTATGTGAAACCTATTGAAAATTGGAACAATGTCAAATGTAAGTACATATGTGTCTAGTTTCTGTTTAATTATTTCTGCTTCTATTTTACACATGTTATATAAATATACATCCAAAGCCTGTCAATATGCTGATAATATGAGCATGATGAAGTTCCAAAAGTCTGAGACCCAAAATGTAATGTAAAAATATTTTTATTCCTATTTCAATAATCACCTTTGACCAGGTGCAATGATTACATTCAGAGTCCCAGTTTTTAGAAGATATACACTTATTTATCAAGAATAAATCACATTATTCATTATCACATTACATTATAAAAAATATGTATATACACAATGCCAAATTTTACTTTGGGTTTTATTCATGCTTTAAATATATATCTTCATATCCAGACATAGTTGATAGTAATATAAGTTACACATGGCAACAGCACTCTTGATAGGGACATAGCGTATACGTCTGTATTGTGGTTAAGAGATGGTCGAGACTGGTCGAGGCAGACCTTAAAGCAGAAGTGAGTGGTCCGGTCGTTTTCGCTAATGCTGCGTTCCAGGCAGGCTTTTGAAATCGTAAATTACAGCTTCAAGTCACAACTTACGACTTTGTAGCGTTTCAGGCAACCCACTCGTGTTTTTCCGACCTGTTTTACCGGTGAAAGTCACTATAACGGCCACTCATAACTTCCGACCGGTGAACTCGTACCAGATCGAACTGGTACGACTTCACGGTCGGAAAAATACGAGTTTCCTTGAACGCACCATAACAGTCCTCGTCGCTACGTCACCACATTCACGGCGTTCCTTGGCTGCACACACAGCCCTGCATGCCGTTCTCTCTCCTCATTGGATAAAAACTGTAGGATACGATAAATGTTTTCTCCTCGGCTCAGAGCAGAGCAGAGGGACTGAGAGACCCGTGTTTCAGTCCAAACACTCTATGTAAGTGATTGCTGTCGGAAGATATAACTATTTAAGACTTATATTAACACAAATATATCACTCACTTCTGCTTTAATGTGCCTTGACATAATGTAGCTGTATTATGATTTGCCACACAGATAAACCTAACTGAATTGCACTGAAGAAAAAAATGTCTTTGTGTTTTGCGATCTTTCAAGACGCCTTGCATGTTTGAATTGATCATCAGTAAAACAGCAGAGTCTTAAAGCAGAAGTAAGCGATCCGGTCGTTTTGGCTAATGCTGCGTTCCAGGCAGGCTTTTGAAACCGTAAATTACAGCCTCAAGTCACAACTTACGACTTTGTAGCGTTCCAGGCAACCCACTCGTGTTTTTCCGACCTGTTTTACCTGTGAAAGTCACTATAACGGCCACTCGTAACTTCCGACCCGTGAACTCGTACCAGTACGTCTTTTTTTACAGTCTATGTACCATATCGAACTGGTACGACTTCACAGGTCGGAAAAATACGAGTTGCCTTGAACGCACCATAACAGTCCTCGTCCCTACCTCACCACATTCACGCGCATCCCTTGGCTGCACACACAGCCCTTCATGCCGTTCTCTCTCCTCATTGGATAAAAATTGTAGGATATGAGAAAAGTTTTCTCCTCGGCTCAGAGCAGAGCAGAGTGACTGACAGACCCGTGTTTCGGTCCAAACACTCCATGTAAGTGATTGCTGTCGGAAGATATAACTATTTAAGACTTATATTAACACAAAAATATCGCTTACTTCTGCTTTAACCCATGCAGAAAAGTCTTATATATGACATATAAATCCCCGTATTAAGAGTGATGTGGCATTATAGGTCACCTATATGGAGATATATGTTATCACATACACACATCCTCTGGATATATAAAGATGTAGCCTACATTCATAACAAACATTAAAGACTCATAGTAAAAATGTGCTTACATTTATTGAAAATATGTCCATATGATGACATGTTGCAACCATCTATGTGCTTATACAGCACACATATGAAAATTATATCATCTCATTTATTTTACATACATCTGTTTGTATATCTTATCGTATAAATATATGAATACATACAGAAACATATGTGTACAGGCTAGAAAAATATGTAGCTATAAATATGCAATTGTGTCAATTTCTAGTTGGTTTCATATATATTTTGGATATATATGTTTGTATTTTTTGAACATATAGGAAGATATATAGAAAACTTACAGCTCTATTAATAAAGTTACAAATATATCAGAGACCATTGTGGCTACAATAATGGGACATGGTTTATTTTTTCAGAGCTGTTTTGCCGTATAATCAAGCTGGAGTGTTCATCGAGAAAACCGTCACCTACATCAAAGTCAAAGCAAACCTGGGTTTGGTTGCCATCTGGAATGAGGAGGACTCTTTCCTGGTGGGGTCATATGACAATGTGTTATGTGCACATATTTATGTATTTTTATGTATATACTATTCCCTATACATGTTGTTTTGTCCTCTCAGGTGGAGCTAGACTCAAAGTACAAGAATCAAACCTGTGGTCTCTGTGGCGACTTTAATGGTGTCCGGCTTCGCAACGAGTTCTACAGTCATGGTACACCTAGACCCCCATCAGCAGGTTAGTCAGTATGAGCACAACTACAGAACTAACCTCTGTCTCTGATGCTATCCCAACAGGTGTGGAACTTTCCCCCATGGATTTTGCCAGCTTCTGGAAAATGGATGGCCCCACTGAGAGCTGCTCCGACTACACACCAGAATCAGAGCCAAGCTGCAATGAAGTGGTGAGGCCGACTTAATTATTATGGGTCTGCATTAATAATGTCATATAACTGTATGGCTCACAGTATATAACTCCTGGGGGAATTCAATACACGTACATAAACTGCATGGGAAATGCAATTTCATATCCTTTCTGATTATAAAGCAGTCATGTTGAATCATGCTCCATCATAGCTTGGCCTGACAAATGAATTGCCTCCTCTCCTGTCTGTCCGTCCATCTGTCTGTCTGTACTTCTGTTCTGCAGAAACCTCTGTGTGAGCAGATCCTCACAGGGCCAGCCTTCAACAGCTGTCACAGCCTGCTGGACGTTGAGGCCTTCACCTCTGCCTGTATTGCAGACTTCTGCCACTGTGGCAAGAGCAGTGGCACAGAGGCCTTCTGCCTGTGCAACACAGTGTCCGAGTTCTCCAGACAATGCGTCCACGCTGGTGGCAAACCCCTCAACTGGAGGACCAAGGAGCTCTGCTGTGAGTAGACGTTGCCAAGTACATGTTCCCTCTTACTCAAAATGTGCTCAAAGAGACCAAATTATGAACGTGTGACAAAGTGAAACAGTTTCATAAAGTATTTTCAGTTAGTTTCATATTTTTCCTTACATTTAATGGAGAAAGAGAAGTCCCTACTCACATAATTGATCAAAGAGCTCCTGAAATTTGACTCATGGCCCTTTTCCACTCAGCTCGACTCGCCACGGCTCTAACTACTACTACTAATTTCCCTAATCAAATATAAAGGTCGACTATAGTACATAGTTTCTTTTCTTTGAATTAAAAATAAGTAATAATGTTCTTCCCCTCGTGTTTTGTTTTACAACCGACTGCTGCCCACTGATTGGCCAGAGTGCCATCACTGGAAGAGTCGCAAGCCCGACGTCCGACATGAGAATCAAACCTGTTGATTTTAAAATCACACCGGACTGATCTGTACTGACTGAGACTGTTGTTGTTCTCTCACCTGAGTTAAATGACTACTCTGTGGAAAACCACACTGTGGTCCGTGCAGACGAGTGAAAAAAGAGATCGAGACGACGCGCCCGTTGGCGCCACCTCTCGTTGGCACCGATATAACAACCTCGCCCACGTTGAGGAGGAACTCCTCTGTAATGGAAAAGGACCTGAACCGAACCGAGTCGAGCTGAGTAGAGATGTAACTGTGTAGTGGGAAAGGCCCAAGAGTAACTTTAAGTCCAGAGTGGCAAATTCATTTTGAAATTCCTCTGGGTTTGGTCCCCGCTGATGTACCAGAGCTATTGCATCCAGCGTCCACTGAGTACAGGGAGGTCACTGAGGTCGACCGACCAGTGACTTCTTGCTATCCCTAGGTCGAGATTAACCCCACCATCTGGAATCACCCTCCTCTCGTAATAACAACTGCACTTTCGTGTAACACGTGAGGGCCCTGTTGTTTTAAAACCATTTAAATGAATTATCTTACATTTTCAGACTCCACAGCACCTGGTAACCCTGGTATCAGAGAAGCTCTATTGATGAAGCTTTACTTGTTTTACCTGCTTACAAAACACCTAATGTCATGTGCTTTGTGTAACTTACAATTATCATCCAGAACATGAAGTCAGTGGTATACAGCCCATGCTGCATACCATTTATGTGAATGAATGTTATCTGACAAGTTATGTAAGTGAAGTTGTGGTGTTTTCACAGGGAAGTCCTGTCCTGACAAAATGGAGTACAGAGAGTGTGGAAGTCCCTGCACTGACACCTGCTCCAACCCAGAGGCCAGCCACACCTGCGACAATCACTGTATTGATGGATGCTTCTGTCCTGAAGGTACAGCAAAGTGGCACACATGCACACACGCACACACACACGCGCGCACACACACTTTTGTCCCCCAGATATCCCCAGATAGTTTTATTGGTTTTTGGAGAACATGAACATTTTCTCCACAACCATCAGGGAATCAAATAATAAATGAATGAGTAGATATGAAAACAAAACAAACAAATAAAACAACCCAAGTACAATCCTTACACACAGTGCATATACTGGATCTGCACATATCACACTATAGATGTTTTTACACATGACGCACCTGCTCACACAGATAAACATGCCAGTTCAAAATAAATAGGGATATACAAACAAAAATACATTTAAAAATAAATTAGTAAAAATATTAGTAAAGATTATAATAATAAAATTCATACACACACATAGAAGGCAAAAACACCACAGCACCTCGAGGGTATTCAGAGACATTGTCAAAATAATGGTCGACTAACTGTTGTGGTCAGATATTTCAGTCCCACTGACTTTAATAACAAAGTACTCTGATCTCTTTCAGGCATGGTGCTGGATGATATGAATGGAAAAGGTTGTGTTCCTCCGAGCCAATGCTCATGCAGCTACAACAACAAGATCTACACACACGGAGAGTCATACAGCAGCAACTGCAAAAAATGGTAGGATACAATCTGTGTGTTATCGCAGCATAAAACAGCACACAAAATAGCTTTTGCAGATGTGGTCACTGGTCATGCAGATGTTACCAAGTATGTAAATGGTTACAAATGTCTAAAACGGCTTTCTGTGTGCTGACAGTGTGTGTGAGAGCGGTCAGTGGACATGCACAGAGGGGAACTGTCCAGGAACCTGCTCTGTGGAGGGCGGAGCTCACGTCAACACCTTTGATGGAAAGTTCTACACCTTTCATGGCGATTGCTCCTATGTTCTGGCAAAGGTAAAGTCTGTCACACAAACATACACACATACCTGCAGTGGTAACAAATACACAACACTGCTACACACAGCTGTTATTGAAAGAAAAGCACTTTTTCTACCTCTACAAATGTCACTGCGGCTTCAAATATGATTACCACCAACTACTAGTTAGCGTTTCTTATACATACATCCACTTATGCCACTGGTATTGTGTGCAGTTGTAACCGTTTTGTGTCTGTGTGTTCAGGACTCTGCCGGATTCAAGTTTGTGGTCCAGGGAGAGCTGGTGCAGTGTGGACTTACCGAGAGTGAGACCTGCCTCAAATCTGTCACCTTGGCTCTGTCTGGAGGAGCTAATGTAAGTATGATACTCTCAGACCTTAATAGAGCTTTGAACATGTTCTTGAAGATATTAGATTATCTAATAAGACTGTGCCCATTTTGTCTGTTCAGTATTATTTTGTTTTACTGTTGTTGGAGGGAAATGAAGAACATGTCCTAAGTCCAATAAAAAAACTATTTCCATGTAAGGTCCTTAGGCAGCTCCTTCAGTGGCCGACTGCTGTTTCAATGTGCTGTTGAATTAATAAAGTTACATAAATCCATCACTGTCAATATTGTATCTACACAGTTACAGATGACATTATTACTGCAAGATTTCAACATCATCTTGTGTCCTCTCTTATAAAGGTGATTACCATCTCGTCTGATGGCAAGGTGTTTGTAAATGGCATCTATGCTCAGTTACCATTTTCTGCTGGTAAGAGACACCCCACTCCACCTCTGACTTAACCTACACATATTTTCCTATTTAACAGTCTAGCTTTTCCGGTTGTGAGTTTTGAGTGTCTTTTGCTTTAACTTCTCTGTCATTTATCTCCTCAACATTTTCATTTTGACAAGGGGGGTATGTGAAAAATTGCATTTGAAAACCATCATTGTCATTTGAGTATCACTAAGTATTTTATTTTTTGAAATGAAAGGAGTCAATTCAGAAGGTGAATGTTATTATTCTCTATGAACCTGAACATGTGGTGCTGCTGCTTTCTAATTCAGTGTTGCAGTTAATGTTTCACCATGTTGATGGTACCAGACCCGGTTCTTAACATGCAGCCTTACAGATAGTAGCCTATGCATTAGTGTACAATGAAAGGCACTTTATAGTTAAAATTGATTATAATGAGAAGTAGTAGTAGTAATGTTTCATCCTGTCTAGTCCCCTCCATCTGATACACTCTGTTTTCGCCTGCAGCTGGGATCTCCGCCTTCAGAGGGTCTTCTTTTTACCTGCTGGTCCAGACATCAGTGGGAGTTCTGCTGGAGGTGCAGCTACAGCCCATCATGCAGCTCTACATCAGAGTGGCCACTGATTACAAGGACAAGACCAGTGGTACGTTAATTAGACCGATATGTAAAAATGTCCCATTGAACTTCAGCTCATCCTTGTTGGAGTAATCGTGAGTGTACGAGGTTCTGCAAATAAACTTTGGATAATCTTCTCTCCTTGGAGGGGATACGGCTCATGCTGAGACAACTTCATTAACATTGTGCGCCATTTACCTGCAGGTCTGTGCGGGAACTTCAACAATAACCAGGCGGATGACTTCCTCAAGCTCAGTGGTGTTCCAGAAGCCACAGCAGCTGGTTTTGTCAACAGCTGGAAGACACAGGGCGGTTGTGCAGATGTTAAGAGCAACTTTGAGAACCCCTGCAGTCTCAGTCTGGAAAATGGTAGATCTACTGTAGCTCATTCTCATTCTGTTAACACCGTGGGCTTTTCACAGTGACTGATGTTGGTCCTTGTGTGTTTCCAACAGAGAGGTTTGCCCAGCACTGGTGCTCCAAGTTGAGTGATCCCCAGGGCGTGTTTGCCCCCTGTCACTCAGAGATCAGCCCTGACTCTTACAGAGAGGTGAGTGTCACAGCTACACCTTCCACAGATTTCCCACGTGACATGATCTCACACTGCTGTTTCTGCATTATGTTTTCTTGTAGAACTGCATGTACGACAGCTGTAACTGTGAGAAGAGTGAGGACTGCATGTGTGCTGCAGTCTCCTCATACGTCCACGCCTGCGCAGCTGCAGGAATCCAGATCAGCGACTGGAGGAAGACCATCTGTGGTGAGTAGTGAGGACCGGTCCCACAGAAGTGTGTTGTGCGTATGGTATGGTATCACAGACATTGTTTCTCACTGACTCTGTGATCTCGTGACCTCCTCAGGGAAGTACTCCAGCTCCTGCCCAAGAAGCATGGTCTACTCCTACAACATCACGTCCAATGGCCGCACCTGCCACTGCCTCAGCACCGAAGATCTAAGCTGCCACTTCTCTTTCCCACCGATTGATGGTTGTGTCTGTGCAGAGGGAACCTTTCTGGATGAATCTGGGAGCTGTGTCCCTGCTAAGGCTTGTCCCTGCTATGACAAAGGCTCTGTGATTCCTCCTGGACAGGTTGTCAACAAGGACGGCATTGTGTGGTATGAAAAATTAAGTATTGCATCAAATATTTAAAGGGACAACGAGGAGTTTCGGAAAAGCGAAGCGTTTTCACACTACATTTATGAGCTTCCTCGCGCACCGTACATTTCTTTGACCGGGCGCAAGACGGACTCATGTTTTCATTCATCAATAATTAAAGTCAGAGGTTCAAAGAGGTTCACATACCACCGTAGTTCCGACCATAAACGGCGATGCGGCTGCGTTATTCTCATGATTCGCCACGAAGGAAACGCTGGTCGGCTCGACCAGCATTTCCGCCACCACTAATAACAACAAAATAACAATAGAGACAGAACGATGTATTTATCGAAAATGGGCCCATTAGCAAGTGTGGGTAGCGGAGATTCATCCACATTAACGTGAGACTTTTTTATAACCGAATAGAAACTCCTCGTTGTCCCTTTAAACTTATACAGGAATAAGCGTTTTATATGTTTCTAAGCAGACTGAATGTCATCCCTGTGTCCGAACAATTTGATTTGGTTATGGTTAGGCACTTTGACTTATTTGCACTAATTGAATATTTGATGTATTTAAACAGTGTGGTAGAACTACAGTTATAAATTGATAAGTCAGTTAGAAAAGACATTGAAACAGGTGATGGGATTGAATATTGTGGCTGTGTATTGTTTGACTAGTTAACCCATTTAGCTGAAACTACATATTAAGTTTCAAGTTTCAGTTTACAAACAGTGCAGAATTAACTCATGACAGACCATGGATGTAAACCAGTCAGCTGCCAGTAGTCATAGTAGTAGTAGTAGTAGTAGTAGTAGTATGTTTTAATGTTGTAGCTGATCAGTGTAAACAATATCTATATATCTTTTTGTGTTTCTTCACCAGCAAATGCAAAGAGGGCAAAATGGTCTGCATTGGAGAGTTCAATGAGCAGTCAGGTAAGTTACCAGACAGAGAAGTAGTGGTCTAGTAGTAAGCGCCACGTCATTTCCTAGTAGTTCAGATAACTCAGACAACTAACCAGGGAGCGTGGTTTCATCTGTGGATGGCACAGTGGTAAGGTTGGTTAGCACTGCCCCCTAACGACAAGATGGTTCTGGGTTTGATCCCTAAGCCCCTGTGACTATGTAGGCTCTCCAGCTTCCTGAACATGAACAGGACTTGAAACTCTTAATTGTCCTTAGGTTGTATACATATATACACGTGTGTGTCTGTCTGTGTAGTAACAAGTTTAATATTACTATCTAGCCCTTCATTATGAACAGGTAGCAGCAGAAACATCCTAATTTAACCCTTTGGAGGTTATGAAACCAAAATAAATTTTAAAAAAGCTGATAAAGATTTTTGTTTTCTCTAACTTCTGTATATACGGTTCGAAAAATTAACTGTAAAGAAAGCTGAGAGTTCTCTGCGGAGTTTAAATCCATGGAGTGAGATTTTTTTCTGGTTTTCCTGTAGTGTGTCCTACCACTAGAGGGCGATGTTAGAAAATTCTGTGAAGCAATTTCATACGTGTGTTTTTGCAGCCACTTGTGTTCCTCCCATGGAGTTCTTCAACTGCTCTGCTAATGGTCCTGCTGCAAAAGGAATCGAGTGTGACAAGAGCTGCAGCACATTAGAAATGGCCTGTGTGAGTCACCTGCTCTCCAACATAAAGATTCACATGCAAAAACAGATTTTATATGACTCATTTTCATCATCTTGGCTGAAGTAGTACATGAAACCTGTGATTGTGAATTATGAATTTGACCTGTTCTTCAGGTGAGCACTGGGTGTGTCTCTGGCTGTATGTGTCCAAGTGGAAAGGTGTCCGATGGTAAAGGAGGCTGCATCGAGCCGGAGGCCTGTCCCTGTGTTCACAATGGCATCTTCTATCAGCCTGGAGAGAGCACCAGAGTGGATTGCAACACATGGTGAGTAAAGCACAAGCAAAATATGAATAATTAATAATTACAGCCCCATTTGTGATTGACATGTAGCTACAAACAAAAAGTTTTTTCAAATACTAAATGTCATTTAGACTGTCTAAAGACTATGTCCATCAAATCTGTATCTATCTACAGCACATGTAAAGACAGAAAATGGAACTGCACCACCAATGAGTGTGACAGAACCTGCTCCGTATATGGAGATGGACACTACACAACTTTTGATCAGACGCGCTTCACCTTTGATGGCAGCTGTGAATACATCCTCGCTCAGGTATGGAATGGATGTGCAAAGAATTAGCTGGAGAACAGAATAATTGAAGTGAATTGCACTTTCACACAAAACCGAAGAATGAGTTTGCAATGAAACCAGAAAGCAATTCAAAATACCGGTAGTCAAACCCACATCACAAACTTCCTGCAAAAGGTTTGGGTATAGTAGAGCAACAAGATGGTTCATAACTGTCATGGATATAAGGATGTATAATGTTTTACCTGCCTCCCCACCAGCGGCAAGTCTGAGTCTATTCATTCCAATGGGAGAGGTGAACAAGATCAGAAGTTATCACAGACTCTTTCGGTCCATAGTCATGGAAATAATAGTCATATTTCACGAGCCACTGATCTTTCAGTGTGACATTAACATGACATGAGAAAATTGTTTGTGACCTGCTTCTGTCTCAGCAACACACATTCACATTATCACAACATCTCTTTCCTCTGTTGGTTTTGGTTGCACTGCAGCTGATGACACTTGCCAAATGTCCAAGTTTGATGGGACTTGATGTGAAACTATGAATTACATAATTAAAACTGAGATAAAACTACTATTTCTCTGCTGTTATAATCGTCAGGCTATTTGGAGGCAAAACAGATTATTTCACTGATATGACCTTGTACTGGGTTGATCATCTATTAAGCTAGCAGATAAAAACAAGCTCAAATGAATCTGGTGTTGTCATTCTGGTTTGACCTAAAAAAAAAAAGCAATTATGACTATGCCCACTTAAAAGAGAAGTGTGAATCATGTCATACCATTGGTGCTGTCACCTGAAACACAGTAACTTCTCTGTAGAGGATCTTGGGATGTTGTGCACATTGAGTGTCAGTCTCTTCCTGGATGCAGCCAATAGGCTATTTCATCCCTTTGATTCTGTACCAAAATCTACAGTATGTTCCTGATATAATTTTCATTTTCTAAAATCATGATTGGCAGTTGTAACAGGTCGGCTCTTTGTGCTAAATTCCATGTATAGCAAAAAGGGAAGTTTCTCAATTTCCTTCGGGATTAATAAAGTTTATTCAACTTTACTCAGTAAACTCAGTAAAAAAAATAATTTGTTCCCTCTGCTATTCGGCTGCTGAAGAAAATTGAACCGGGAATTTGTGCAATGCAATAGTGTTCTGTTTTATGTATTTCTACATTTATAGCATTATGATATCCCCAAGTATGTTTTTGTGAATTTATGTTAGCTCTGATGGTGTAGGCCAGTGGTTCCCAACCTTTTTTGGCTCATGGCCCCATTTTGACATCACAATTTTCTGGCGACCCCAGCGATCACGTGCAGTCACGTGACCACGGACGTCAATCAAGACGCTCAAGCTCAGATATTTTTATATGCTGCATTTTATTTGAACAAAATTTATATTCGACAAAGTGGACGTAGCAAATGTAGTTCTTTAAGATTGTGTGTGGTGTTTTTAATAATAATTTTAAAAGAATAATGATTAGTTAAAAGAATATTTTTATCTGGATTTTTTTTTAGCAATTAGGCCTACTACACATTTCAGGCGACCCCATTTGAATTCCAACCGACCCCACGTGGGGTCCCGACCCCAAGGTTGAAAAACACTGGTGTAGGCTAATGTAGAAACTGAAATAAAGTTTTCTCTATCTCTATCAATTCAATTCAATTCAATACTTTGGCTTGGACCGTGTTTTTGTGTAAATACTAATATTTCTGTGTGTGTGTGTGTGTGTGTTCCTCAGGACTACTGTGGCAGTGCTCAGAATAATGGAACCTTCAGAGTGATCACGGAGAACGTTCCATGTGGAACAACAGGAACCACTTGCTCCAAGACCATCAAGATCTTCTTGGGGGTAAACAGTCAAGATGAAACTAACTGAAATCTGAAATCTGTTTAAAATCCCTGACACAGCGTTGGTTTGTTGTTTATGTGGTGCTGTTTATGACTCACAATGGACGTCTTCCTTTACCCAGAGTGCACAGCTGGTTCTAAAAGAGGGAGGCCACCAGCTGCTCTCAGGTGGAAATGAGGAAACAGTCCCATTTCGTTACATTACTATGGGTAATTACCTGGTAATTGAAGCGAACAATGGGCTCATTCTCATGTGGGACAGGAAGACCAGTTTGTTTATCAAGCTCAGCCCAAAATATAAGGTAATGCTGGAGTGTGTAAAGTAAGGTTTTGGTTTGCATGTGGAAAAAAAGTGAGAAGTTTTGATATTGAAATTTAACCTCATGATATAAGGAATTCTACATTTTCAGGGTCATGTGTGCGGACTATGTGGCAGCTATGATGACAATGCAAATAATGACTTCACCACGAGGTGCAACGCTGTGGTGGTCAGCCCGCTGGTGTTTGGTAACAGCTGGAAAGACTTACCAAGCTGCCCTGATGCTAACAAAATTGTTAACCCCTGCACCAACAACCCATACAGACAGTCATGGGCCCAGAAACAGTGCAGCATCATACAGAGCAAAGTCTTCTCTGCATGCCACTCTACTGTAAGTTGTGGTTAAATAAATACATATATATATTCTATGAATTGAAAATATTTTCTGTCCAATATCATCATCCAATATCATCATTCACCACAGGTGGATCCAAGTCCATTCTATGAAGCATGTGTCTTTGACTCATGTGCTTGTGACACTGGAGGAGACTGTGAGTGTTTCTGTACTGCTGTGGCCGCCTACGCTGAATCCTGTAATCAAGCAGGTGTCTGTGTGCAGTGGAGAACCCCAAAAATCTGTCGTAAGTAACCACAAGAATCATTTTTAGCCTGGAGAGCATCCACCCAGACGTCTATAGTCCAAAGGACATTCCAGTATCATTGCTGTAGATTGTGGTGGTATGGATCAGTGAGTGAATATCCCGCAGCTTGATGTCATCCATGTAGAGAAGGTAGTTAAAGGTTGAATGGTTGAACAATGTTTATTTTTTTCAAAAATAATACACACACGGGGCGTTTGGACGGTTGCAGAATATAAGTATTGCTTTTCCATAAAAAATGATATTTAGTCTGAATTAGTTCATTGTTTTCCTGAGCCTGTGCACTTGTTTTCAACGAAGCCTTGTATAATCAATCGGTGGATCGATGGATTATCATATAGGCTAAATGTTACAATGTGTGTATTTATGTAGTCTTCTCTGTTCAAAACAAAGGAAAACACGCACTCTCCGAAAAAAACTTTCAGGAACAAACTGAAGAGGTGCACGGCCAAAAATTGCACTTAAAGAAAAAGGAGAAAGGCAGCAGCACTAGTGTCCTTCTCATTGTCTTTTATTGCAAACTGCATCGGCGCTGAAAACACACAGAACGGTTTCGACAACGTCTTCCTCAGTGTGAGGAATTTCACAGTTATTTTTGATTCAGCTGGTCCGGCAGTGATCAGGCCTGGGTGTGGATAGTGAAATTGAACTCAGCTTTCTAAAAAAAAAAAAGGCTTATAACAGTTAGTTCATGATTTAACAAGGAGGGGCAATTACTTTTTCACATAGGACCAGGTAGGTTTGGATAGCTTTTTCCCTTATTAAATGAAATTGTCATTTAAAAACTGTATTTTATATTTTCTTGGGTTATCTTTTTGTAATATTAAAATTAGATTGATGATCTTGAATAGTTGAGTGTGAGAAATAAGCAAAAAAGTAAGAAATCAGGAAGGGGGCATTTTTCATGGGACTGTAGTTCTGATAGCTGACTAACTTCTCCTTGTGTTGCCTTGATCTTGGCCTCCGGCCTTACAGCATCTGAGTATTCAGTTTTCAGATTACATTCAATTGACAAGATCATTGAATAAACATGCACACACAAGCACACATTCTCAACAAGCTCATATGAACATGCCTATACTGAATATATAATCTTTTTCAGCTGTCTTCTGCGATTACTACAATCCCCCCGGTGAATGTGAATGGCATTATATGGCATGTGGATCTCCTTGTATGAAAACCTGCAGGAACCCCTCAGGCAGCTGCTCCATCCAAATACCTCCATTAGAAGGTACAATATTTGTCCTTTTAGAACTTGGCCTTATCTACAGTTACAGTTGGATTTAAAGTATTTTCAGTGTATGAACAAGTGTTTGTTTTTTTATTAGGTTGCTATCCAAAATGTCCTCCTTCTCAACCATACTTTGATGAGGATACAATGACATGTGTTTCTAAAGAAGAGTGTGGCTGCTATGATAATGAAGGGAGACACTATGATAATGGTGAAAAAGTGCCAACAACAGAAAACTGTCATACATGGTAGGTCTTTCGTGTTTCAGTCAAGGTAATATAAATTTGTGGCAGGTTCAAATGAAATGAAAGAGGTAAAAACCGACATCATGTTTTTTTCTCTTGAAGTATGTGCAGTTCGATGACCATCACATGCCAGTACGATGCCCAAGGTATACAGGATATGGACAGATTGTGGGTTCTAAAAATACATACTTGGTCAAGTTAGCTTAATATGTCAATAATACATGCCCTCTTTTGACAGCCTGTACTTGCACATATAAGGGAATTAAATATCTCCCTGGAGAAACCATCTATAACACAACAGATGGACATGGAAACTGTATCACGGCAGTATGTGGGAAGAATGGTACCATTGACAAGAGTTCATACCCGTGTCCAGTACCTACACCAACAACTCATATGCCTACCACCACTACTACAGCAACCCAGTCAACAACAACCTTTGTTTTTACATCAACCACACCAGGTTTGTGGAGGATTTCCTTTTAAAAACTAAAGACATTTTCAATTGTGTAATTTATCACATAACCAATGTCAATATTATATGTGTCCACACTGTCTGTTACAGTCACCTGCAGTCCTTGTGAATGGTCACCATGGTATGATACCAGCTTCCCCACATTGGGAACCCAAGGAGGGGACAATGAAACTTTCGAAAACATTAGAGCAGCAGGACACAAGATTTGTGATAACCCAAGCCAGATTGAGTGCAGGGCTGAGAAATTCCCAAATGTTTCAATTGAGAATGTGGGACAAGTGGTACAATGTAACCTTGCTAATGGGCTGACGTGCAAAAATGAAGACCAGTCAATGCCACTGCGCTTGTGTTATAACTATCAAATCAGAGTGTTGTGTTGTGACTATAGCGCATGCCCAACAAAACCTACTCCATCGTCAGTGCCTCCTACAAAACTACCAACAATGTCCACAACAACACATTCTACTGAAACACCTTGCCTGGAAACAATTTGCTCCTGGTCAAAATGGATAAATTCAGACTACCCTCATTATGGCCCTGAAGATGGAGATAATGAAACCATCATAAGCATCATTCAGAAAGGATATGACATTTGTGACAAACCAGTAGCAATAGAGTGTCAGGCTAAGTATTACCCAGGGGTTCCATTAGAAGACATAGGGCAAAAAGTGATATGTGACAAAGAAGTAGGGCTTGTGTGTAAAAACAATTTACAAGAGCCTCCCATATGTGTGGATTACGAGATAAGAGTGAAGTGTTGCAAAACAATGCAATGCAACACAACACCAACTCCAACTGATACTACTACAACAATGCTGCCAACTATAACAAGTACAGCCTTCACCACTACAACTCCCATCCCACCTGAAAGAAGTACAACTCAATTACCACCAACTACTACCTCAACAACCACACCTTCCACCACCACTGAAACAACTACAACCCAGTCACCACCAACTACTACTTCAACTACTACACCTTCTCCGACCGCAGAAACAAGTACGCCTCAGCCACCTTCAACCACTATTTCAATCACTACATCCTCAACCACAACTGAAATAATAACAACAACAAGGCCCCAACCAACTACAACTTCGCCTTGCCCTAGTGGGCAAAATATGACATGTGATTGGTCAGATTGGATTGATCTTGGTAAACCCACACAAGGACCTAGTGGTGGAGAAGACGAGTCCATCCAGAAAATTAACTCTACTGGTCATCACATTTGCTCTGATCCAAGTGAAGTCGAGTGCAGAGCTGTTCTTTACCCAGATCTAACCTTGTCAGAGGTGGGGCAAGTTGTGACTTGTAACAAAAATGTGGGTCTCATATGCCAAAATGATCAACAAGGACTTCGAGGAGACTGTTTTGACTATGAAGTACGGTTCAAATGTTGCATGTGTCGAGGACCCACAACCCCTATCACAGTTTCTACTACAACGCCAAAGATCAGTACAGCTACAACCACACCTTCCACCACCACTGAAACAACTACAACCCAGTCACCACCAACTCCTACTTCAACCACCACACCTTCCACCACCACTGGAACAACTACGACCCAATCACCACCAACTACTACTTCAACCACTACACCTTCTCCAACTGCAGAAACAAGTACGCCTCAGCCACCATCAACCACTATTTCAATCACTACATCCTCAACCACAACTGAAATAATAACAACAACAAGGCCCCAACCAACTACAACTTCACCTTGCCCTAGTGGGCAAAATATGACATGTGATTGGTCAGATTGGATTGATCTTGGTAAACCCACACAAGGACCTAGTGGTGGAGAAGACGAGTCCATCCAGAAAATTAACTCTACTGGTCATCACATTTGCTCTGATCCAAGTGAAGTCGAGTGCAGAGCTGTTCTTTACCCAGATCTAACCTTGTCAGAGGTGGGGCAAGTTGTGACTTGTAACAAAAATGTGGGTCTCATATGCCACAATGATCAACAAGGACTTCGAGGAGACTGTTTTGACTATGAAGTACGGTTCAAATGTTGCATGTGTCGAGGACCCACAACTCCTATCACAGTTTCTACTACAACGCCAAAGATCAGTACAGCTACAACCACACCTTCCACCACCACTGAAACAACTACAACCCAGTCACCACCAACTCCTACTTCAACCACCACACCCTCCACCACCACTGAAACAACTACAACCCAATCACCACCAACTCCTACTTCAACCACCACACCTTCCACCACTACTGAAACAAGTACAACTCAGTCACCACCAACTACTACTTCAACCACTACACCTTCTCCGACCACAGAAACAAGTACGCCTCAGCCACCGTCAACCACTATTTCAATCACTACATCCTCAACCACAACTGAAATAATAACAACAACAAGGGCCGAACCAACTACAACTTCACCTTGCCCTAGTGGGCAAAATATGACATGTGATTGGTCAGATTGGATTGATCTTGGTAAACCCACACAAGGACCTAGTGGTGGAGAAGACGAGTCCATCCAGAAAATTAACTCTACTGGTCATCACATTTGCTCTGATCCAAGTGAAGTCGAGTGCAGAGCTGTTCTTTACCCAGATCTAACCTTGTCAGAGGTGGGGCAAGTTGTGACTTGTAACAAAAATGTGGGTCTCATATGCCACAATGATCAACAAGGACTTCGAGGAGACTGTTTTGACTATGAAGTACGGTTCAAATGTTGCATGTGTCGAGGACCCACAACTCCTATCACAGTTTCTACTACAACGCCAAAGATCAGTACAGCTACAACCACACCTTCCACCACCACTGAAACAACTACAACCCAGTCACCACCAACTCCTACTTCAACCACCACACCCTCCACCACCACTGAAACAACTACAACCCAATCACCACCAACTCCTACTTCAACCACCACACCTTCCACCACTACTGAAACAAGTACAACTCAGTCACCACCAACTACTACTTCAACCACTACACCTTCTCCGACCACAGAAACAAGTACGCCTCAGCCACCGTCAACCACTAATTCAATCACTACATCCTCAACCACAACTGAAATAATAACAACAACAAGGCCCCAACCAACTACAACTTCACCTTGCCCTAGTGGGCAAAATATGACATGTGATTGGTCAGATTGGATTGATCTTGGTAAACCCACACAAGGACCTAGTGGTGGAGAAGACGAGTCCATCCAGAAAATTAACTCTACTGGTCATCACATTTGCTCTGATCCAAGTGAAGTCGAGTGCAGAGCTGTTCTTTACCCAGATCTAACCTTGTCAGAGGTGGGGCAAGTTGTGACTTGTAACAAAAATGTGGGTCTCATATGCCACAATGATCAACAAGGACTTCGAGGAGACTGTTTTGACTATGAAGTACGGTTCAAATGTTGCATGTGTCGAGGACCCACAACTCCTATCACAGTTTCTACTACAACGCCAAAGATCAGTACAGCTACAACCACACCTTCCACCACCACTGAAACAACTACAACCCAGTCACCACCAACTCCTACTTCAACCACCACACCCTCCACCACCACTGAAACAACTACAACCCAATCACCACCAACTCCTACTTCAACCACCACACCTTCCACCACTACTGAAACAAGTACAACTCAGTCACCACCAACTACTACTTCAACCACTACACCTTCTCCGACCACAGAAACAAGTACGCCTCAGCCACCGTCAACCACTATTTCAATCACTACATCCTCAACCACAACTGAAATAATAACAACAACAAGGCCCCAACCAACTACAACTTCACCTTGCCCTAGTGGGCAAAATATGACATGTGATTGGTCAGATTGGATTGATCTTGGTAAACCCACACAAGGACCTAGTGGTGGAGAAGACGAGTCCATCCAGAAAATTAACTCTACTGGTCATCACATTTGCTCTGATCCAAGTGAAGTAGAGTGCAGAGCTGTTCTTTACCCAGATCTAACCTTGTCAGAGGTGGGGCAAGTTGTGACTTGTAACAAAAATGTGGGTCTCATATGCCACAATGATCAACAAGGACTTCGAGGAGACTGTTTTGACTATGAAGTACGGTTCAAATGTTGCATGTGTCGAGGACCCACAACTCCTATCACAGTTTCTACTACAACGCCAAAGATCAGTACAGCTACAACCACACCTTCCACCACCACTGAAACAACTACAACCCAGTCACCACCAACTCCTACTTCAACCACCACACCCTCCACCACCACTGAAACAACTACAACCCAATCACCACCAACTCCTACTTCAACCACCACACCTTCCACCACTACTGAAACAAGTACAACTCAGTCACCACCAACTACTACTTCAACCACTACACCTTCTCCGACCACAGAAACAAGTACGCCTCAGCCACCGTCAACCACTATTTCAATCACTACATCCTCAACCACAACTGAAATAATAACAACAACAAGGGCCGAACCAACTACAACTTCACCTTGCCCTAGTGGGCAAAATATGACATGTGATTGGTCAGATTGGATTGATCTTGGTAAACCCACACAAGGACCTAGTGGTGGAGAAGACGAGTCCATCCAGAAAATTAACTCTACTGGTCATCACATTTGCTCTGATCCAAGTGAAGTCGAGTGCAGAGCTGTTCTTTACCCAGATCTAACCTTGTCAGAGGTGGGGCAAGTTGTGACTTGTAACAAAAATGTGGGTCTCATATGCCACAATGATCAACAAGGACTTCGAGGAGACTGTTTTGACTATGAAGTACGGTTCAAATGTTGCATGTGTCGAGGACCCACAACTCCTATCACAGTTTCTACTACAACGCCAAAGATCAGTACAGCTACAACCACACCTTCCACCACTACTGAAACAAGTACAACTCAGTCACCACCAACTCCTACTTCAACCACCACACCCTCCACCACCACTGAAACAACTACAACCCAATCACCACCAACTCCTACTTCAACCACCACACCTTCCACCACTACTGAAACAAGTACAACTCAGTCACCACCAACTACTACTTCAACCACTACACCTTCTCCGACCACAGAAACAAGTACGCCTCAGCCACCGTCAACCACTAATTCAATCACTACATCCTCAACCACAACTGAAATAATAACAACAACAAGGGCCGAACCAACTACAACTTCACCTTGCCCTAGTGGGCAAAATATGACATGTGATTGGTCAGATTGGATTGATCTTGGTAAACCCACACAAGGACCTAGTGGTGGAGAAGACGAGTCCATCCAGAAAATTAACTCTACTGGTCATCACATTTGCTCTGATCCAAGTGAAGTCGAGTGCAGAGCTGTTCTTTACCCAGATCTAACCTTGTCAGAGGTGGGGCAAGTTGTGACTTGTAACAAAAATGTGGGTCTCATATGCCACAATGATCAACAAGGACTTCGAGGAGACTGTTTTGACTATGAAGTACGGTTCAAATGTTGCATGTGTCGAGGACCCACAACTCCTATCACAGTTTCTACTACAACGCCAAAGATCAGTACAGCTACAACCACACCTTCCACCACCACTGAAACAACTACAACCCAGTCACCACCAACTCCTACTTCAACCACCACACCTTCCACCACCACTGAAACAACTACAACCCAATCACCACCAACTCCTACTTCAACCACCACACCTTCCACCACTACTGAAACAAGTACAACTCAGTCACCACCAACTACTACTTCAACCACTACACCTTCTCCGACCACAGAAACAAGTACGCCTCAGCCACCGTCAACCACTATTTCAATCACTACATCCTCAACCACAACTGAAATAATAACAACAACAAGGGCCGAACCAACTACAACTTCACCTTGCCCTAGTGGGCAAAATATGACATGTGATTGGTCAGATTGGATTGATCTTGGTAAACCCACACAAGGACCTAGTGGTGGAGAAGACGAGTCCATCCAGAAAATTAACTCTACTGGTCATCACATTTGCTCTGATCCAAGTGAAGTCGAGTGCAGAGCTGTTCTTTACCCAGATCTAACCTTGTCAGAGGTGGGGCAAGTTGTGACTTGTAACAAAAATGTGGGTCTCATATGCCACAATGATCAACAAGGACTTCGAGGAGACTGTTTTGACTATGAAGTACGGTTCAAATGTTGCATGTGTCGAGGACCCACAACTCCTATCACAGTTTCTACTACAACGCCAAAGATCAGTACAGCTACAACCACACCTTCCACCACCACTGAAACAACTACAACCCAGTCACCACCAACTCCTACTTCAACCACCACACCCTCCACCACCACTGAAACAACTACAACCCAATCACCACCAACTCCTACTTCAACCACCACACCTTCCACCACTACTGAAACAAGTACAACTCAGTCACCACCAACTACTACTTCAACCACTACACCTTCTCCGACCACAGAAACAAGTACGCCTCAGCCACCGTCAACCACTATTTCAATCACTACATCCTCAACCACAACTGAAATAATAACAACAACAAGGGCCGAACCAACTACAACTTCACCTTGCCCTAGTGGGCAAAATATGACATGTGATTGGTCAGATTGGATTGATCTTGGTAAACCCACACAAGGACCTAGTGGTGGAGAAGACGAGTCCATCCAGAAAATTAACTCTACTGGTCATCACATTTGCTCTGATCCAAGTGAAGTCGAGTGCAGAGCTGTTCTTTACCCAGATCTAACCTTGTCAGAGGTGGGGCAAGTTGTGACTTGTAACAAAAATGTGGGTCTCATATGCCACAATGATCAACAAGGACTTCGAGGAGACTGTTTTGACTATGAAGTACGGTTCAAATGTTGCATGTGTCGAGGACCCACAACTCCTATCACAGTTTCTACTACAACGCCAAAGATCAGTACAGCTACAACCACACCTTCCACCACCACTGAAACAACTACAACCCAGTCACCACCAACTCCTACTTCAACCACCACACCCTCCACCACCACTGAAACAACTACAACCCAATCACCACCAACTCCTACTTCAACCACCACACCTTCCACCACTACTGAAACAAGTACAACTCAGTCACCACCAACTACTACTTCAACCACTACACCTTCTCCGACCACAGAAACAAGTACGCCTCAGCCACCGTCAACCACTAATTCAATCACTACATCCTCAACCACAACTGAAATAATAACAACAACAAGGGCCGAACCAACTACAACTTCACCTTGCCCTAGTGGGCAAAATATGACATGTGATTGGTCAGATTGGATTGATCTTGGTAAACCCACACAAGGACCTAGTGGTGGAGAAGACGAGTCCATCCAGAAAATTAACTCTACTGGTCATCACATTTGCTCTGATCCAAGTGAAGTCGAGTGCAGAGCTGTTCTTTACCCAGATCTAACCTTGTCAGAGGTGGGGCAAGTTGTGACTTGTAACAAAAATGTGGGTCTCATATGCCACAATGATCAACAAGGACTTCGAGGAGACTGTTTTGACTATGAAGTACGGTTCAAATGTTGCATGTGTCGAGGACCCACAACTCCTATCACAGTTTCTACTACAACGCCAAAGATCAGTACAGCTACAACCACACCTTCCACCACCACTGAAACAACTACAACCCAGTCACCACCAACTCCTACTTCAACCACCACACCCTCCACCACCACTGAAACAACTACAACCCAATCACCACCAACTCCTACTTCAACCACCACACCTTCCACCACTACTGAAACAAGTACAACTCAGTCACCACCAACTACTACTTCAACCACTACACCTTCTCCGACCACAGAAACAAGTACGCCTCAGCCACCGTCAACCTCTATTTCAATCACTACATCCTCAACCACAACTGAAATAATAACAACAACAAGGCCCCAACCAACTACAACTTCACCTTGCCCTAGTGGGCAAAATATGACATGTGATTGGTCAGATTGGATTGATCTTGGTAAACCCACACAAGGACCTAGTGGTGGAGAAGACGAGTCCATCCAGAAAATTAACTCTACTGGTCATCACATTTGCTCTGATCCAAGTGAAGTCGAGTGCAGAGCTGTTCTTTACCCAGATCTAACCTTGTCAGAGGTGGGGCAAGTTGTGACTTGTAACAAAAATGTGGGTCTCATATGCCACAATGATCAACAAGGACTTCGAGGAGACTGTTTTGACTATGAAGTACGGTTCAAATGTTGCATGTGTCGAGGACCCACAACTCCTATCACAGTTTCTACTACAACGCCAAAGATCAGTACAGCTACAACCACACCTTCCACCACCACTGAAACAACTACAACCCAGTCACCACCAACTCCTACTTCAACCACCACACCCTCCACCACCACTGAAACAACTACAACCCAATCACCACCAACTCCTACTTCAACCACCACACCTTCCACCACTACTGAAACAAGTACAACTCAGTCACCACCAACTACTACTTCAACCACTACACCTTCTCCGACCACAGAAACAAGTACGCCTCAGCCACCGTCAACCACTAATTCAATCACTACATCCTCAACCACAACTGAAATAATAACAACAACAAGGCCCCAACCAACTACAACTTCACCTTGCCCTAGTGGGCAAAATATGACATGTGATTGGTCAGATTGGATTGATCTTGGTAAACCCACACAAGGACCTAGTGGTGGAGAAGACGAGTCCATCCAGAAAATTAACTCTACTGGTCATCACATTTGCTCTGATCCAAGTGAAGTCGAGTGCAGAGCTGTTCTTTACCCAGATCTAACCTTGTCAGAGGTGGGGCAAGTTGTGACTTGTAACAAAAATGTGGGTCTCATATGCCACAATGATCAACAAGGACTTCGAGGAGACTGTTTTGACTATGAAGTACGGTTCAAATGTTGCATGTGTCGAGGACCCACAACTCCTATCACAGTTTCTACTACAACGCCAAAGATCAGTACAGCTACAACCACACCTTCCACCACCACTGAAACAACTACAACCCAGTCACCACCAACTCCTACTTCAACCACCACACCCTCCACCACCACTGAAACAACTACAACCCAATCACCACCAACTCCTACTTCAACCACCACACCTTCCACCACTACTGAAACAAGTACAACTCAGTCACCACCAACTACTACTTCAACCACTACACCTTCTCCGACCACAGAAACAAGTACGCCTCAGCCACCGTCAACCACTATTTCAATCACTACATCCTCAACCACAACTGAAATAATAACAACAACAAGGCCCCAACCAACTACAACTTCACCTTGCCCTAGTGGGCAAAATATGACATGTGATTGGTCAGATTGGATTGATCTTGGTAAACCCACACAAGGACCTAGTGGTGGAGAAGACGAGTCCATCCAGAAAATTAACTCTACTGGTCATCACATTTGCTCTGATCCAAGTGAAGTCGAGTGCAGAGCTGTTCTTTACCCAGATCTAACCTTGTCAGAGGTGGGGCAAGTTGTGACTTGTAACAAAAATGTGGGTCTCATATGCCACAATGATCAACAAGGACTTCGAGGAGACTGTTTTGACTATGAAGTACGGTTCAAATGTTGCATGTGTCGAGGACCCACAACTCCTATCACAGTTTCTACTACAACGCCAAAGATCAGTACAGCTACAACCACACCTTCCACCACCACTGAAACAACTACAACCCAGTCACCACCAACTCCTACTTCAACCACCACACCTTCCACCACCACTGAAACAACTACAACCCAGTCACCACCAACTCCTACTTCAACCACCACACCTTCCACCACCACTGAAACAAGTACAACTCAGTCACCACCAACTACTACTTCAACCACTACACCTTCTCCGACCACAGAAACAAGTACGCCTCAGCCACCGTCAACCACTATTTCAATCACTACATCCTCAACCACAACTGAAATAATAACAACAACAAGGCCCCAACCAACTACAACTTCACCTTGCCCTAGTGGGCAAAATATGACATGTGATTGGTCAGATTGGATTGATCTTGGTAAACCCACACAAGGACCTAGTGGTGGAGAAGACGAATCCATCCAGAAAATTAACTCTACTGGTCATCACATTTGCTCTGATCCAAGTGAAGTCGAGTGCAGAGCTGTTCTTTACCCAGATCTAACCTTGTCAGAGGTGGGGCAAGTTGTGACTTGTAACAAAAATGTGGGTCTCATATGCCACAATGATCAACAAGGACTTCGAGGAGACTGTTTTGACTATGAAGTACGGTTCAAATGTTGCATGTGTCGAGGACCCACAACTCCTATCACAGTTTCTACTACAACGCCAAAGATCAGTACAGCTACAACCACACCTTCCACCACCACTGAAACAACTACAACCCAGTCACCACCAACTCCTACTTCAACCACCACACCCTCCACCACCACTGAAACAACTACAACCCAATCACCACCAACTCCTACTTCAACCACCACACCTTCCACCACTACTGAAACAAGTACAACTCAGTCACCACCAACTACTACTTCAACCACTACACCTTCTCCGACCACAGAAACAAGTACGCCTCAGCCACCGTCAACCACTATTTCAATCACTACATCCTCAACCACAACTGAAATAATAACAACAACAAGGGCCGAACCAACTACAACTTCACCTTGCCCTAGTGGGCAAAATATGACATGTGATTGGTCAGATTGGATTGATCTTGGTAAACCCACACAAGGACCTAGTGGTGGAGAAGACGAGTCCATCCAGAAAATTAACTCTACTGGTCATCACATTTGCTCTGATCCAAGTGAAGTCGAGTGCAGAGCTGTTCTTTACCCAGATCTAACCTTGTCAGAGGTGGGGCAAGTTGTGACTTGTAACAAAAATGTGGGTCTCATATGCCACAATGATCAACAAGGACTTCGAGGAGACTGTTTTGACTATGAAGTACGGTTCAAATGTTGCATGTGTCGAGGACCCACAACTCCTATCACAGTTTCTACTACAACGCCAAAGATCAGTACAGCTACAACCACACCTTCCACCACCACTGAAACAACTACAACCCAGTCACCACCAACTCCTACTTCAACCACCACACCCTCCACCACCACTGAAACAACTACAACCCAATCACCACCAACTCCTACTTCAACCACCACACCTTCCACCACTACTGAAACAAGTACAACTCAGTCACCACCAACTACTACTTCAACCACTACACCTTCTCCGACCACAGAAACAAGTACGCCTCAGCCACCGTCAACCACTATTTCAATCACTACATCCTCAACCACAACTGAAATAATAACAACAACAAGGCCCCAACCAACTACAACTTCACCTTGCCCTAGTGGGCAAAATATGACATGTGATTGGTCAGATTGGATTGATCTTGGTAAACCCACACAAGGACCTAGTGGTGGAGAAGACGAGTCCATCCAGAAAATTAACTCTACTGGTCATCACATTTGCTCTGATCCAAGTGAAGTCGAGTGCAGAGCTGTTCTTTACCCAGATCTAACCTTGTCAGAGGTGGGGCAAGTTGTGACTTGTAACAAAAATGTGGGTCTCATATGCCACAATGATCAACAAGGACTTCGAGGAGACTGTTTTGACTATGAAGTACGGTTCAAATGTTGCATGTGTCGAGGACCCACAACTCCTATCACAGTTTCTACTACAACGCCAAAGATCAGTACAGCTACAACCACACCTTCCACCACCACTGAAACAACTACAACCCAGTCACCACCAACTCCTACTTCAACCACCACACCTTCCACCACCACTGAAACAACTACAACCCAGTCACCACCAACTCCTACTTCAACCACCACACCTTCCACCACCACTGAAACAAGTACAACTCAGTCACCACCAACTACTACTTCAACCACTACACCTTCTCCGACCACAGAAACAAGTACGCCTCAGCCACCGTCAACCACTATTTCAATCACTACATCCTCAACCACAACTGAAATAATAACAACAACAAGGCCCCAACCAACTACAACTTCACCTTGCCCTAGTGGGCAAAATATGACATGTGATTGGTCAGATTGGATTGATCTTGGTAAACCCACACAAGGACCTAGTGGTGGAGAAGACGAATCCATCCAGAAAATTAACTCTACTGGTCATCACATTTGCTCTGATCCAAGTGAAGTCGAGTGCAGAGCTGTTCTTTACCCAGATCTAACCTTGTCAGAGGTGGGGCAAGTTGTGACTTGTAACAAAAATGTGGGTCTCATATGCCACAATGATCAACAAGGACTTCGAGGAGACTGTTTTGACTATGAAGTACGGTTCAAATGTTGCATGTGTCGAGGACCCACAACTCCTATCACAGTTTCTACTACAACGCCAAAGATCAGTACAGCTACAACCACACCCTCCACCACCACTGAAACAACTACAACCCAGTCACCACCAACTCCTACTTCAACCACCACACCCTCCACCACCACTGAAACAACTACAACCCAGTCACCACCAACTCCTACTTCAACCACCACACCTTCCACCACTACTGAAACAAGTACAACTCAGTCACCACCAACTACTACTTCAACCACTACACCTTCTCCGACCACAGAAACAAGTACGCCTCAGCCACCGTCAACCACTATTTCAATCACTACATCCTCAACCACAACTGAAATAATAACAACAACAAGGGCCGAACCAACTACAACTTCACCTTGCCCTAGTGGGCAAAATATGACATGTGATTGGTCAGATTGGATTGATCTTGGTAAACCCACACAAGGACCTAGTGGTGGAGAAGACGAGTCCATCCAGAAAATTAACTCTACTGGTCATCACATTTGCTCTGATCCAAGTGAAGTCGAGTGCAGAGCTGTTCTTTACCCAGATCTAACCTTGTCAGAGGTGGGGCAAGTTGTGACTTGTAACAAAAATGTGGGTCTCATATGCCACAATGATCAACAAGGACTTCGAGGAGACTGTTTTGACTATGAAGTACGGTTCAAATGTTGCATGTGTCGAGGACCCACAACTCCTATCACAGTTTCTACTACAACGCCAAAGATCAGTACAGCTACAACCACACCTTCCACCACCACTGAAACAACTACAACCCAGTCACCACCAACTCCTACTTCAACCACCACACCTTCCACCACCACTGAAACAACTACAACCAAGTCACCACCAACTCCTACTTCAACCACCACACCTTCCACCACCACTGGAACAACTACGACCCAATCACCACCAACTACTACTTCAACCACTACACCTTCTCCGACCACAGAAACAAGTACGCCTCAGCCACCGTCAACCACTATTTCAATCACTACATCCTCAACCACAACTGAAATAATAACAACAACAAGGCCCCAACCAACTACAACTTCACCTTGCCCTAGTGGGCAAAATATGACATGTGATTGGTCAGATTGGATTGATCTTGGTAAACCCACACAAGGACCTAGTGGTGGAGAAGACGAGTCCATCCAGAAAATTAACTCTACTGGTCATCACATTTGCTCTGATCCAAGTGAAGTCGAGTGCAGAGCTGTTCTTTACCCAGATCTAACCTTGTCAGAGGTGGGGCAAGTTGTGACTTGTAACAAAAATGTGGGTCTCATATGCCACAATGATCAACAAGGACTTCGAGGAGACTGTTTTGACTATGAAGTACGGTTCAAATGTTGCATGTGTCGAGGACCCACAACTCCTTTCACAGTTTCTACTACAACGCCAAAGATCAGTACAGCTACAACCACACCTTCCACCACCACTGAAACAACTACAACCCAGTCACCACCAACTCCTACTTCAACCACCACACCCTCCACCACCACTGAAACAACTACAACCCAATCACCACCAACTCCTACTTCAACCACCACACCTTCCACCACTACTGAAACAAGTACAACTCAGTCACCACCAACTACTATTTCAATCACTACATCCTCAACCACAACTGAAATAATAACAACAAGGCCCCAACCAACTACAACTTCACCTTGCCCTAGTGGGCAAAATATGACATGTGATTGGTCAGATTGGATTGATCTTGGTAAACCCACACAAGGACCTAGTGGTGGAGAAGACGAGTCCATCCAGAAAATTAACTCTACTGGTCATCACATTTGCTCTGATCCAAGTGAAGTCGAGTGCAGAGCTGTTCTTTACCCAGATCTAACCTTGTCAGAGGTGGGGCAAGTTGTGACTTGTAACAAAAATGTGGGTCTCATATGCCACAATGATCAACAAGGACTTCGAGGAGACTGTTTTGACTATGAAGTACGGTTCAAATGTTGCATGTGTCGAGGACCCACAACTCCTATCACAGTTTCTACTACAACGCCAAAGATCAGTACAGCTACAACCACACCTTCCACCACCACTGAAACAACTACAACCCAGTCACCACCAACTCCTACTTCAACCACCACACCCTCCACCACCACTGAAACAACTACAACCCAATCACCACCAACTCCTACTTCAACCACCACACCTTCCACCACTACTGAAACAAGTACAACTCAGTCACCACCAACTACTACTTCAACCACTACACCTTCTCCGACCACAGAAACAAGTACGCCTCAGCCACCGTCAACCACTATTTCAATCACTACATCCTCAACCACAACTGAAATAATAACAACAACAAGGCCCCAACCAACTACAACTTCACCATGCCCTAGTGGGCAAAATATGACATGTGATTGGTCAGATTGGATTGATCTTGGTAAACCCACACAAGGACCTAGTGGTGGAGAAGACGAGTCCATCCAGAAAATTAACTCTACTGGTCATCACATTTGCTCTGATCCAAGTGAAGTCGAGTGCAGAGCTGTTCTTTACCCAGATCTAACCTTGTCAGAGGTGGGGCAAGTTGTGACTTGTAACAAAAATGTGGGTCTCATATGCCACAATGATCAACAAGGACTTCGAGGAGACTGTTTTGACTATGAAGTACGGTTCAAATGTTGCATGTGTCGAGGACCCACAACTCCTATCACAGTTTCTACTACAACGCCAAAGATCAGTACAGCTACAACCACACCTTCCACCACCACTGAAACAACTACAACCCAGTCACCACCAACTCCTACTTCAACCACCACACCTTCCACCACCACTGAAACAACTACAACCAAGTCACCACCAACTCCTACTTCAACCACCACACCTTCCACCACCACTGGAACAACTACGACCCAATCACCACCAACTACTACTTCAACCACTACACCTTCTCCGACCACAGAAACAAGTACGCCTCAGCCACCATCAACCACTATTTCAATCACTACATCCTCAACCACATCTGAAATAATAACAACAACAAGGCCCCAACCAACTACAACTTCACCATGCCCTAGTGGGCAAAATATGACATGTGATTGGTCAGATTGGATTGATCTTGGTAAACCCACACAAGGACCTAGTGGTGGAGAAGACGAGTCCATCCAGAAAATTAACTCTACTGGTCATCACATTTGCTCTGATCCAAGTGAAGTCGAGTGCAGAGCTGTTCTTTACCCAGATCTAACCTTGTCAGAGGTGGGGCAAGTTGTGACTTGTAACAAAAATGTGGGTCTCATATGCCACAATGATCAACAAGGACTCCGAGGAGACTGTTTTGACTATGAAGTACGGTTCAAATGTTGCATGTGTCGAGGACCCACAACTCCTATCACAGTTTCTACTACAACGCCAAAGATCAGTACAGCTACAACCACACCTTCCACCACCACTGAAACAACTACAACCCAGTCACCACCAACTCCTACTTCAACCACCACACCCTCCACCACCACTGAAACAACTACAACCCAATCACCACCAACTCCTACTTCAACCACCACACCTTCCACCACCACTGAAACAACTACAACTCAGTCACCACCAACTACTACTTCAACCACTACACCTTCTCCGTCCACAGGAACAAGTACGCCTCAGCCACCGTCAACCACTATTTCAATCACTACATCCTCAACCACAACTGAAATAATAACAACAACAAGGCCCCAACCAACTACAACTTCAACTTGCCCTAGTGGGCAAAATATGACATGTGATTGGTCAGATTGGATTGATCTTGGTAAACCCACACAAGGACCTAGTGGTGGAGAAGACGAGTCCATCCAGAAAATTAACTCTACTGGTCATCACATTTGTTCTGATCCAAGTGAAGTCGAGTGCAGAGCTGTTCTTTACCCAGATCTAACCTTGTCAGAGGTGGGGCAAGTTGTGACTTGTAACAAAAATGTGGGTCTCATATGCCACAATGATCAACAAGGACTTCGAGGAGACTGTTTTGACTATGAAGTACGGTTCAAATGTTGCATGTGTCGAGGACCCACAACCCCTATCACAGTTTCTACTACAACGCCAAAGATCAGCACAGCTACAACCACACCTTCCACCACCACTGAAACAACTACAACCCAGTCACCACCAACTCCTACTTCAACCACCACACCTTCTACCACCACTGGAACAACTACGACCCAATCACCACCACCTACTACTTCAACCACTACACCTTCTCCAACTGCAGAAACAAGTACGCCTCAGCCACCATCAACCACTATTTCAATCACTACATCCTCAACCACAACTGAAATAATAACAACAACAAGGCCCCAACCAACTACAACTTCACCTTGCCCTAGTGGGCAAAATATGACATGTGATTGGTCAGATTGGATTGATCTTGGTAAACCCACACAAGGACCTAGTGGTGGAGAAGACGAGTCCATCCAGAAAATTAACTCTACTGGTCATCACATTTGTTCTGATCCAAGTGAAGTCGAGTGCAGAGCTGTTCTTTACCCAGATCTAACCTTGTCAGAGGTGGGGCAAGTTGTGACTTGTAACAAAAATGTGGGTCTCATATGCCACAATGATCAACAAGGACTTCGAGGAGACTGTTTTGACTATGAAGTACGGTTCAAATGTTGCATGTGTCGAGGACCCACAACTCCTATCACAGTTTCTACTACAACGCCAAAGATCAGTACAGCTACAACCACACCTTCCACCACCACTGAAACAACTACAACCCAGTCACCACCAACTCCTACTTCAACCACCACACCTTCCACCACTACTGAAACAACTACAACCCAGTCACCACCAACTACTACTTCAACCACTACACCTTCTCCGACCACAGAAACAAGTACGCCTCAGCCACCGTCAACCACTATTTCAATCACTACATCCTCAATCACAACTGAAATAATAACAACAACAAGGCCCCAACCAACTACAACTTCACCTTGCCCTAGTGGGCAAAATATGACATGTGATTGGTCAGATTGGATGGATCTTGGTAAACCCACACAAGGACCTAGTGGTGGTGAAGACGAGTCCATCCAGAAAATTAACTCTACTGGTCATCACATTTGCTCTGATCCAAGTGAAGTCGAGTGCAGAGCTGTTCTTTACCCAGATCTAACCTTGTCAGAGGTGGGGCAAGTTGTGACTTGTAACAAAAATGTGGGTCTCATATGCCACAATGATCAACAAGGACTCAGAGGAGACTGTTTTGACTATGAAATACGGTTCAAATGCTGCATGTGTCGAGGAGGACCCACAACTCCTATCACAATTTCTACTACGACACCAAAGATCATTACACCCACAACCACAACTGAAATAAGTACAAATCAGCCCTCTTCTACAACTCATGCTTTTAGTCCCTCAACTGACGCAGTTGTTACAGGAGGAACTCCTACACCTCCACCTTCTTCCACAGCACACTTAATATGCCACTGCTTCCATAATGGCACAACGTTCCCTCCTGGTAAGTTCTGATGGATCTTGCTATGTTTTAAATCTACAGTTGACTTTCACATTGACTTGATTTCAAACTAGATAATGAACTGACAATTTAAGTATATAATTCATGTAGTGTCAAGTTCAAAGTACTATTGGACATAAGAATATACCCAGTAATTTAAATACAATTTGATTAAAATTTCCACCATGTGCAGATATGAATCTTAATATGATGAGATACATGATGTCACAACAATATGTGTTTTATTTTCAGGATCCGTTGTCTACAATGTGACAGACCATGATGGCTACTGTTATGTAGGGTATTGCAATGACAGTTGTCATGTGGTTCCTCAACATCACCCCTGTGGTTCAGACTGTCTTGATTTAACTCCTCCAAGAAAGGTATTCTTTTATCTCTTTTAAGTGCATTTTTTTTTTTTTACTTTTTATGTGTATTGTTAAACAATTCTGCAACCCTTAAACTGCTAGTGTTTACTGCTATCATTTATCATAAATTATTTACAATCATATGTTTTGTCTTCAATGATTGCCCCCACAGAATGGTGAAAGTTGGAAAGTAGATAACTGTATTGTGGCAACATGTGAAAATGGCAATGTGACTTACAACGAAACACAATGTCCGACTCAAGAGCCTCCAGTTTGTGTTAATAACTACCCTCCTATTGACGTAATGGATGGTGATGAATGCTGCTCCCATAAAGAATGCCAATGTAAGTCATTTCAGCTGACCTTGTTGCTAGTTCACAAAATTATCCAGTTAAAGATAGATATATTTTAGCTGTGGCAGTGTTTTTTCTTTTGTCTTGTCGTAGTTGCATAGTTTTACATTTCCTCATTTCAACAGTGGTTGTGTATCATTTGGCATTAGATGACTTGAAACTTTGTTCATTATATCTTATGAAGGTGTCTGCTACGGTTGGGGAGACCCACATTATGTCACCTTCGATGGAACATACTATGAATTTCAAGGCAACTGTTCCTACTGGCTGGTGAAGGAAATCTTGCCCCAATACAACTTCAGTGTGATGACTGATAACTACTTCTGTGGTGACATTGAAGGCTTGTCATGTCCTCACTCGATCACTGTCTTCTACAATAGTTACAAGATCTCTATTACACAGAAGGAAATCAATGGCACTGTCACAAACCAGGTAAACAAATGGCATAATTAACATTCTACATTTTTAATTCAAACTCTTGTCACCTGTTTTGCCTTTAATGCTTCCTCTGGTTTGGACTTGTGTGTGCAGCAGACCCAAGGCAAAAATCATAAAAGTTTATTTGTCACATTAATATGATAATGCTTTTTTTCAGGTTTCTGTAAATGACAAACCAGTGAGTCCTGCATACCAGAATACTCACTTCCGTTTAACCACCACTGGTATAACCACAGTGCTCGTCATCCCTAAAATTCATGCCAAGGTCACCTTCTCAGGGCTCACATTCAGTATCTACCTGCCAAATAGCATGTTTGGCGGCAACACAGAGGGACAGTGTGGTGAGTCCTGCAACAGAGAATAACAGAACACTACTGTTTCTAGACCTTACCTGACATAAGCTGATAAATGACATGTATACACACATTAGTAGAGTATTTGTGCTGACACTCAGCAGAACAAATATATGTATTTTGTACCCATTTTCACAACAAAACTTAAGTATAACTAATGTTTCAGCAGGAAAACAGAAGTGCTCGAGCTGTGTTGAGGTTTTACTAATGATGAGGATTTCTCTAGGTACATGCACCAACAACCGAACAGATGACTGCAGGTTGCCAGATGGCAAAATTGATCCTTCATGTCCTCATATGGCGCACGAATGGCATACTAACAACAGTCACTGTGACCCTCCAATTAAACCCACACCAACACCTAAACCTGTACCAACACCTGCCCCCTGCGACACTTCCATCTGTGAAATCATCAGTAGCAGGTAGGACACACAGGGAAATATGAGAATTGAGAGGTTGCACCACTCAACATCAGGTTCTGACATTGCTTAGTTTTGGTATAAAATGTATTTAATGTATTGTAATGTAAAATGTATTGTAAATGTAATATTAGTATTATTATTTTTTAAATCTTTGATTCAATTATTTGTTATTATAAACCCAGACATTAATTAGAAATTATTTGTGCAATGCTGCACTTCCACAAATATCAACTTATGTGTACATAATGTGTAAAGATGTAGCCTACTGAGTTTGTATCCAGTCGTCATACTGACAGTAAATCCCATCTTCCACAGTGTGTTTGAAGCTTGCCACAACATTGTTGACTACCATCCATTTATCGTGGCCTGTGAATTTGATACCTGCCACATGCACATTCATCGCATTGGCTGCACAAGCTTACAAACATATGCTGATGCTTGTGCTGAGGCTGGAGTATGTATTGACTGGAGGAGCTCCACCAAAGGACTCTGTGGTATGCTAAATTATGAAATGTTTACCACTATCACATGCTTAGTGCACAGGCCTCAATAAATCCCATCATGGTCATTCTCTTTCTATCCCTCAATAGAATACAAATGTCCAAGTTCCAAAGTGTATGAAGCCTGTGGACCTCAGGTGGAGCCGACCTGCGATTCCTGGTACAGCACTTCACTTCACATCACATTGTTGTATCTCATTACAATCAATTATTATCCATTAATTTATTGATTTCACTCGCATACAACACTTAATGTTGTTATCTCTGCAGGTATAACGAGAAATTTATCTATGCCATCAATGAGTTCAGTGCCATGACAAATGTGATGCTGGAGGGCTGTTTCTGTCCCAATGGCACTCACCTTCTCTCATCCAGCTCAGATGAATGTGTGCCCACCTGTGGTAAGTAAATACAAATACAAATTGCAATGTCTTTAAAGTCAAAATTCCATAAATAAAAGTTTTAAAGGGCATTAAGTTTGCACCTGATCTTAAACCAAAAATTAATGTTGGCAGCTGATGACAATGTGTTGATGTGTCCTTGGCTTATTTTTGTTTTTGAAATAACTGATACTTATGTCAATGGCCTAAGGAATATGAATACAGTTTTAAAGGTTGATATTAATGCTTGTTATAAGAAAATCCAGTTAACCAGAGATCTAATGACAAATCATTTTTTTCTCATTATAGAAATTTGTCGGCTGGAAAATGGAAAATGGGCAAAGGTAAATAATTTATCCATAATGCCATAACGCCATAATCTTCTGACAGACATGTAATTTCTTATATTGCTTCCCTGGCTCAATTCTACACACATTGTGTCCTCAGGCCAACGACTCATGGACAGAGGGCTGTAAGGAGTGTGTATGTGAGGAGGACACACTGCAGGTCACCTGCCGCAAGATTTCCTGTCCAACACTGCCACCCCTTAACTGTGACCAAGAGGGTCAGATCAAGGTCACAGACACTTCCTGCTGTTGTCCAAAGGAGAAGTGTGGTAAGTGAGCATCGATAATGAAACACTATCACAATGTAATTGGGTGACAGTGACTATTCTCAGGTGTTAAATGCTGATATCAATGCCCCCCATGTGATCCATGATTGTCTTTGAACAGAGTGTGATGTGAAGCTGTGCCCCTCTGTGCCATCCTGCCCTCCTGGCTTAAATCTAACCATCACCTTGGGAGTCTGCTGTTTTGAGTACTCCTGCAGTAAGTTTGCTCATGTGTAACTGCATGACCAGGTGTCAGTTGTGCCACTGCTACAGTTGTTGCAGCATTCATTCACTGACTGCTGTTTTTTCTCTGCAGCGAGCAATCCACACGTGTGTGTTTTCAACAACAGTGAATATCAGGTGAGATCTCACATCTGCAACACAACACAATACAGAGAGTGTAGTTTAACACATAGACAATGAGGCATATAAAAACACATATGTGGAAAATTATGAAGTCCATTGCAAATTGGAACAATGTCATAGTATGGTCTACTCTGTATGGTAATGTATGCACTCTTATATTGTATACATATGTTGTTAATTTACATAAGTGGCTTCCCACAATTAAAAAAAAAATGATTTTTTCGATATGTGCTATTTTCAAGGAATAAACAAAGCAAAAAAGCAAAATTAAATTTAAACAAGCATGGTTTGTTGCAACATGTCATAACAAAAGAGTAATCATAGAGATAGTTTTGCTATATGCATATTATTATTATTATTATTATTATTATGAGTATCTGTATCTGTATCTGTGCTGATCTTTGCACTCTGTCCATCAAGGTTGGTCACGTTGTGCCCAAGAACCCATGTGAGGACTGCATCTGTACTAAACAGGCAGACACCAACAGCGTTGCGCACATACAATGCCACCCTAAACCATGTGACACACACTGCCCCCTGGTAAGAATATTTTTATTGACAAGCTCATCCGTTGACTGCGTTGTTTTTCAATCATGTTTTTTTTTCAGTGACATGTGTTTTGCACTGTCATTGGAAGTAACTACTGTAGACATAATGTATGTCACAAAAAACATTTGGGTTTGAGAGGAGTAAGAGGGGATGGAGAGGGAGGGGGGACAGAAAGAGAGACCATCAACAGCAGTATAAACTGATTTGTTAGTTGTAACAGTGACAATAATATTATACCCAGTTATAGCCTATAGCAATAGTGACACCGTATGTGCTGTTTGTCATTTACTGTTATATCCTCAGCACTAATAGGTCAATACATAGATAAATAGTAGAAATAATATGTAAGTCTAATTAATAAGTGTGTGGTGAGAGAGGGACAGAGACCTTTATGTGCCATGGGGACACCCAAACAGTTCTAAAGCAGCATGACTAAGAGATGGACTCACCTGATTCGGCTCCAACCATCACCAGAATACTCATGTCACCTATGCTTTCAAATCCACCATCACATATTGTCAAATATTTTCACCTTGAGTTTTTGCTGGTTTAATGTTATCAAGTTTTGTTTATACACTGAGTTTGTTTGGGTCTGTTTTTAGGGTTATGAATACCAGAACGTCCCAGGGCAGTGCTGCGGAAAATGTGTCCAAACAAGCTGTGTTATCACGCTGTTGGCCAACAACACACACACATTAAAGGTTTGTATGTTTCAATATACTGTATGTATTAAGTAAGAGAGGAGGTGGTTATGTTTTATCAATCTGCTGCATTTTTTAATACAGTAATGGTGCTACCAATTTTATTAAATTCACTGTGATGCCGTGTACTGTGAGGCCACAATATAAACAGATGTTACAGATGAAAATGTGGTAGTGGCTCTGATGCAACTTGTTGTGTTACTCTTCAGCCTGGCAACATCTGGACCCCCCCTGGGAACCCCTGTATTAAGTATGAGTGTGTGAAGATCGGTAACCAGTTCATCACCATCGAAGCCAAGACCGTGTGTCCTCACTTTGACCCTGACGAATGCATACCGGTAGAGTTTACACACACATGGAGAGACAGACACTCACTCACACACACACACACACACACACACACACACACACACACACACACACACACACACACACACACACACACACACACACACACACACACACACAAATCATCACTCACGTGGCTTCTCAAATAATGGAAGCTTTGACACATTAATTCATGTCTCAGGTGAAGGTTTAGAGATGCAGGTAAAGAATGATGTGAGAACACTGCCACCTGCTGGCTAATGTGACCTCTGTCTGCACAATGAAACAGCACTGATGTAAATGTGTGTCTCCTACAGGGAACAGAGACCACTACGCCAAACGGATGCTGCCGTGTCTGTATGTATAACGCATATACAAAGACTTATTTAGATATAAGTGCATGCAAAGTAAAAAATATGAAAATGAAAATATTTATGAAATCTAATAGAAATACATCTATTGACATGCATATAGCCTATGCAAATATGTAGGTTTATGTGTGTGATTCTATTCTACACATGTTTTATGTATATTCATCCAATCCCAAATTCTGTCAGTATATGTTGATATCATATACAGTACGTTTTTACAGGAAGTTTTATATATAAGCTGTTTAGTAAGCAAAATATATCACCATTTATATAGTTGCAGTTCATCAGAAATAAAGGCATAAATTAATCATACTATTGGTATAATGTCATAACAGTCATCACTGTTGGTATAGGGACATGCATGAGATGCATTACAATTCTTTATGGCTACATTCATTGTATCATTGGTACAAGACCCTCTTCAGGTGTATATTGGTATTCGATTGAGCCAGTTTACTTAGCTTGGACAGGTTCTTACTGCTGGGTTAAATTGTACTTGGACTTGTTTTGAAATAGAAAAAACAGAAACTGTAGTTGTGTTTGTGCATGATCAGAGTAAATCAGGTCGATCAAGATATTATTCACTCACAATGTTTCTCCCTGATGCCTCAGGTATACCAAAGGGTCCTCCATGCAACATGTCCACCAAAGCGATGTACCTGTATAGTCAGGGCTGCCAGTCCAAAGAGCGTGTGAACGTCACATCTTGTAGTGGAGCATGCGGGACCTCTACCTTGTGAGTCACCATCATTTTATTTTCTTCATCATCAGTGTCATGAAAAACCCCCCATCCTTAAGTGTAAAAACTGTTGAACATCATTGTCCAAATGCATCAAAACTAAAATGACAGATTTTTAAAAGGTGTTTTTCTCAATCCCTGTGTCCCTCTCTCCCCTCAGCTACTCCGCCAGAATGAAATCCTTGCAGCACTCCTGCTCCTGTTGCCAGGAGGTGTCCACGTCCAAGAAGCAGATCCAGCTCTCCTGCCCTGACAACAAGGAGATCACCTACACCTACATCCACATCGATGCCTGCGCGTGCCTCAAGACGGACTGCTCTGCACCAGGCCACAGCAGCATGGCATCCACTTCGTCCGGCATTAAGTCACGCCGACGCAGGAGATGAGGCAAACAAACAGGGCCACTGCTTGGAGCAACTGAATAATCATAACTGATTCAGCATCAACTTTTCCTCTATTTATGTCTACTGTATTAGAATGCTATAGTTTTAGTTTGACAAGCTTGTAAACCAACAGAGATATTATTAATAAAGATCATACTGTCGCTGCAGATTGAGTTTGTCTCTGTCTTGGTTTCTTATAGGGTATGTAAAAATGCAAATATGACTGATCTGGACACTCTGTCCTCCAGAAATAATTTAATTTAAACAGCAGTAAAATCAAATATTCATAATAAACATACAGTACATTCATCCACTGCTGGGAAAACTTATTCCCAAGAAACAATGGTCCCTGTTCAGTCACCCCAGGGTCACCTGAGGTCAACCTCTACATCTCACCTGAACTTGAGAAGTGATCCCTGACTAACTACCTATGACTACAGTGTATAGGTGTGTCTAATCCACTTTGTAACCTCTGTTCAAGAATTCAATATAAACTGCATTTGCGTGTGTTTAGTCGGCTGTGGTAACATTGAACATTTGTCTGCAGCCCATCAATCAAACAGCTGTGTGAGAAGTGGCCACATCCTGCTCTCAGTTTACCTCCCTGCCCCACGTGTGAGATAAAAGTCTTATAGAAAGATCACGGCAAAGCTGCGATGAAAGCAAAGAGTCGCAGGCAAACACTCCTAGTGTGCAACAGTGCCTTTGGGCAAGGCGGTACCACACAGCACACATCCCCGAGTCAGATCTTTCACAGGTTAAGGGTGGAGAGGAAAGGTATTCATAGGAGTCTTGGTAAACAAGGATGTTTACTTAATTTAACATTTATCTAACCAGATACGTCAATGAAAGCAAATTATCGTCACCAAACCTCTCTACACCACAAGGATTTAAATACATAAGCAATTAGCAGAACTGACCGTGAGGCTTGCGAAAGATTTACATTAATCATTCAGTACACATCTCAACAATTCCTATATTTACTGAGAAGGAGCCAGATAGAAGTTACTTAAGGATATGTTGAGTAAGAACAATACATTCAAGCACATTTACAGCCACAACATGTGTTATCATTATACAGATATATCTAACTTGATCTAAATTTAACTTTAGTTATTTCACACACATGAAAGTAACGCCATATATGTCCAGAGGATGTACAGTACATACTGTTTGAACAATATATTGAGTTTGTGTCCTACCCACTGCTCTCTCCCTAACATTCCTGTCTTTCTCTCACTGTCAGGATGAAGACAAAAATCTCTGGAAATATCGCTTTCAAAAAAACTATGGAAAAACATAACAGTGTATATATGAACACTATCCTATATGTCAGGCCACCAAAAACCAGCATGTATGTTGACATGCATATGTTGTGCACATGTTTGACTTTTGAACCCCCACAAAAATGTTCTACTTCATAGCCCCCAGACACACATGATTTAAAATCTAAATTGAAATTTTAACCTGTCATAAAATTAAGCAATCATAGCCAAGTGAAAACATCATCTAAAATAATAATTTGTCAAAAGTGAATTTAGTCAGCAACAGGACTGTGCCCAAAATCACCCCATCATAGTACACTTTCTATCGATTGCCTGCCATTTTATTTATATCTAATGTCTTCTTAATTTCCCATTCCTACTATCAACTACTACTACTTCTACTACTTTGTATGAACATTGAACATAACAAAGCATGAGAATGAAAGTGACACCACAACTTCTTAATCTTAATATAACAAATAAACAAACAGTGCTGCTGATACTGGCTCACATCAGACCAAAGAAGAATGACCTTGTAGAAGTGTTTCTGGCAGTCTGGATGTTGTCATCTGGATCTAAGCAGTATGAGTTATGACCCAAAATTAATGAAAAGTAAATATGTTTGCTGTTGCCACTGGAGAGCCTTGAGGCACCTGTGGAGCCCCTTTTAAATGTTCTGGAGAAAATGACTCGTACACCGCAGAAGTGGTGATTAACAGCTGGAATGTATGATATTGTCTTGAACTTTTAATGAGTGATTCAATCGAGTCAATCAATTGAGGTGCAGTTGCTCCCTGAACTCAGAATAGAGTATATTGTATTGTTTATTGTTTATTGTATTCTTTGGATCCCCATTAGTCTACATAATGATGCAGACTATTCTTCCTGGGGTCCACATTAAATCAAACACTTATTCCAACAATACAGTGTTTGAACCAAAAATTACATAAAATCATTTGTCCTGAATATATAAACAAGATTATAGAAATGCATATTAAGTAGTACAATGTAAATAAGTTAACATGATCAAGAGGAATAATATAGCTTTTTACATGATTATCAAATAGTTACATGATTATAGAAGAGTGTACATGAGATAACCTAAAGCATAACTGTTCAATGCAGGTGTACTAACATAATAATAATAATAATTTTATTTGTAGAGCACCTTTCAAAACAAAGTTACAAGGTGCTTAACAATAAAACGATTGGTGCAGATTAAAATACATAACAATAAAACAACATTAAAATACAGGAATACAAAATAAAAACTAAAAGAGTCACAACAATAGTAAAAGAGAATCAGTTTAAGAAGGCCAAACGATAAAAGTGGGTTTTAAGAAGTGATTTAAAAGAGGACACTGAGTCTGCCTGCCTGAGATCCCCAGGCGGGGCATTCCAGAGCCGAGGGGCCCGGGCAGCGGATCAAGCGAGTTTTGGGAACATGTAAGAGGGCCCTACCAGAGGACCTCAGGCTCCGGTCTGGCTCATAGGGGGTCAACATGTCTACAATATAGGCAGGAGCCAGACCGTTTAAGGCTTTAAAAACAAGTAGTAAAATCTTAAAATCAATTCTAAAACTCACAGGTAACCAGTGAAGAACTGCAAGGATTGGTGTGATGTGGTCGCTTCTTTTGGTACCTGTTAAAAACCTGGCAGCTGCATTTTGGATAGACTGTAGTCTCTGAATGTTGCGTTTACTAATACCAGAATACAGAGCATTACAATAATCTAGCCTGGAAAAAATGAAGGCGTGGATGACCTTTTCTAAATCAGTATGGGAAAGGAAGGGTTTAATTTTGGTCAACTGTCTTAGCTGTGAGAAACAGGACTGCAGCACCTTGGTAACCTGAGTATCAAATGAGAGTTTGGAATCAAAGAAGACACCCAGGTTACGGGCCTCTTTGTGAACGCTGTTGGACAGAGCACCCAGACTAGAAGAGAGAAATACAGTGCTCGTGCTGGAGCCAGCAGGGGAGACAATGAGCACTTCTGACTTTGTGTCATTCAACTGCAAAAAGTTGCTAGACATCCATTCTTTGATGTCAGCAAGACAAGACGTTATGCGAGACATATCAGAACAGCCAGGTTTTAAAGGTACATACACCTGGGTATCATCAGCATAACAATGAAAATTGACATCATACTTCTCAATAATTTTCCCAAGGGGTAGGATGTAGATTGTAAATAGGAGGGGTCCTAAAATGGACCCCTGCGGGACCCCGCAAACAAGAGGAGCCCTAGAGGAGGAGGAGTCCCCAAGCATGACGGAGAAGGACCTATTAGAAAGGTATGAAGTAAGCCAGTCAAGCGCCACATCACTGATTCCAACCAAATTTTTCAGACGGCTAATCAAGATACCATGATCCACCGTATCGAAAGCTGAGCTGAGGTCAAGGAGAATTAAAATCGAGTACTGGCCTGAATCACTTGTGAGCAGTAGGTCATTAGAAACCTTGACCAAAGCTGTCTCGGTACTGTGTAGGGAGTGGAAGCCGGATTGAATTTTTTCAAAGAGCTGATTATTGTTCATAAAAGAAATTTGTTTGCTTAAAAACAGTTTTTTCTAAAATCTTAGATAAGAAAGGGAGCTTTGAAATAGGTCTAAAATTACTTAAAACAGAAGGATCAAGGGATGGCTTCTTTAAAAGGGGGTGAACGATAGCATGTTTAAAATTTAATGGGAAGATACCGGAGGTGAGAGACGAATTAATAATAGCTAAAATATCCGGACCAACCGTCTGAAAGACTGATTTTAAAAACCAGGTAGGAATGCAGTCAGAGGAGCATTGCTTGAATTCAACTTGACATGATTATTGCAACATAATATTATGACGAAACACAGCTTCTCTCAGTTTCATTTTAAAACTGGACATTCCAGTGGTTGTGATCAAGTGTGAGGGGATACTGTTCCAGTGAGCTACAGCTCTATACATAACTGACCTTTTGAGTGCTGATATTAATTGGATAAAGATAATGATAAAAAATATAAATAAAGATAAATATATTCAAATACAAGATAAACATGTACACATAATACATTTTTAGAACACCTTATGCAATAATAGTAAAATAGAATTTTGTGTTGAGGCTATAGTCCTCACTTCAGGCGACCCCGGATCGAATCCTGCGCCGAGCTGCCCTGTCCTGCGTGTCATCACTCCCCTCTCTGCCTCCCATTTCCTGTCTCTCTCAACTATCCTGTCATTAAAGGCAAAAAATCCTCCCAAAATATATATACTGTATATATATATATATATATATATATATATATATATATATATATATATATATATATATATATATATATATAAAAAGATTGCACTCTCATATTAGGCTACTTATATAAGTAAAATAAATTATTATCAATCATTATGGAGCTCATGTCAGATGAGTATCAGTCCACTTGTCTTTTGGTTCTGAGTGTCTGACTCTCGGAGATACAAGTTGAACAAGTGTTTAATGGCCAAAGGCAGGAGTGACTTCCTGTGGTACTCAACAGCATCCAGTCACACCAATGTCCATTTTCAAACCATTGGCTTTACCAGTCATCTTTGCATGTAAATGTGTCCATCTCTGAGAAGACATAATTTTGTCCTTTACTTGTGTAGCATAGTCGAGTAGGAAGCTGAATAATTTTGTAACATGTTGACACATCATGATAACCATGATGATTGACCCTATTGACACAGTTAATTTAATTACATTCAGCAGAGCAGAAGTCCTAATGACACAACACAAACACTGGAGGTGATAAAACAGAGGAGAGTTTTTATTAAAGATGCACCACAGGATGCATATCCTGGACTGAGCTTAACTTAGTCACCTTGGCTTATTTACGCAGGCCTCTGACATCAACACAAACCCAACAATCCTTCTCCTCCTTAGAGCAACACAACGCCATGTTTACATCTGAACAATGCATCATATTGTGTTCGATTCCCAGAAGTGACTGAGTGACAGGTGTGGACTGCTGCATGTTGACATGTCTTACACACTGAATAAGCCATCAGCTCTGACTTTTGTTAACTGGTAATGGTTTGCTTAATCACTGAGACAAAAACAGGACTCCAACAGTGCAGTGGGGTTGTGTTAAAATTGCAGGCACAGCCGTGACTAAGCTTTCCCAACTTAAAGGTTACGTTTTCTGCCCGAGCCTGTGACTAATCCGACATCAGGCTCAGGCAGGGGTGAGCCGGGGTTGAAGTCAGATGAGGGAGTAAGTTATTTGGCTATCTAAAGGTAATTTGGACAGAATGTGCACAGGGTCAGGTCAGGTCGGGCTTTAGTTGTACTTTTTGCTGGATGTATAATAATATAAAGATGATAACATTCAGACGTAGATAAGGTCTGGTTGTCTTAGTCCACTTCATTCCCAATATTACTTAAACAATGTGAGGTTTGAACACCACAACACCCCCTTACATGAACTCCCATGGTTCTGGTCATGTAGATCTTCTCCTCTACTATCACAGCCACATTAAAGATGTCCAAAGGAAAGGCACTGCAGAGGCCCCTTGTGAGCAATACAGATCCCAGCCTGCATTCCTGTCATTATTACATTGAGGGTTTCTCCAAGAGGTTGAAAACAAACAAAGACATGTATTGATGTAAGTATTGATATGACAATCACAGGGTAATAAAAGATCTATAATTAACTCCTTTAGAGCTTTTGTCTGTCAGAGACAGGAAGTGGGGAGGCAGAGAGAGAGGGGGAATGACATGCAGCATGAAGGGCCACCTGAGTCGGGATTCGATACAGGGCCGGCTGCAGTGAGGACTATAGCCTCTGTAGGCCTATATGGGGCGCCTGCTCTACCAAATGAGCTAAACAACACTCCCATCCAAATGTTTTTTTTATCATGTACTGAAGGTGACCTCTTACATAGTCTTTCAAATGGATTTTAAATTCAGCTTGGGTTTGAAAAGTTTTCAAATAGTTTTCATAAATTCAAACATTGCATCAAATAATGTCCACAACGCTCTTTGTAATTCTGCCCTTTTCCATTAGAGGAGAATGCACAAAACGTACATTTCCACTTCATGAACTTGACATGCGTGTCATCTGCACGCACGCACACACACACACACACACACACACACACACACACACACACACACACACACACACACACACACACACACACACACAAAGAATCACACATTTTATCAAAAAGCAATGCATTGCAAATGATAAAATACAAAATTTTGGATTTTTATCTTCTACAGGTATAAATCTGGTGTTAGTTACGGTAAGCTAGCTAAGTAACACCTGTGTTATGAGGAGGTGGAGGGGGTGGGGCATGTAGCGCTACCTTAAAAGGCCCAGGACCATGACCAACAGCCATGTTTAAAAACTTAACCACTTGATAAAACATTGATATTTTTATGCATTCTATTAAAAAGTCAAAGGAAAAAGCCTTAATGTTGGTTTTCTCCAAATATACAGATGTTGGTCCAGCTCTGTGCCTACATCCATGGCCAGGTTAAAGGTGGAACAAAAATGCAGTAACTCACCAGCAACAAACTCAAAGCACAGTAAATCACCACAATTTCTTTCTAGCCTGCACTTTATTTACCTCAACTTACATGTAAGTGAAACTTGTGTCAGCGCTGTCAGCCAAAGTCTGCCCCCTGTATTAGTCCTTTCACTGACTGTTATCCTCTCCAATTGGGGAAGTAGCATCTTTCACTCTGTTGTGGCCGTGGAACCAGGTGTACAGTATGCAAGGACAAGAGAAAACGGTAAGTATGGATCTGACTTTTTTTGCCATCTGTAAAAATGGTAGGCCTTTACTTTAGTTTCTTCTAATTTAAGTAGCAGTCTTAACACTGTAACAATTTCGGTTTAAAAGCCTGCTGCAAATTTTCACCAGTGCCTTTACTGTGAAACATTCTGAGGCGTACCATATGCAACAACAGCTGGAAAAGGATTAAAAGACAACAAAGCTAATTGGATCAGAATTAATGAATCATGTACTTACAATTAGTAATCCAGAACGACAAAGTGAAATGCCTTGACTGAAATATATTTAAAAAAAAATCAATGATAATATTAATTAATATGAATACATTGCGCATTATATTGTACATTATATTACACATTATTACATAGAGTTATTTGGTAGAGCTGGTTACTTAATCGCACATGGGTAAATTCTATTCAAAAGTGTTGGCCTAATGCCTCCCAGAGGACAAGATGATAAACAGAAAATTATACAATCTAACTTAGTAGAGAGAAGTGAGATGTCTGTTTCATTTGGTCAATGAATGAAATGATATCTCATTATCAATGGTACAGAGGAAATTAAAAAAAAAAAAAAAAAAGATAATGTGAGTCACTTATTTTTCCATGATCTAAATGGGCTAAAAAAAAAAAAAAAAGTTGAGGCCCTCTTAACTCACTGTGTCTATGGCAAGGTCATGGTCAGGGTTATTTTTGTTTAATTAATGTTATGTTGTATTTTATTTCTAACATTTAATGTATCTTGATATCATTGGTCTTTATGTTCCATCTCATTTAGCATGAATGCTTTCAACATGTTTTTTATGCTTGCATTGAACTCTACCCACACCAGTACCTACATCTTTACATTAGGTGTAAGGTCAGTAATTTCTAAGAAAAGGTTTACTGAAGCTCTGACTATAACTAACAAAAACACACTTAACAGTCTTGTTAAAGTGGTGAGAAAGAGTCCAGCTCACCAACTTATGTAGGTGGTCAAAAAGGGGTACTCTCTTCCAAAGTGCCTCGATCATCTTCTTTATACATAGTTTGAACTCCTACCCTAGGCCAGCATAAACAGTAAAGGACAGTATAAAGTGTGCTTTCATGGTGGATGATCTCTTGTGGGGCACAAAAATCCTTACGGGGACAGTAAACATACATACAGTACCTTTTGAATCTTTTGAACCTTTGAGTCATCAAATGTAGTTGCTCAATATGAGTTTTGTAGAGTTATGTTAAACGCACTAACAATATGGAAAACAACAAGGCCTCAAACTATTTTCTGAAAATAGATTAACATAATATAATGTAATATTCAATTTCAACAAAAATGACATATAAGTGGAAAATGTGTTTTTCATAGCATCCTGTGAGTTGTACCTCATCAGCTAGAAGTGACCTTGTGCACAGTGTCAGGTATTATTTATTACAATGTAAATGTCACAGACAACATAATGTAGAGTAAAGGAGGGATGAGTGGAACTGCCTTATACACACACACATTCTCTCTCTCTCTCTCTCTCTCGCTCTCTCTCTCTCTCTCACCTGAAGGAACCAGTGTGGCTCCACCTTGGCCGACAGGTTATAAAGGGATTCTTCCACCAGGTGAGACCTCTCATACTGGGTCAGTCCTCAGGATCAACATGGGGACTATAGGACTCCAAGCCACAATATGTCTCATCTACCTGATGCTGCTGATCGGCTCACTCACTCAGACCGGTGAGTGATGTGCTATTTGCTTAATCACACTCAAAAAACAAACAAACTATAATTGATTGATAGCTGCTTAATTACATTTATATAATGTCAATTGTAAATTTCTTTTTGCATTTGTATCTTATCATAAAACACCGTAGAGGTTTCATAGGTTTGTTTCATACAAACATACAGTATATTTAACATCAAGTCATAATGGATTTTGCAGTTTACATAAAATAGTGGTTATTTTGGCAAATGTTGTTTGAACCTTATTCAGAAGATATTTCGACATTGAATGCAGTGTGAGATATCTGCATTAGGGAATTTGTTTTAAGCATCATAGGGGTCAATGACGTGTCAGAAAAAGCTGACACATAGCCTACTTTCTTTGTAAATTGATAATCAATACATAATTATTTCTTGTCTTTACAGTAACCATCACTCCATCTCCAAACACACTGACGCTGAGTTCAGGTAACCGAGGCAAATGCCTACAAAATATTCAACTTTCAATTTCAGTTCAAAATTATGTTCTAACATGTTTATCATGTTGCAGCCAACACATCTCACATCGGCCGTGTGTGCACAACTTGGGGAAACTATCACTGGAAGACCTTTGATGGAAATTTCTTCCAGCTGGCCTCCACCTGCAACCATGTCTTGGTCTCGCAGTGTAAGGGAAGCTTTGAAAATTTTAACATCCAGATGAGGCGTAAGAAAGTCGACAACATCCCCACCATCAGCAGCATCGTCATGAAGCTGGAAGGCTCTGTGGTGGAGCTCTCTGGCAAGGTGGTGGTTGTCAATGGCAAGACGTAAGTTCAGTTTGTTATTTAAGTCACAATTATTAGTTTGACAAAAACAAAACAAGTAGGCTATAAGGCTAAGTTTTGTTTAAGTTGACCTTGAGATTCTTTAATCCATTTCCACTGCCTTTTGGGTCCTTGCATCTTTTTTAAGCACATATTGCCTCTGTTCATTTAACTATACTACTATGAAAAACTTACAGACTTTTATTAGAAGCTATCTGGGTGATTATTCAAATAACTCTGGTGATAGACGGTTTTGAATAAAAATTGAAAAATCCATATAGCACCAACATCAACACCATTGGGTGTCATAAAGACGAGTTTTGACTTTAATGAGCTTAATAAAAAAATGTTATATTAGAAATTGAATATTTCATTAATACCCGAGGGGAAATAAGGTTATGGCAAAGTTGCTCCAAGCAAAGCCTAATATGAAGTGAATAATCTATAAAGATATAGGCTAGTATATAAAAAAGATATAAACACTAACCCTATAAACAAATATACAAGATAGATAAAGTACAAAAAAAAATGTAAAAATAAAAAATAAAAAAGAATGGGAAAAAAAGTGGACTGTACCATTTCTGAACCAAACATTAGTTGGAATGTTCCATAACGTCCATGCTCCCGTGCGATGTTAGCCGTAGACATGGTATTACCATATCTATGGGTATTACAGGTAAACGGAGCTAGTAGACCGCAGAGCGATGTTATATCTATCGCTCTGGTAGACCGTAATTGTAGTAGCTAACCTGTGCAATACACGCTACTTTCTTACCTCCCAGAGTCTCTGCATTATGTTTTAATTTAATGCCAATGTTAGCTAGTATCTTACATCGTAGCTAAGTTAACTACTTCCTTTGCTACTTGGCTTGGTGTTTCATTAGGAATATAAAATGTCATTTTCTATCTAGGGGAGACCGGGGGCAATTGTAACAGGGGGCAATTGTAACATTTTAAATTGCACCAATCAGAAATGAGATACAACCATGAAATTCATTATGCACTTGTTTTTTGATGTTCCCTCTCTGCCTACCAAAGGAAAAACTTATATCTCATGCATTTCTGATTTTATCTGACATGACTCATTTTTGAGGTGTGAAAGTAAAAATTTTCATCATCGGTATTTTTCTCATTCCTTCTTAACCTTTAATGTCTAATAATTGAAACACATCCAGTTTTGTTGACAATTTTGTTGGCTATCATTTGCTATATTTGTCATATGTTAACTTTGTTGTTTGTTGCCAGCAGGCAGCTTTTTATCATGGGTGGTGAATCGGGGGCAATTGTAACGCCCTGTTACAATTGCCCCCGACACCATCAAAATTATGTCCAGTTCAGTAACACCCTCAAATTAGATGATTTCCCCCCCTTTATAATGTAGAAAAGTGCTATATTAATTTATATATTTACCTTTGTTGTATATTAAAGTTAAAATATAGTTTTGATGACTATTCTGATAACTCTGTCAAAAAGCTAGCGAGCAGGCAAGCAGGGTAGCTTTAAATAATAGCTTAGTATTGAAACTAATTCAAAAACTGGTTGTAACTATTTATTTATGTAGCCTATTTATTTATTTCAGAGCGGCAACTATTATTCAATGAATTGATCGACAAAAAATTGATCTGCAATGATTTCAAATAATCAGTTCAAGCTACTTTTAAGCAAAAATGTCATAAATTCACTGGTTTCAGCTTCCTAAATATGAATATTTTCTGGTTTTCATACTTTTATATGATAATAAAAATTGATTATCTCTGTATTCTGGACTATAAGTTGACAAAAGAAGACATTTTGAAAACTAATCATGGCCTCCGGGGTCTTGAGATGGACTTCTTGATCTTAACGGTTCACTAATAACTGTTCTTACCAGTAGACAAGTGTTTTTTATATATGTTCAATTGATATTAAATGGTATTAACTATGTCTACATTCTTGGGAGTTTACTTTGGTCCTTGGTATTGATATAAAGGTATAAAGTATGTTGTTACAATTGCCCCCGTATGTGTTACAATCACCCCCGCACGTGGGGGCGATTGTAACATTTGACTTCTTGGTGTTTGAATCAATATTGTGACTCAAACATTTTTTGTAAAAACATTTAATTACTGTTAACAAGTAGAACATAGATAGAGGATTCCTACATAAAAAAAATATCCAAATAGCTCAAGTGGTTTTTGAGTTATGACATCAAAACCAAAAACTGTTACAATTGCCCCCGGTCTCCCCTAATACTAACTGTAATAGGTCTAGATCAGAGATCAATTTTGAAGTCCATTTGTCACTCTTTTTTTTATAGTGTTTCTTTGGGTTGTTGTTTTTTTTCACATTGACCACTATCATTAGCACTTTGAGCTAGAATAAAGTTCTGTTAAATCAACAACATGCTGTGAAAGCAAATGGCATTCACAGTCACAGAGTTATCATTTCCTCTTCTGTGTGTCAGCTGCCCCTCACTTTACATATCAACTCTTTACATATCTCAACTTTTTTTATTGCTGCAGGGTGACTTTGCCGTTAGTGGCCTTCGGGGTGACTGTGAAGGGGACCAGTTCAAGTATCACTGTCGAAGCTAAGCTTGGACTCACAGTCATATGGAACATGGATGACTCACTGGATGTATGAACCACACCCTCACACATGCACACACATCTTGTCCTCACTTCTGTGTCAGTGTTGATTTTCATACTGTAAACACACCGACAAAGTTACACATTGTGACCCAGCTGTAAACAACTCAACAGGATCTCCTGCTCTACAGCTCCAGGAGCCTGTCCCTGAACATGCTTGTTGTGCATGCGAATGTGTACAAAGGGACACGCTCACTCTCAAGCTGTTTTACTGGTTTTAATTGAAAGGCTGATGTTATCTTATCATGAATATATTGAACATATCTTTCTAACAAGGCTGCTGCAACTCAGTGAGATATTGGTGTCATTTGGTTGACCAATCACAGTTGTTGGCAAACCATTGTACCACTGGAGGCATCAGTATGTGCTTTCAACAGGCTATGGATGAGTCTGAATAAAAGGCAAATATGTTTGCCACAGATTCCTACCACTCTTCAAATAAAGAATCGGAGCTACTCTCATGTGTAGGTGTCAATTCCTCAGTGCCTGAAGCAATACAAATACAAATGTTCCTTTTTACCATGACTAATTAAATAATACCTTTGCTTTCTGTCAATAAATCATTCTTGGCTACTGAAGCACCATGGTAAAAATCCCTAACAAATCCCTAAAGATATCTATGGATCTATGGATATATAGCCGATATTCAACAGAACATGTAATCTCAGAAAATTTTAGGACATCTTTGATCTTAAAAGTGTCAATCTTAATAATGAGCTCAAATCTTATAAGGGTTAGGGTTACATAACATTACTTAACATAATAACACCTATTAATAACTATCTTTTATTTGTGTCTACAGATTGAAATGGATGACAAATACCAGGGCCAGACCTGTGGACTGTGCGGAAACTTTGACGGCACAGCCAATGACTTGATGAAAGACGGTAACACTTTTTTCAGTATTATGGGGGATAACGCACTTTAGTTCCTTTTTCATGTTTCCATTTAACTCTGAAAAGAACAAATTTCACTCAGTAAGCATATTGTGATGAAGTGAGTTTACATAACAAAAAAATTGGCCATGGTATTTGTATATAATTAATTAATGATTTACATCCGCTTTCAGAGAATGTAATTACATTTGCTATAATTTAGCGATTTAAAGTTGCTACTATTAGTTCCTGTTCTGAAGATCTGTTGCAGACATTTTATTTATGGGCCTTCTCTTCTCTCTGTGGAAGGTCGTGATTTCTATTTTAACCTATTTAGGTTGGTGAAGTTAAATATGTTATAAATTGCTCTTCTTTATCTGTACATGTATCCATCCAGGAATGTGCAATTCATTTTTTTTTACACATTCATTTTCATTCATCTCTCAAATCTTGTATTTGTCAGTAACTGTTTTTTTGTGCTATATCAAACAACACAGTCATAGTGGAAGTTCAACCTGTATTACACTCACCAATATTAAACTAACCCTTGTATGCAGCTGCCTGAAAGTTTGACCTTAGGGTACAAAACAGAAGCCAGTGTTAAGTGTTAGTTAACACATGATAACAATGAGCACTGTTGTGTGTCGACTCTGCTCTGCTGCAGGAGCTCTGCTGTCTGTGGCAGACTACGCTGAAACGTACGAGGTGAACGGGCCAACAGAGAGCTGTGAGGAGCCTGACACGTTGCCCACCCTGAGCTGTGGTGATGAGGTGACTCTTCATCACAATCAACAAAATAATAGAATATTAACTATTTGGTTTGTCAAGTGGTCAATTTTTGTATTTTTTCCTTCATGCAAACTTATTTCTGCTGGTAGATCCGCATTAAAGGTTGTGTTGCAATAGTCAAAGCTGAACACTCTGAAAAAGTTGGAATATTTCTAACATGAAAATCTTCATTTCACCAAGGTGTTGTAAGACTGTGACCTCTTAATGATTATTTTCAAGTATGAAAGCAAAATTTACACTTTTTACACAACTCACCTTCCACTCATCAAACATATTGACCATTAATTCAACTAGCACATTTCTAAAGTTAGAGACAGAGTGACCAGTAAATGTTATGATTTTGTTTTGTTCTTGTTTTCTGTAGAAATTCTGTGACCAGATTTTCAACAGCGCTCCATTCAGCAGCTGCCAAAACCTTCTGGATGTGGAGTCCTTCACCAAAGCCTGTGTGGCTGATAAGTGTATCGCTGTAGACAACAGCCACTCATTTCTCTGCAAAACCATTTCCGAGTTCTCCAGAGAGTGTGTCCATGCAGGCGGCAAGCCCCCGCAGTGGAGGAACGAGACCTTTTGCTGTAAGAGTGCTAATATGTAAATATGACAAAACATAATGGAGTTGTCCTACCTCTGAATTACAGACAGGTAACAGAGCTGTTTGTCTTCACAGACCAGGAGTGTCCATACAACATGGAGTTCTTGGAGTGTAGTAATTCATGTCCTGACAGCTGCTCCACTCCTCAGGCCAGTGAAACTTGTGACACCCATTGCCGTGATGGCTGCAGCTGCCCCGCCGGTACTCACACATCATTACGCTATATATGACATACGCAACCGCATACTCAATCTAATCTATGTCCCATGCACGGTCATAAAACATGTTACTTCATATTATTTCTCCTCAGGGACGGTCTTTGATGACATCAGTAACACTGGCTGTATTGCACTGAAAGAGTGTCCATGTATGCACAACAACAAAGTCTACAAGTGTGGAGAGTCGTACTCATACAGCTGTAGATCCTGGTAAGATGAGGACCTTTATTCAAATGTATCAAACAAAACTGCTGTAAATCAAGGTTTTCATGAATAAGGTTCCTCTGAAATTGCTTTTTACTTCAACATGTTCTCTACACAATATTTAATATGATCATATATTTGATGACGAAATTAGTTACAGTTTATTTGAGTTCTGATTTCTGAGTAAAATTATTAGAAGTAATTGATAATAGTCTGCTCACATAACAGAGGAAACAACTAAATGGTTTTACAACATTGGGGTCAGACTACATCTATAGGCCCTCAGAGAATTTTTCTATGTTTGTTTCTTCCTTTCTGTTTGTTTTGTTTCTCGTAAACCACTCAGTAAGCAACAGTTAAACACATTCAATTCAAATGAAGCCATTTATACTCTGGGCTGGGTCTGGACCTGACTGAAACAGCTGTTCAGGGGCTGGCGCCGTACATGCTGTCTATTAGTACTGCAGGATTCCTGTCTCTGGTTCAGTTTGTCCCAGAAGTGAAAGCAAAGGAAGGAAAACTTTAATTACTCATCGATAGCTGCTGACTCCCAGCTTTTCTGTTTAAGGTGTAACAGGGAGGGAAATAGGTCCTTCCTAGAGACTGGTGGATGCAGGTGTCATATTGTAGAATTCCCCCTTTTGTTGTTATAACTAAAATTTGAAACTTTCTAAAAATGTAATTAAATACATCTTACTCCTTGATGTGTTTTGTTACGCATATTCAAAGCAATGAGAGCATGTATGTAAAGGAAAAATCTGTGTGTGTGTGTTTGTGTACTGACAGTCTGTGTGAGAGCGGTCAGTGGAAGTGTACAGAGGAGAACTGTCCAGGAACCTGCTCTGTGGAGGGCGGAGCTCACATCAACACCTTTGATGGAAAGTTCTACACATTTCATGGGGATTGCTCCTATGTTCTGGCAAAGGTAAAGGTTGTCATCTGCCTCTCAATGGTCACACCAGGGTTTTACCATTACATTTCATACCAGAAGCATGCATTGATAAACTAATCTGCTTTACATCATGAGACATGTAGAATATGAATATGCAACATGAGATGTTTGAGTCTGTCCAAATGTTTGTCCCAATGTGTGTTGCAGGAAACTAGTGGCTTTCAATACACTGTGCTGGCGGACCTGGTCAAGTGTGGTCTGGCGGACAGCAGGACGTGCCTCAGGGCTGTAACTCTGGCTTTACACAGCAATTCTCTGGTAAGTTTCAGACTCCTGCTGTTTGGAGCGCATTATTAGTGTTTCCTGATTAATGGCTTACCTCACCTTCACCAAGCCGGGTCAAAGTTTTAATCACACTCATTAATTATTTGGAAATTATTTGGAAAAACTGGATTCATGTTCATCGTGATCTAAAATGTGTCTTTCTGACAGGTTGTGAAAGTCCAGGCTTCAGGACAAGTCTACGTGAATCAGATTCTTTCTCAGCTTCCACTGTTTACATGTGAGTTACGTCAAATCATGTAACAGAACAAACCGTGTGCTAGAAAAACAGTCATTAGTCATTCAATTCACCATCCATGTGCAACAACAAATCAAATACAAAACTGTACAATGTTATCTTATCTTAGTTTAGGCTCTAAACCATTTACTCAAGTGCTGGATATTAACACACTTGAGGAGTTTTTGATTTGTATTGACATAATATAGCAGCACAGTGGTACAGCACTGTTATACCTCACATTCAGACCGAAACAACAACCGCGGACCTAGAAATTTTATGTTAATTTTTTTTTTTTTGCTCTTTTCTGCTCACTGCAGCGGATCTGAGTGCTTTCAAACCATCATCCTTCTACATCCTTATAAGCACTAAGGTGGGCATACAAGTAATGGTGCAGCTGTCCCCTGTGATGCAGGTCTTCATTACAGCTGACGCCTCACTCAAAGGAACCACCTCTGGTATGCTGTCATATGATTACTTCAGTGTCCCCCTTCCATTGATATTGTTTTCCAACCCATTCAATAATGTCAGAAAAAAGCACTGGAAAAGTCGTATTGTTTCCTCTGACAGGTTTGTGTGGGAACTTCAACAACAAAATGAGTGATGACTTCAAAGTGATCAGTGGGCTGGTGGAGGGCACTGCCACAGCGTTCGCTAACACATGGAAAACCAGAGCCAGCTGCCCTGACATCATAGCACGCTTTGGTCACCCTTGTAGTCAGGGCATCAGCAAAGGTACAGCCAGTCTCTCCTCATGACATAATGTCACAGTATCTTGTCATGTAATGTTTGTCATATCATGGATAACATTTTGTAACCACACTGTTTTGGTGTGTTTCTTTCTCAGAGAGTTACGCCCAGTTCTGGTGCACCAAACTAACAGATCCCAGTGGAGTGTTTGCTCCTTGCCACGCTGCTGTCAGCCCCATCACATACAAAGATGTACGTCCGCATGCACAAAGCTGCAATCACAAATTATCTTAACTACTGTACACTTATGATGGGTCTGTAACCACTGTGCCTCTTCATAGAACTGCATGTATGACAGCTGTAACTGTGAGAAGAGTGAGGATTGCATGTGTGCTGCAGTCTCCTCATACGTCTACGCCTGTGCAGCGGCAGGAATCCACCTCACCGGCTGGAGGGAAACCATCTGTGGTGAGAAAACCCTCCTGTTTTAGTGTGGTAATGGAGTGTTTTTGGAACGCTCCATCACATGCAGCATCAACAAATCAACAGCAGTCTATTTAATTATGTTTTATGAAATGAATGGTTTATTGCAGCAGTAAACAATAACAGTCCCCTTCTCCTCCTCCTCCTCCTCCTCCTTAGGCAAATTCAGCGCATCATGTCCAGCAGAAACAGTGTATGGGTACAACATGACCTCCTGTGGCCGTACCTGCCGGTCCTTGAGCCAGGCAGACTACTCCTGCAAGACCAACTTCACCACAGTGGACGGCTGTGGCTGTGCTGATGGGATCTACATGAATGAGGAGGGCCAGTGTGTGCCCAGTTCAAGCTGTCCCTGCTACGATAAAGACAACATTATTCCTGCCGGACAGGCTGTCAGTAAGGATGGCACCACATGGTAAATACGGAGTGCATTGACACCAATTTTTGGGTAAAAGGGGTCACGAATGACATGTCAAAAAGGAGATTCAGTTCCATCATCCCATGAGTGACCGTTAGGTGGACAAGCAGTCAATGCCTTTACTTTAAAAGTTTGCAAACAGCAAACAGTGTCACAGCTCTCGTCAGTCCGATTTATTATTTATTTGTCTTCTTAAGCTATTCTAAATCTGAACCTCTTTACCACCACTTATCTTTCAATAGAGTTACAAACTTCTTCAAACATAAACATGCAAGTCTTACTTTAATGAGTAAATAGGGTTAGGGTAACCCTAACCCATAGGACAGTTTGTCATTGCTACAAACACTCATCTTATAGTGACTGCGATTATAAATGTGAATTTTGTTTTCTATTTTAGGTCAGAGCATTCATTTTATGGTATGAATTGAGACTTAACTTAAATTGGAAAAGTCTCAAGTTAGATACTGCAAATTCATATGAGACTGTCTCTCCTATGGAGCAGCAAAATGTAGCTCCTGTGATTCACCTTGATGTTTTTATTCTCTGCCAGTGTCTTTGCTGCTGTATTAGTTTCATTACTGGCGCACAATGAATCTTGGGATAGGTGGGCCACGAAGGATTCACCAGGACTGGGCGAAGAATGGTGATGTTATATTAACTGTGTGTTTTTCCCTTCATACTTGATGCAGTGTCTGCAGACAAGGAACTCTGAGCTGCGCAGGACGATCTAGGCCACTGTGTAGGTTTCCACACACTTTAATTCATGTAATTATATAGTATAATGACAACAAAGCTCATGATAATTTGTCTTTATTATTGTTCAGCCTCAACATCGTGTATTGCCCCCATGGTGTACTTCGACTGCTCCACTGCTCAACCCGGGGCCACTGGGACTGAGTGTCATAAGAGCTGCAGCACCCTGGACATGGCTTGTGTAAGAACAACTTAGCATGTGTACACGCTCACAGAGGTCAGACAACTACGTAATTGTACTGTACATGCGCTGGCCCTGTTTGGCTCACCCCATCTTCTCGCCCTCCACTCTGGTTGAATACAGGTCAGCACAGGTTGCACGTCAGGCTGCATGTGCCCTGCTGGCCTGGTGTCCGACGGAGTAGGAGGCTGCATCAACGAGACCAGCTGTCCATGTCTTCACAATGGACAGGTCTATCAGCCTGGACAGACACTGACTGTGGAATGTAACACCTGGTTTGTACAATGCTTTTCATTCATAGAAGTATAGTATATTCCTGTATAGAGACAAAATATTCCTCTTACGGAGGCAACATTTATATTTTCAACTGAACAGAAAAGGAAACATATTATATGCTATGTATACAGAAGTACACAAATTGAACACCAGCACGTTTAGAAAATAATGTGTGTCCAGATCCATTATATCTGAAATTTTGTTTCTCATGATCTTTCATGTAATTCTACGTTGGTAAATTCTATTTTAAAATTTGACAGTAATTATCACAAATATTTTTGCTCTTTGATCCTTAAAAATAGCTCCTACATAGATATAAATACTGCAATGTCCTTGGCAGGTTTACATGACTGAAAGTTTGTGTGTGGTGTTTGTTTCCCCAGCTATTGCAGTGGAAGGAAGTTTACATGCTCCAACAATGTGTGTGATGCTGTTTGTGGTATCTATGGTGAGGGCCACTACATCACGTTTGATGACAAGAGGTTTGACTTCAATGGACAGTGTGAATACACACTCCTCCAGGTAAGGATTTTAATCCTTCTTATCATGTCGTGGCAGAAGTGAATGGAAATTGTCTTTCATCAACTACTTTCTGTGACATAGAACAAAAAAGACTTTATATTTACCAAATATCTAAATGTGATTAATTGTGCATAATTACTGAATGTTCTAATGTGGTTAGTGTCAGGAAACAAAGGATTGTTACTTAACAATAATGTCTGTGGTACATTGCATCACATGCCTGTGCTCTCCTCAGGACCACTGTGGTCAGGGCAGTGGAAGCTTCAGAATTATCACGGAGAACGTTCCTTGTGGAACCACAGGAACCACCTGTTCCAAGACCATCAAGATCTTCCTGGGGGTAAGCAGCCCAAACACACTCACACATGTGTGTGCTGTGTTCTTCCTCAAACACCAGATTGGAATATCAAACTGTTATTGATAACACATTAGGATTATGGATTAAATTATCACTCATGCTCACAGCAATCATGAATTGATTATATTCATTGATTGATTTTTTTTTATTAAGTCAGCAGGTTTATTCTATTATAATGATAGAATTCCATGCTATGCTATGCTATGATGCTAAATTAATATGGTAAATACAGAATACAGGCAGTCTGATTGAACATTCAATGACACTGCCAATGAAACACAGCCTTCTTGGTGACACATAGTTAATTTAGAACCTGCTCCCTTTTGAAGAAACAAAGAGTGAGAGCTCCTATTCACACAATGGCAAGTACGTTTTCACGTGAAGGCTAGAGATAGGAAAAGGAAATATTTAAGTGATACCTTGTTCAATACTGTATAGTACTAACTGAATGTTCATTCATGTTCATACCCACAGGATAATGAATTCCAGCTTAAAGACGAAATCTTCCAGGTGGTGAAGGGTAGCAGCCAAGTTTTTCCTGATCAGGTTCATAAGATGGGAATTTACCTGGTGCTAACGATTAAACCGGGGCTAGTGCTCATGTGGGACCAGAAGACTAGTCTTTTCATTAAACTCAGCCCCCAGTTCCAGGTAAACAGTTGAATCTGCATATCTTTTCAATTCAGCATTATCATTATATAAGAGCTAACCCATTTACAGTATTAGCTATTCTCATCAAAGAGCTAAAAGAAGAGTGAACCGATGGTTTCAATGGTTTTCTGTCATGGAGAAAACTTATCAATTAGACTTATATTTACCTTCTGATGTTACATTTCCCATGTAAATTTGGATTCACATCTGTTTTATGTTTCATTCATGTTCATTCATTCATTTGTATTTCCATTTTGAAGTCTGCAGTTCTTTTGGTAAGCATGCCACTTTTAAAGATGGCACAGAGTTTAGTGTAAACACAAGGACAGGTGCCTTGGGAGTTGGGGCTGGTGAATATTGAAGACACCAGTGTTGGCACTGTGTTTAACCATCAAACAAAAAAGCCTAAACCTGTAGGGAAAAAGAAACCTTAACGCTGTACCAGACAAGGCAGTAAATTCTCACTGGGTTCCTCCCTCTCAGGGTCAAGTCTGTGGTCTGTGTGGAAACTATGATGGCAACAGTAAGAATGACTTCGCCACACGCTCCCAAGAGACGGTGGCAGATGTGCTAGAGTTTGGAAACAGCTGGAGGGTTTCGTCCAGCTGCCCCAATGCCCAACTAATCAGTGATCCCTGTGCCTCCAACCGCTACCGCGCGGCCTGGTCACAGAAACAGTGTAGCATCATCACTAGCGTCACTTTCCAGAGCTGTCACTCACAGGTAAATATGGTGGTAACAAGCATACCCACACATACACACAATACATTCACCTTAACTGGCATGGGAACTTGTTTCTATCCAGCCTTGTCTCTCTGCCTGCTTGTCAGACTGTCAAATATTTGGAGTTGTTATTCACAGTCCCTCACTGATAATTCCTTATGATTCTGTTGACCCCTGACCTTTTTACCACACACTGGTACCAATGGCTTCAAACCACTGATACTAACATAGGACAACAGTGTTTTCATTACCCTTGACCTTTATTAAAAGACGTTATGTTTTCAAGGTTGACCCTGGTCCTTTCTATGATTCCTGTGTGAGAGACTCTTGTGCTTGTGACACTGGCGGTGACTGTGAGTGTTTCTGCACTGCTGTGGCTGCCTATGCCAAGGCTTGTAATGAGGCTGGGGCCTGTGTTAGATGGAGAACTCCAAAGCTGTGCCGTAAGTTTGGCAACCATCACACCAGGAATATATGAGCTAAAGGATTTTTCTTCATTGACGTGTGCTAAAACAAAACCAGGAATTCTATATTTAGCCACACGTGACACCCTGACTTTAGTAACAGCTGCTAATGAATATGTATTTTGTCTATTTTGTCTAGCTATTTTCTGTGACTACTATAACGCTCCTGATGGTTGTGAGTGGCACTATAAGCCATGTGGAGCCGCCTGCATGAAGACCTGTAGAAATCCATCTGGAAACTGTTCCAACCTCATCACGTCCCTGGAAGGTGAATCAGATAGAGAAATTAGTTTACACATTGATCTAACACATCTTGTTTGGATTTGTTTTTATCCTTAAACTGGGAACCTTTAATAAGGACTCATGGCTCAGGAGGTAGAGCAGGTAGCCCACTGATCAAAAGATGGTGGTGGTTTGATCCTCAGCTCCCCCTGGTCATATTTATTTTGTCTGTCTTTTATAGCAGCTTACTCCCACGTCGATGTGGATGTTTGTGAGGCAGAGGCAAATTGTAAATTGTTATATTAAGCATTTTATCATTTGCCATACTCAAAATATTGTTATGAATTTGCAGGCTGCTATCCAACATGTCCACCAGCCCAGCCCTACTTTGATGAAGACACCATGAAGTGTGTTTCCTGGAAGCAGTGCGGCTGCTATGATTCCAAAGGCACCCATTACAGCATTGGTGATAAGGTGTCATCAGAGAACTGTTACACTTGGTATGTCTCATACACTGCACCTTCATCGTAGAATTTACCACCCTGTAGGAAATCAATATGTTATAAGTCAATATAAGTTTGTTAACAATGATAAGCAAGCAACACAAACATTTTCCTGACCTGCACACTAGCCTGCTGTCAGTATGTTTCCTTGGTGTCCTTAAGTATCCAGGGTTCATTCCCTCTCTTCATCTTTAGATGCACTCATGATTCAAGTGTTATTCCTGGAAATGTTTTGTTAATTCATTTTAAACAACAGTTAAAAGAATAGGGTGTTGTGTGGAAATATAATTACCAGTATTGTGATTCTCTATATCAGCACTTATGGAATGACTATGATTACATAGTTACATTATCATCTGTGTAATACACTTGTTGAATCAAGGCCTGCAAAAACTGAGGAAAGATGTCCTAAAAGTTGAAAAGCCTCCAACAACCACAATGGGTTTTGCACAGTGTTTGCCAAACTGCTCAGGGATGAAGGATGACAGATCAGTACTTATTAGTTAGTTCTAGCAATCTGGCAAGTGGCATTTACACAGCATCTGTTACAATAGCTGTCATAACTGAACCACTGACTTGTTTGGCAAATGATCGTCCATTAGCAAGTAAATATCCAGTTCCAGCTCTTGGTTAAAATTAGGCTTTATGATGTTTACCTTGCCTGTGACAAATGTCTGATGAACCATTTTAGACACATCACCCAAATTCGACCAGGAACTGCTTTGGAGACACCATGCAGTTAGTGTAATATCACCATGATTGTCACCTCCTTTTACGAAAGTGTATTTTGCTAAATTGACTGTTGCAATATCTGGCTCTAAGCACATTTGTTGTGCTTGTAATATGATACTAATCCCATATACATGACTTAGCTATCAACCTCATTGTTTACTGATCATCTTCAAATGCTATATTTGGGCAATATTCAGCAGATGACAATGAAGATTCAGTAAAATTATTATTGTTTTTCTTAATGTGAAGAATTGCATTTTCTAAACAAAATGTAAAAGAACCTGCACTAATCTAAATTTTGTTCTGTTTAAAAGCTCTTGTACAGTTTCTGGAATATCATGCAGCTACGATGTCAACTGTGAGTACAATATTTTATTTAACTTTACACTCTACACACACACACACACACAGTTTTTTAAAGTTTGAGCCATGTGTTTATTAAAGGGACAACAAGGCATTTTGGAAAGCTAAGTGTTTTCACACTACATTTACCATGAGCCTCCGCACGCACTGTGAAATTCTTGGACCGGTGCAAGACGGACGTCTTGCCAAGAATATTTTCATTCATCAAGTATGAAAGTGAGAGGTTCGAAGACGATCAGATACCGGTGTACTTCCGACTATTAACGGCGATTCGGCAGCGTTATTCTCATGACCCGCCAGGCAGCGTCCGCGAAACCGAAAGTGGGAAACGCTGGGCGGTTTGCCGAGCACTTCCACCATAACAAAACGATAGAGACAAAATGATATATTAATCGAAAATGGACCCATTAACAAGTGTGGGTAACATAGATTCATCCACAATAATAGGAGACTTTTTTTATAACCAAATACAGACTCCTCGTTGTCCCTTTAAAGCCTGAAATAAAACAAGATGAGAACTTAAAGTCCCCCTAAAGAGGCATTTTAAAATTTGTAAAAATGCTCTGCTATGACTATTTTTTGATTAAAATTGTTTTCCCACAAAAAAGTTGTTTAAAAGAACTCCCGAAGAGGCCAAAAACACGTCTACTATTTCTCCCTCATTGAAAAATCCAGATTCTATGAATATTCATGAGTATGCAAATGCATCATGACTTGTGCTCGCCCACTGCCACCGTGTTGCTAAGTAACAGTAACAGGTACGCGTTAGCGGGGGCAGGGGAAACGATGTGAAAACACAAGGTTTGCACCGGGATTCAAACCCTGCTCTACCACATTCAAGGTGGCGATAATACCTCTTGGCCACAGCAACTAATGATACTGTTTCTGGACATCTAGCTGTGTAAGTAGATCACATCACAGTGAACAACAAATGAGATGCAAAACAAATTCAACGGCATTGGTTGCTAGGGATTATGATGTATTAATCCCAACTGTTTGCTGAAAAACTGAATCCAATTTTTTCAGACTGGCTTTGAAACTACATTTTCAAATCTAAAATGCTCAGTTGTGGCTGCATTAGCGACTTTGCTGCTGAAATGTCTTGTAGCAGAACCCAGACTTGAATTATTCCCAGCACTTTCTGTGATGCAGTATGCTTGCTTATCATAGAAGGTCATTAGAAATGACTCTTTACATTAAGGCCTAGTGAGAACAGATTGTTGGGGGAATCACTTTTTTTTTCTCTTATTCATCAAACCGCAGTTTTTGCAATATATAATATCCCGCATATTCCATGGAATTTTTTAAGAAAACATGCTGCATAATCAAGGATTTTTGCTCGCAACAATCAGAAAAAAACTCTGCCTTTTTCTGGAAGGACTGGTTAATAACAGGTTTTGGTGTTTCATTCTCTCTTCTTTATGATGCCTAGTATAGTCACATATGTGAACAACGGGATGTCGAAACATTGAGATTTCGGAACAATGGGTAACTTTTGGAATAATGTGATGTCAGAATTATGAGCGGACTTCCACTGAGTCTACCCCCTCACCTCCACCCCATCCCGACCCCAACACAACACATAATATGAAGAAGGACTAACACTACTAAAAATTAATTTTCATATGTTCCACTTGTCATTTCCGACAGCTTTACATATCTGTAGAGACAATAAGAGAGCGTGCCGCTGTTACACAAATGAGTAGTAATAATCAAACACAAACTAAAGACTCAGATTATAGTAATACTTTACTAATGGGGAAATAATGATGGATTAATAGGATACTAATAATATTATAAAACATTTCTACTTGACAAGCGCCTTTGCTGCTGTCACTGTTTCAGCTAAGTCAGGGGCCACTTGCATCAGTGCGTCATTGCATCATTATCAAGTCCATGGCGAAGGACAGTGTTGAGGACGTGGTCCATGCAGTCATGTCTCATATATGAACTGAGAGCATTAACTACATTTGCTCCCTGGTCTGTATCCCAAACAATGTCTTTTAAAGATAGTGGGTCGAACCTGAACTTGGTGACCAAGAGCTTGACAAGCTCTCTCTATCGCCTGTTTTTTTCTCATCCACGGGAAACTTTGCCGTGGTGAGATTCTTTCCGATTAATTCAAAATCTTCTGTAACATAGTGGCACGTTATTGACAGATAGTGAATCTTTCTAAAGTCGTCTGTCCACATATCTGTAGACATTCCCACTTTTCCTCCTTTGTTCAGGATCTCTTTCACCTGCTTCACAAACTCTTCTCTTTTTTCCTCTGCCAAATCCCGACAGTGTGTTGCTACTTTGTTGGGAGATTGGAGGACAGAGCTTGCAGCAACTCTGCCGTGTGTTGCACCAACATTTATGAGTTCCTGTGCAAGTTCTAAGAAGCCGTCTCCTTGAACAAAATAAAATGGCCTAATGTCCTTGGCGCACATGTAAACACATTTCTCTCTTATTGCCTGTTTTGTTTTGAGGGGGACATTTTTGGCCTGGAACTTGGTCATCGATTGCTGCTGCTGCCCTTGCGTCGTGGTGGTGGTCGAATGCTCACAGTTTAATGTATGGCGGCTCAGGCTGGACGACCCTGTTTTTTTGCTGTCATATTTCATCAGCACTTTGCATTTTGAGCATTTCACATAATCTGTAGAATTTCCATCAGAATCCAGCACCACTCCAAACACTTTCCAGAACTCTGATTTCCCCACTCCTTTAGTAGCGACGGTGAATTCACCTGCGACACATTTACTTTTCACCAACTCCATCTTCTTCTCCAGGCTAAAGGTGTGCACGCAGCGGCGTGAGATCTGGCCCCGCCCCTCTCCATGATGCATGCTGCACGCAGCAGCCAGACTTTCTTTACCGTTTTTTTTTTTTTTTTTAACTGAGTAGAAAAAAGTAAGCCCGAGGTCCGACCCTTCGCTTATAGACACTTTCAGAGAGTATAAACAAAGACAGGTGTGGCTCATTAGAAAACGCTCTGGTACACTAAATGGAATGGAGCCTTAATTAGTATCCTTGGTAACACCTGTCTTTGTTTATACTCTCTGAAAGGGTCTATAATTTCGACCCGAACCCGCGGGTCCCATCGGGTTTGTCGGGCCGGCTAAACCCGTTGAGAACTCTACAGCAAATCACACCTTATATATATACTGTATATATATGTATGTATATACACACAAACACATATTATATGTTATGCTCTTCTTCTGCAGCTTGTAAGTGCTTCTTCAATGGAAAGACCTACAGTTATGGGGAAACCATATACAATACCACAGATGGGCTTGGAAACTGCATTACAGCTGAATGTGGTGCCAATGGTAACATAACAAGGGACATATACCCCTGCATAACTACAACCACCACTGGACCCACAACAACCCCCTTTACATTTACCACAGTTCCTGTTAGCACTGTGACACCAGAAACACCTTTGACCACAACCAAGGGTACAACAGTTACACCTGTCGAGACAACATCAGAGGAAACAACAGTCAGTGTTGAAACAACAAAACCACCTAAAACCACAACTGGCCCAGTGACCATCTCTTCAACAGCTGTTGTTGAAACTACAACCTCAGTGCCTGTTGTCTCAACAACAAGTGCCGAAACCACAGTGATAACATCAACACCATCAATTAGTACGGCCACCACTAAGGCACCTCTTCCTACAACTAAGGGAGTTACAACTGTCGAAACAACATCAGAGGAAACAACAGTCAGTGCTGAAACAACAAAACCACCTAAAACCACAACTGGCCCAGTGACCACCTCTACAACAGCTGTTGTTGAAACTACAACCTCAGTGCCTGTTGTCTCAACAACAAGTGCCGAAACCACAGTGATAACATCAACACCATCAATTAGTACGGCCACCACTAAGGCACCTCTTCCTACAACTAAGGGAGTTACAACTGTCGAAACAACATCAGAGGAAACAACAGTCAGTGCTGAAACAACAAAACCACCTAAAACCACAACTGGCCCAGTGACCACCTCTACAACAGCTGTTGTTGAAACTACAACCGCAGTGCCTGTTGTCTCAACAACAAGTGCCGAAACCACAGTGATAACATCAACACCATCAATTAGTACGGCCACCACTAAGGCACCTCTTCCTACAACTAAGGGAGTTACAACTGTCGAAACAACATCAGAGGAAACAACAGTCAGTGCTGAAACAACAAAACCACCTAAAACCACAACTGGCCCAGTGACCACCTCTACAACAGCTGTTGTTGAAACTACAACCTCAGTGCCTGTTGTCTCAACAACAAGTGCCGAAACCACAGTGATAACATCAACACCATCAATTAGTACAGCCACCACTAAGGCACCTCTTCCTACAACTAAGGGAGTTACAACTGTTGAAACAACATCAGAGGAAACAACAGTCAGTGCTGAAACAACAAAACCACCTAAAACCACAACTGGCCCAGTGACCACCTCTACAACAGCTGTTGTTGAAACTACAACCTCAGTGCCTGTTGTCTCAACAACAAGTGCCGAAACCACAGTGATAACATCAACACCATCAATTAGTACGGCCACCACTAAGGCACCTCTTCCTACAACTAAGGGAGTTACAACTGTCGAAACAACATCAGAGGAAACAACAGTCAGTGCTGAAACAACAAAACCACCTAAAACCACAACTGGCCCAGTGACCACCTCTACAACAGCTGTTGTTGAAACTACAACCTCAGTGCCTGTTGTCTCAACAACAAGTGCCGAAACCACAGTGATAACATCAACACCATCAATTAGTACGGCCACCACTAAGGCACCTCTTCCTACAACTAAGGGAGTTACAACTGTCGAAACAACATCAGAGGAAACAACAGTCAGTGCTGAAACAACAAAACCACCTAAAACCACAACTGGCCCAGTGACCACCTCTACAACAGCTGTTGTTGAAACTACAACCGCAGTGCCTGTTGTCTCAACAACAAGTGCCGAAACCACAGTGATAACATCAACACCATCAATTAGTACGGCCACCACTAAGGCACCTCTTCCGACAACTAAGGGAGTTACAACTGTCGAAACAACATCAGAGGAAACAACAGTCAGTGCTGAAACAACAAAACCACCTAAAACCACAACTGGCCCAGTGACCACCTCTACAACAGCTGTTATATCTACAACTTCAGTGTTTGGTATCACAACAACAGGCAGGCAAACTACTGAGGTGACATCAAAACCTTCAGTTAGTACCACCACTAAGGCACCTCTTCCTACAACTAAGGGGACCACAGCTACACCTGTCCAGACAACATCAGAGGAAACAGTGATTACAGCTACAGTACAGACTTCAACTTTAATCACAAAACCTCAAAACATAACAACTTCTCTTACATCAAGTGTAACCACAGTGACAACAGTTGAAGGTACAACTTCTATTGGCCCAATAACACAGACGCTTCCACCTACCTACCCAACTGGATCAACAACTACTCAGCCAACTCTTCCTACAACTAAGGGAGTTACAACTGTCGAAACAACATCAGAGGAAACAACAGTCAGTGCTGAAACAACAAAACCACCTAAAACCACAACTGGCCCAGTGACCACCTCTACAACAGCTGTTGTTGAAACTACAACCTCAGTGCCTGTTGTCTCAACAACAAGTGCCGAAACCACAGTGATAACATCAACACCATCAATTAGTACAGCCACCACTAAGGCACCTCTTCCTACAACTAAGGGAGTTACAACTGTTGAAACAACATCAGAGGAAACAACAGTCAGTGCTGAAACAACAAAACCACCTAAAACCACAACTGGCCCAGTGACCACCTCTACAACAGCTGTTGTTGAAACTACAACCTCAGTGCCTGTTGTCTCAACAACAAGTGCCGAAACCACAGTGATAACATCAACACCATCAATTAGTACGGCCACCACTAACGCACCTCTTCCTACAACTAAGGGAGTTACAACTGTCGAAACAACATCAGAGGAAACAACAGTCAGTGCTGAAACAACAAAACCACCTAAAACCACAACTGGCCCAGTGACCACCTCTACAACAGCTGTTGTTGAAACTACAACCTCAGTGCCTGTTGTCTCAACAACAAGTGCCGAAACCACAGTGATAACATCAACACCATCAATTAGTACGGCCACCACTAAGGCACCTCTTCCTACAACTAAGGGAGTTACAACTGTCGAAACAACATCAGAGGAAACAACAGTCAGTGCTGAAACAACAAAACCACCTAAAACCACAACTGGCCCAGTGACCACCTCTACAACAGCTGTTGTTGAAACTACAACCTCAGTGCCTGTTGTCTCAACAACAAGTGCCGAAACCACAGTGATAACATCAACACCATCAATTAGTACAGCCACCACTAAGGCACCTCTTCCTACAACTAAGGGAGTTACAACTGTTGAAACAACATCAGAGGAAACAACAGTCAGTGCTGAAACAACAAAACCACCTAAAACCACAACTGGCCCAGTGACCACCTCTACAACAGCTGTTGTTGAAACTACAACCTCAGTGCCTGTTGTCTCAACAACAAGTGCCGAAACCACAGTGATAACATCAACACCATCAATTAGTACGGCCACCACTAAGGCACCTCTTCCTACAACTAAGGGAGTTACAACTGTCGAAACAACATCAGAGGAAACAACAGTCAGTGCTGAAACAACAAAACCACCTAAAACCACAACTGGCCCAGTGACCACCTCTACAACAGCTGTTGTTGAAACTACAACCTCAGTGCCTGTTGTCTCAACAACAAGTGCCGAAACCACAGTGATAACATCAACACCATCAATTAGTACAGCCACCACTAAGGCACCTCTTCCTACAACTAAGGGAGTTACAACTGTCGAAACAACATCAGAGGAAACAACAGTCAGTGCTGAAACAACAAAACCACCTAAAACCACAACTGGCCCAGTGACCACCTCTACAACAGCTGTTGTTGAAACTACAACCTCAGTGCCTGTTGTCTCAACAACAAGTGCCGAAACCACAGTGATAACATCAACACCATCAATTAGTACGGCCACCACTAAGGCACCTCTTCCTACAACTAAGGGAGTTACAACTGTCGAAACAACATCAGAGGAAACAACAGTCAGTGCTGAAACAACAAAACCACCTAAAACCACAACTGGCCCAGTGACCACCTCTACAACAGCTGTTGTTGAAACTACAACCTCAGTGCCTGTTGTCTCAACAACAAGTGCCGAAACCACAGTGATAACATCAACACCATCAATTAGTATGGCCACCACTAAGGCACCTCTTCCTACAACTAAGGGAGTTACAACTGTCGAAACAACATCAGAGGAAACAACAGTCAGTGCTGAAACAACAAAACCACCTAAAACCACAACTGGCCCAGTGACCACCTCTACAACAGCTGTTGTTGAAACTACAACCTCAGTGCCTGTTGTCTCAACAACAAGTGCCGAAACCACAGTGATAACATCAACACCATCAATTAGTACGGCCACCACTAAGGCACCTCTTCCTACAACTAAGGGAGTTACAACTGTCGAAACAACATCAGAGGAAACAACAGTCAGTGCTGAAACAACAAAACCACCTAAAACCACAACTGGCCCAGTGACCACCTCTACAACAGCTGTTGTTGAAACTACAACCTCAGTGCCTGTTGTCTCAACAACAAGTGCCGAAACCACAGTGATAACATCAACACCATCAATTAGTACAGCCACCACTAAGGCACCTCTTCCTACAACTAAGGGAGTTACAACTGTTGAAACAACATCAGAGGAAACAACAGTCAGTGCTGAAACAACAAAACCACCTAAAACCACAACTGGCCCAGTGACCACCTCTACAACAGCTGTTGTTGAAACTACAACCTCAGTGCCTGTTGTCTCAACAACAAGTGCCGAAACCACAGTGATAACATCAACACCATCAATTAGTACGGCCACCACTAAGGCACCTCTTCCTACAACTAAGGGAGTTACAACTGTCGAAACAACATCAGAGGAAACAACAGTCAGTGCTGAAACAACAAAACCACCTAAAACCACAACTGGCCCAGTGACCACCTCTACAACAGCTGTTGTTGAAACTACAACCTCAGTGCCTGTTGTCTCAACAACAAGTGCCGAAACCACAGTGATAACATCAACACCATCAATTAGTACGGCCACCACTAAGGCACCTCTTCCTACAACTAAGGGAGTTACAACTGTCGAAACAACATCAGAGGAAACAACAGTCAGTGCTGAAACAACAAAACCACCTAAAACCACAACTGGCCCAGTGACCACCTCTACAACAGCTGTTGTTGAAACTACAACCGCAGTGCCTGTTGTCTCAACAACAAGTGCCGAAACCACAGTGATAACATCAACACCATCAATTAGTACGGCCACCACTAAGGCACCTCTTCCTACAACTAAGGGAGTTACAACTGTCGAAACAACATCAGAGGAAACAACAGTCAGTGCTGAAACAACAAAACCACCTAAAACCACAACTGGCCCAGTGACCACCTCTACAACAGCTGTTGTTGAAACTACAACCTCAGTGCCTGTTGTCTCAACAACAAGTGCCGAAACCACAGTGATAACATCAACACCATCAATTAGTACAGCCACCACTAAGGCACCTCTTCCTACAACTAAGGGAGTTACAACTGTTGAAACAACATCAGAGGAAACAACAGTCAGTGCTGAAACAACAAAACCACCTAAAACCACAACTGGCCCAGTGACCACCTCTACAACAGCTGTTGTTGAAACTACAACCTCAGTGCCTGTTGTCTCAACAACAAGTGCCGAAACCACAGTGATAACATCAACACCATCAATTAGTACGGCCACCACTAAGGCACCTCTTCCTACAACTAAGGGAGTTACAACTGTCGAAACAACATCAGAGGAAACAACAGTCAGTGCTGAAACAACAAAACCACCTAAAACCACAACTGGCCCAGTGACCACCTCTACAACAGCTGTTGTTGAAACTACAACCTCAGTGCCTGTTGTCTCAACAACAAGTGCCGAAACCACAGTGATAACATCAACACCATCAATTAGTACAGCCACCACTAAGGCACCTCTTCCTACAACTAAGGGAGTTACAACTGTTGAAACAACATCAGAGGAAACAACAGTCAGTGCTGAAACAACAAAACCACCTAAAACCACAACTGGCCCAGTGACCACCTCTACAACAGCTGTTGTTGAAACTACAACCTCAGTGCCTGTTGTCTCAACAACAAGTGCCGAAACCACAGTGATAACATCAACACCATCAATTAGTACGGCCACCACTAAGGCACCTCTTCCTACAACTAAGGGAGTTACAACTGTCGAAACAACATCAGAGGAAACAACAGTCAGTGCTGAAACAACAAAACCACCTAAAACCACAACTGGCCCAGTGACCACCTCTACAACAGCTGTTTTTGAAACTACAACCTCAGTGCCTGTTGTCTCAACAACAAGTGCCGAAACCACAGTGATAACATCAACACCATCAATTAGTACGGCCACCACTAAGGCACCTCTTCCTACAACTAAGGGAGTTACAACTGTCGAAACAACATCAGAGGAAACAACAGTCAGTGCTGAAACAACAAAACCACCTAAAACCACAACTGGCCCAGTGACCACCTCTACAACAGCTGTTGTTGAAACTACAACCTCAGTGCCTGTTGTCTCAACAACAAGTGCCGAAACCACAGTGATAACATCAACACCATCAATTAGTACGGCCACCACTAAGGCACCTCTTCCTACAACTAAGGGAGTTACAACTGTCGAAACAACATCAGAGGAAACAACAGTCAGTGCTGAAACAACAAAACCACCTAAAACCACAACTGGCCCAGTGACCACCTCTACAACAGCTGTTGTTGAAACTACAACCTCAGTGCCTGTTGTCTCAACAACAAGTGCCGAAACCACAGTGATAACATCAACACCATCAATTAGTACGGCCACCACTAAGGCACCTCTTCCTACAACTAAGGGAGTTACAACTGTCGAAACAACATCAGAGGAAACAACAGTCAGTGCTGAAACAACAAAACCACCTAAAACCACAACTGGCCCAGTGACCACCTCTACAACAGCTGTTGTTGAAACTACAACCTCAGTGCCTGTTGTCTCAACAACAAGTGCCGAAACCACAGTGATAACATCAACACCATCAATTAGTACAGCCACCACTAAGGCACCTCTTCCTACAACTAAGGGAGTTACAACTGTCGAAACAACATCAGAGGAAACAACAGTCAGTGCTGAAACAACAAAACCACCTAAAACCACAACTGGCCCAGTGACCACCTCTACAACAGCTGTTGTTGAAACTACAACCTCAGTGCCTGTTGTCTCAACAACAAGTGCCGAAACCACAGTGATAACATCAACACCATCAATTAGTACGGCCACCACTAAGGCACCTCTTCCTACAACTAAGGGAGTTACAACTGTCGAAACAACATCAGAGGAAACAACAGTCAGTGCTGAAACAACAAAACCACCTAAAACCACAACTGGCCCAGTGACCACCTCTACAACAGCTGTTGTTGAAACTACAACCTCAGTGCCTGTTGTCTCAACAACAAGTGCCGAAACCACAGTGATAACATCAACACCATCAATTAGTACAGCCACCACTAAGGCACCTCTTCCTACAACTAAGGGAGTTACAACTGTTGAAACAACATCAGAGGAAACAACAGTCAGTGCTGAAACAACAAAACCACCTAAAACCACAACTGGCCCAGTGACCACCTCTACAACAGCTGTTGTTGAAACTACAACCTCAGTGCCTGTTGTCTCAACAACAAGTGCCGAAACCACAGTGATAACATCAACACCATCAATTAGTACGGCCACCACTAAGGCACCTCTTCCTACAACTAAGGGAGTTACAACTGTCGAAACAACATCAGAGGAAACAACAGTCAGTGCTGAAACAACAAAACCACCTAAAACCACAACTGGCCCAGTGACCACCTCTACAACAGCTGTTGTTGAAACTACAACCTCAGTGCCTGTTGTCTCAACAACAAGTGCCGAAACCACAGTGATAACATCAACACCATCAATTAGTACAGCCACCACTAAGGCACCTCTTCCTACAACTAAGGGAGTTACAACTGTTGAAACAACATCAGAGGAAACAACAGTCAGTGCTGAAACAACAAAACCACCTAAAACCACAACTGGCCCAGTGACCACCTCTACAACAGCTGTTGTTGAAACTACAACCTCAGTGCCTGTTGTCTCAACAACAAGTGCCGAAACCACAGTGATAACATCAACACCATCAATTAGTACGGCCACCACTAAGGCACCTCTTCCTACAACTAAGGGAGTTACAACTGTCGAAACAACATCAGAGGAAACAACAGTCAGTGCTGAAACAACAAAACCACCTAAAACCACAACTGGCCCAGTGACCACCTCTACAACAGCTGTTGTTGAAACTACAACCTCAGTGCCTGTTGTCTCAACAACAAGTGCCGAAACCACAGTGATAACATCAACACCATCAATTAGTACGACCACCACTAAGGCACCTCTTCCTACAACTAAGGGAGTTACAACTGTCGAAACAACATCAGAGGAAACAACAGTCAGTGCTGAAACAACAAAACCACCTAAAACCACAACTGGCCCAGTGACCACCTCTACAACAGCTGTTGTTGAAACTACAACCTCAGTGCCTGTTGTCTCAACAACAAGTGCCGAAACCACAGTGATAACATCAACACCATCAATTAGTACGGCCACCACTAAGGCACCTCTTCCTACAACTAAGGGAGTTACAACTGTCGAAACAACATCAGAGGAAACAACAGTCAGTGCTGAAACAACAAAACCACCTAAAACCACAACTGGCCCAGTGACCACCTCTACAACAGCTGTTGTTGAAACTACAACCTCAGTGCCTGTTGTCTCAACAACAAGTGCCGAAACCACAGTGATAACATCAACACCATCAATTAGTACGGCCACCACTAAGGCACCTCTTCCTACAACTAAGGGAGTTACAACTGTCGAAACAACATCAGAGGAAACAACAGTCAGTGCTGAAACAACAAAACCACCTAAAACCACAACTGGCCCAGTGACCACCTCTACAACAGCTGTTGTTGAAACTACAACCTCAGTGCCTGTTGTCTCAACAACAAGTGCCGAAACCACAGTGATAACATCAACACCATCAATTAGTACGGCCACCACTAAGGCACCTCTTCCTACAACTAAGGGAGTTACAACTGTCGAAACAACATCAGAGGAAACAACAGTCAGTGCTGAAACAACAAAACCACCTAAAACCACAACTGGCCCAGTGACCACCTCTACAACAGCTGTTGTTGAAACTACAACCTCAGTGCCTGTTGTCTCAACAACAAGTGCCGAAACCACAGTGATAACATCAACACCATCAATTAGTACGGCCACCACTAAGGCACCTCTTCCTACAACTAAGGGAGTTACAACTGTCGAAACAACATCAGAGGAAACAACAGTCAGTGCTGAAACAACAAAACCACCTAAAACCACAACTGGCCCAGTGACCACCTCTACAACAGCTGTTGTTGAAACTACAACCTCAGTGCCTGTTGTCTCAACAACAAGTGCCGAAACCACAGTGATAACATCAACACCATCAATTAGTACGGCCACCACTAAGGCACCTCTTCCTACAACTAAGGGAGTTACAACTGTCGAAACAACATCAGAGGAAACAACAGTCAGTGTTGAAACAACAAAACCACCTAAAACCACAACTGGCCCAGTGACCACCTCTACAACAGCTGTTGTTGAAACTACAACCTCAGTGCCTGTTGTCTCAACAACAAGTGCCGAAACCACAGTGATAACATCAACACCATCAATTAGTACGGCCACCACTAAGGCACCTCTTCCTACAACTAAGGGAGTTACAACTGTCGAAACAACATCAGAGGAAACAACAGTCAGTGCTGAAACAACAAAACCACCTAAAACCACAACTGGCCCAGTGACCACCTCTACAACAGCTGTTGTTGAAACTACAACCTCAGTGCCTGTTGTCTCAACAACAAGTGCCGAAACCACAGTGATAACATCAACACCATCAATTAGTACGGCCACCACTAAGGCACCTCTTCCTACAACTAAGGGAGTTACAACTGTCGAAACAACATCAGAGGAAACAACAGTCAGTGCTGAAACAACAAAACCACCTAAAACCACAACTGGCCCAGTGACCACCTCTACAACAGCTGTTGTTGAAACTACAACCTCAGTGCCTGTTGTCTCAACAACAAGTGCCGAAACCACAGTGATAACATCAACACCATCAATTAGTACGGCCACCACTAAGGCACCTCTTCCTACAACTAAGGGAGTTACAACTGTCGAAACAACATCAGAGGAAACAACAGTCAGTGTTGAAACAACAAAACCACCTAAAACCACAACTGGCCCAGTGACCACCTCTACAACAGCTGTTGTTGAAACTACAACCTCAGTGCCTGTTGTCTCAACAACAAGTGCCGAAACCACAGTGATAACATCAACACCATCAATTAGTACGGCCACCACTAAGGCACCTCTTCCTACAACTAAGGGAGTTACAACTGTCGAAACAACATCAGAGGAAACAACAGTCAGTGCTGAAACAACAAAACCACCTAAAACCACAACTGGCCCAGTGACCACCTCTACAACAGCTGTTGTTGAAACTACAACCTCAGTGCCTGTTGTCTCAACAACAAGTGCCGAAACCACAGTGATAACATCAACACCATCAATTAGTACGGCCACCACTAAGGCACCTCTTCCTACAACTAAGGGAGTTACAACTGTCGAAACAACATCAGAGGAAACAACAGTCAGTGCTGAAACAACAAAACCACCTAAAACCACAACTGGCCCAGTGACCACCTCTACAACAGCTGTTGTTGAAACTACAACCTCAGTGCCTGTTGTCTCAACAACAAGTGCCGAAACCACAGTGATAACATCAACACCATCAATTAGTACGGCCACCACTAAGGCACCTCTTCCTACAACTAAGGGAGTTACAACTGTCGAAACAACATCAGAGGAAACAACAGTCAGTGCTGAAACAACAAAACCACCTAAAACCACAACTGGCCCAGTGACCACCTCTACAACAGCTGTTGTTGAAACTACAACCTCAGTGCCTGTTGTCTCAACAACAAGTGCCGAAACCACAGTGATAACATCAACACCATCAATTAGTACGGCCACCACTAAGGCACCTCTTCCTACAACTAAGGGAGTTACAACTGTCGAAACAACATCAGAGGAAACAACAGTCAGTGCTGAAACAACAAAACCACCTAAAACCACAACTGGCCCAGTGACCACCTCTACAACAGCTGTTGTTGAAACTACAACCTCAGTGCCTGTTGTCTCAACAACAAGTGCCGAAACCACAGTGATAACATCAACACCATCAATTAGTACGGCCACCACTAAGGCACCTCTTCCTACAACTAAGGGAGTTACAACTGTCGAAACAACATCAGAGGAAACAACAGTCAGTGCTGAAACAACAAAACCACCTAAAACCACAACTGGCCCAGTGACCACCTCTACAACAGCTGTTGTTGAAACTACAACCTCAGTGCCTGTTGTCTCAACAACAAGTGCCGAAACCACAGTGATAACATCAACACCATCAATTAGTACAGCCACCACTAAGGCACCTCTTCCTACAACTAAGGGAGTTACAACTGTCGAAACAACATCAGAGGAAACAACAGTCAGTGCTGAAACAACAAAACCACCTAAAACCACAACTGGCCCAGTGACCACCTCTACAACAGCTGTTGTTGAAACTACAACCTCAGTGCCTGTTGTCTCAACAACAAGTGCCGAAACCACAGTGATAACATCAACACCATCAATTAGTACGGCCACCACTAAGGCACCTCTTCCTACAACTAAGGGAGTTACAACTGTCGAAACAACATCAGAGGAAACAACAGTCAGTGCTGAAACAACAAAACCACCTAAAACCACAACTGGCCCAGTGACCACCTCTACAACAGCTGTTGTTGAAACTACAACCGCAGTGCCTGTTGTCTCAACAACAAGTGCCGAAACCACAGTGATAACATCAACACCATCAATTAGTACGGCCACCACTAAGGCACCTCTTCCTACAACTAAGGGAGTTACAACTGTCGAAACAACATCAGAGGAAACAACAGTCAGTGCTGAAACAACAAAACCACCTAAAACCACAACTGGCCCAGTGACCACCTCTACAACAGCTGTTGTTGAAACTACAACCTCAGTGCCTGTTGTCTCAACAACAAGTGCCGAAACCACAGTGATAACATCAACACCATCAATTAGTACAGCCACCACTAAGGCACCTCTTCCTACAACTAAGGGAGTTACAACTGTTGAAACAACATCAGAGGAAACAACAGTCAGTGCTGAAACAACAAAACCACCTAAAACCACAACTGGCCCAGTGACCACCTCTACAACAGCTGTTGTTGAAACTACAACCTCAGTGCCTGTTGTCTCAACAACAAGTGCCGAAACCACAGTGATAACATCAACACCATCAATTAGTACGGCCACCACTAAGGCACCTCTTCCTACAACTAAGGGAGTTACAACTGTTGAAACAACATCAGAGGAAACAACAGTCAGTGCTGAAACAACAAAACCACCTAAAACCACAACTGGCCCAGTGACCACCTCTACAACAGCTGTTGTTGAAACTACAACCTCAGTGCCTGTTGTCTCAACAACAAGTGCCGAAACCACAGTGATAACATCAACACCATCAATTAGTACGGCCACCACTAAGGCACCTCCTCCTACAACTAAGGGAACTACAGTTACAACTGTCGAAACAACATCTCCAACAGTATGTGCCTGTGTTGTGAATGGAACTTCTCATAATCCTGGTAGGTAATCTCCACTTTCATTTTTACTTGCCCTTTTGATTTATTGTGGGGAGGTGGCGTGGATGAACTGTGATCGTTTTAACTCCTTCTCAAAGTGAATGTCCCATTATTTTCCCCACCATAACTTTATCAACCTTTTCACTTATTTATGTTATTATTGATAACCTCTCTGCCCTGAACTATGATAACTTTTCTACTTTATTAATACATAGTTCCTTAATCACTCTGTTATTGAGAACTAGTCCATGTGTACCAGTAAGCCATCAACCATGTGTTCTTTGACACATTTCATAATGCGATGTAATAAGTTGGACCATGGTGCCATCATACTCGTTCACATTGGATATATTTATTTTGTGAATCAGTATTCTTTAAACTCTGTTAATTTTGTGCGTGTTGTTTTTCACAGGGGACTTGGTGTACAATGTCACTGATGGCGCTGGGTATTGTTATGTTGCATATTGCAATGCATCTTGTGAGATTGTGACAGAGAGCCGTCCATGTCCCACAACACCGATACCTAGTACAACTGCTAGTTCTACCACTGCAGTGTTTAGCAGTACTACAAAGGGCACAACCTCAAGCTCTGTTACTCCCACCACCACTATTCCTCCCCCTACAACACCAACAACCATTCCATCAACAATCAAATCTACGACAACACTGGACTGCAATAACCTGAATCCACCAAGAAAGGTGGGTCATTCATTCATCATAGTATTTCCACAAGACCAATGTATTTAACCAGTAACATCTTTGATGTACTGCAACAGAAATACCTGTGGCACTTTTCTGAAACAGTTTTTTTCCTGCTGTGCAGGTTTATTTTAGTGCTATACCAGGTTTTCCATTATTGGACAGTAAATAGTCTAGGGAGGAGCCTGAAAGTACATTTGACACATTCCTGACATACAGTATTGGGTGTGGCGCAAAACCAGTTTCACAAAAGTAACGCTCTGCATGATGCATCCCATAAAACTGTTTACTGTTCACATACCCATGCTTTCCTATGTGATGTGCTGTTTGCTCGTCCCCATCCAGAATGGTGAAACCTGGAAGGTTGACAACTGCACTACAGCTGAATGCACTAATGGCAAGGTCACAGAAATGCACACTCCCTGTCCCACAGTGCAACAACCCATCTGTGCCAACGGACGCAAGCCTATCCAAGTGGATGATGGGTGCTGCTTCCATTACGAATGTGAATGTGAGTTGAAAAAACGAACTTTCAATACAGATGACTTTTTGTTTTAATATTCAACAGAGAATATGGTGTCCATGTGCTAAGACTATTGACTGTAAAACATAGGCCCTATAAAAGACATTTAAAAACATTTACAAAGAAAAGGGTTTGAAAATGTATGCTGCAGTTTTCAGTGAATTCACAGCCAGAATCTGACTAACTGCTAAATCTCTCCAAATTAGCTTTAACTACTAAAGAAACACGTCACTAGATGTGATTGTGTAGTAGGTACTAAGTGCAAATTAATAGTGATCTTGATGTTTTGTCCCTATCATAGTTTATGACCTTAATCTCTCCTGCAGGTGTGTGCAGTGTCTGGGGTGGATCTCATTACAAGACATTTGATGGAAATTCATACAGTTTCGACCAGAATTGCACCTACTACCTGGTCAAAGAGATAATTACTAAATATAACTTGACTATTATGGTAAATAACCATGACTGCAATCCTTCAGACAGCTCATTTTGCCCCCAGTCTCTCATTGTTATATATAGATCCTACAAGGTCGTTCTGACTCAGTTGAACACATCAGGCACAGCAACTAATGCGGTAAGAAACAACGTAAATTATCTGTTAATTTAGAGTCAGTCTCTCACTTGATTAAGTATTTTTTCAAGCACTAACTTAATAATTAAAATTTGTTCACAGTCTTTTCTGAATATGTTTTGTCTCCTCATCCCGCAGGTGTATGTGAATCAGAAACGTATCTATCCAGCCTATAGCAATTCTGTCCTGCGCCTCACTGGCACGAATATGGTGACCACATTGGAGATAACAGAAATTAGCGCAAAGGTGATCTACAGGGGCGCCTCATTCAGCATTGATATCCCCAAATCCCTCTTTGAGGGGAACACTGAAGGACAATGTGGTGAGTTACCTGAACATTTAACTCTTGATCTGCACCCTGACTATAATCAGGGACCTTGTGTTTGCCAAATCGTGGAATGAAAGAAATTAAAAGCACAGTCTGTGCTACTAATACTCAAAGGGCAACTGAAAGAACTGCACCACTATCACTACCAGAATGCACAGGAGCACAGAAATTAAAATAATCATTACATTAATACACCACACATACTATGTAAAATATGCACTTGTCCATAAACAAATCCACTGGTGTGGCTAGCTCTTCCTTCAACCTGCTGCCTCTCCTTTTCCAGGAACCTGTGACAACTCACAGAACAACGACTGCCGCTCTCCCAACGGCCAGGTGGAAAGCTGCCCAGACTCTGCTGGCCAGTGGCATGTCCCAGGCACATCCTGTGTCACCCCCACAACACAGCCAACTACGGCTGCACCATCCAGGACCACTTCACAACTACCAACATCAACACCTGTTTGCAAACCTGCCATCTGTGGTCTCCTAACCAGCAGGTGAGGTCATCTTCACAGTGACTAAGACTTGACAAATATTGGCAGCCAGTGATTTTGTTTAGATCAGGTGTGTTCGGTGTGGGCCAGACCAGTGCCAACTGTGGGACTGATGGAAGTGTGTTGAAGCAGTCAAGATATTTTTCAGGTCACTTAGTGAATGGTTGTTTGATTTCTTTTTTGCATTGTGTATGTCCCCTCTAGTGTTTTTGAGGAGTGCAGCAAAGTCATTTCTTCAGCGCCATTTGTGACATCTTGTGTAGTGGACAATTGTAAGAGCAATAACAGCTGCTCCAGCCTGGAGGCCTACGCCACTGAATGCGCTAATGCAGGAATCTGTGTGGACTGGAGGAATGCTACTGATGGACTGTGTGGTAAGACAAATGAACAGTGTAAGATATCACAGTAGTTGTATGGACTTCAAGAATGTGTGCATAAACGTATCTCTGTCTGATAGAGCACAAGTGTCCAAGCAACAAAGTGTACATGGCTTGTGGCCCCACTGTGGAGCCGACATGCAACGACAGGTGAAGTAGACTATGTCTTAATAACAATATGTATATTATGCATAATTTTACTGATTCATGTTCTCACACGGTGGTCAGTAATGAAAGATGGACAGATTTTGATGTGGTAGACGTGTAATTCAAAGCAAACCTGTCAGAGATAGAGACTTGGCTGCACTCTTAAAGATATATAACAGCATTTACATACACTATATATATTATTATTAGTTGAAATTGATGTGTGAAAGTCTGTAAATCAATTTCAAGCCTGCTCACCGCTGTAATAACAAGTGGTTTTATTTCCAACATCAGATACAACAAGAAGTTCCAGGCTGACAGCACTAAGGAGGGCTGCTTCTGTCCTAAAGGCACCACCTTATTCAACACAGTTGATGACATGTGTGTTCCCACCTGTGGTAAGAAGACATCCTACATTAAAAAAACAAACAAAAAAAACTACTTTTCTTGACTGAATATTAAGTGTCACAGTTACAAATCTACAAACACTGTTTTGCGGATTTCAGAGGTGTGTGTTGGACCTGATGGAAAACCCAAACAGGTGAGAGCTCTGAATAAAACACACGACCATGGCCACTAGCAAACCTCGAGCTGTGTGTCTGACCTAGTTCCTGTCTCCTCACCAGCCTGGTGACTCATGGGAAAGTGGTTGCAACATCTGCACGTGTGACTCTTTTAGCGTCCACTGTGAGCCCATCGAGTGCCCCACAGAACAGACCCCAAGCTGCAGTGAGCCCGGCCAGCAGCTGGTTAACAAGACAAGTGGCTGCTGCGCAACACAGTCATGTGGTAAGTCACAGTGTCTAAGCTGTTGATTCTCCAATATACAGTATATATATATATATATATATATATATATATATATATATAGTAGTATAGTATATACAGTAGTAGATATATATATAGTAGAACGGTTACATGTTTATAACAGCAGAGAGTTTGAAGCTGATCTTTTTCAGGAGCTGTTCCAGAGGACGAGCAAAAAAAAAAAGAGAGAAACTTAACTAATAGAACAATGCACACAGATAAATGTAATTTCTGAGGTGAAAAAATCTTTTCTTGTGGTATTATGGGCTTTAAACACCTGTTACACTGCGCAGAAGTCCTTATTGATTGACATGTATAATGGGCTGGTGACTCTAGTCATGTTCATTTTTTAACCTGTGACCTCTGTCCTGACAGAATGCAACGTAAACCAGTGTCCTGCTCCCATCACCTGCCCGTTGGGCTTTGGACTCAAAGCCACTAACGGCATTTGCTGCCAGTCCTATGAGTGCGGTACGTGACTCTGCTGTTTAGAATTACATTCTGTAGAGTATATGCAAATGTAACAGAGAAATACCATATTTTCTAAATCTAATAGTGTCTCTTTATTTGTCCCAACAGTTCCTAAAGGTGTGTGTGTCTATGAAATGAATGAGTACAAGGTAAGCAAACAGTTCAAACTCATAAACATATCTGTCAGTAGATGCAACAGGGAGGAGGCTCCAGGTAGAACAAGTTGATCTACGCGTCATTTACTTCAATAGAATAAAGGTTCTGCAGAGTGGAGGGGAAATTACCTCCATCTCTGCTGTGGGGTTAGATGAGGGTACAGGTGATAGGCAGGAACTCAAGAGCAGCCTGGGTCTTTGTGCAGAGAGACACAGTAACTAAATCCAAAGACATACTGTATGTTTCTTTGTTGAGGCAGAAACTGAACCTTATCAGTCATCAAACATGACAAACAGAAAGAGACAGGACCAGAATGATACAAGTGACATAGAGGATCCTCTCTTCACTGACACGTGGTTGCAATGGTTACATATAGTCATTAAACAGGAGTGGTAGTAAAAGAAGAAGCGTAGGACAAAGAGCCTCCGGTGCAGCTTCAAGGTGCTATTTTTCCTGTTTGCTCAGGTTCACATTGACTCTGCTATGTTGGTTTTGTTTTTGTTGGTTTTGTCTTTTTAACCTCTGGCGTGGAGTAAACAACTACTACTACAAAAGGTTTCTGAGGAAACTGTATTTAACTTACGAGGTCCATTATGCAAGTTTTTTAAGTCACCATGCTACAAAGAACAGCAAAGAACTTATTGTAAAGACCAACATGTAAACATTTATTTTTACCACAAAATACACACTGTTGTGTGATAGAGTCAATGGAACCTCACACTTGTTGGTTTATTTATACTTATTCGAGACTGAACTGATGTTTGACCCATGTGTGATTCTACAGCCCGGTGCCAAGATACCCACATCACCAACACCGACAGAACCTCCACTGCCAGCACCATCAAGCTCGCCATTAGGAACACGATCAACAACACTATTAGGATCACCGTCAGGAACAGGTGCACCATCGGGTACAACAGCAGCACCATCAGGAACAGGTGCACCATCAGGAACAGGTGCACCATCAGGTACAACAGCAGCACCGTCAGGAACAGGTGCACCGTCAGGAACAGGTGCACCATCAGGTACAACAGCAGCACCGTCAGGAACAGGTGCACCGTCAGGTACAACAGCAGCACCGTCAGGAACAGGTGCACCGTCAGGGACAGGTGCACCGTCAGGAACAGGTGCACCGTCAGGGACAGGTGCACCGTCAGGTACAACAGCAGCACCGTCAGGGACAGGTGCACCATCAGGAACAGGTGCACCATCAGGTACAACAGCAGCACCATCAGGAACTGGGGCACCATCAGGTACAACAGCAGCACCATCAGGGACAGGTGCACCGTCAGGAACAGGTGCACCATCAGGGACAGGTGCACCATCAGGTACAACAGCAGCACCGTCAGGAACAGGTGCACCGTCAGGGACAGGTGCACCATCAGGAACAGGTGCACCATCAGGTACAACAGCAGCACCGTCAGGAACAGGTGCACCGTCAGGAACAGGTGCACCATCAGGAACAGGTGCACCGTCAGGAACAGGTGCACCATCAGGTACAACAGCAGCACCATCAGGAACAGGTGCACCGTCAGGGACAGGTGCACCATCAGGAACAGGTGCACCATCAGGTACAACAGCAGCACCGTCAGGAACAGGTGCACCATCAGGAACAGGTGCACCGTCAGGGACAGGTGCACCATCAGGGACAGGTGCACCATCAGGTACAACGGTGGCACCATCTGGAACAACAGCAGCACCATCAGGAACAGGTGCACCATCAGGGACAGGTGCACCATCAGGTACAACGGTGGCACCATCTGGAACAACAGCAGCACCATCAGGAACAGGTGCACCATCGGGTACAACAGCAGCACCGTCAGGAACAGGTGCACCATCGGGTACAACAGCAGCACCATCAGGAACAGGGGCACCTGCAGGTACAACGGTGGCACCATCTGGAACAACAGCAGCACCAACAGGACAGCCCTTCCAACCGGGACCCTGCCAGGAATGTTACTGTGGCCCCAAAATGGATCCTGTCACCAAACTTAACATCATTACTTGCAAACCTGTAGTCTGCGACACAAACTGCAACAAAGTAAGTTCATTCTGACCCATCCACTGTTTAGCACAGTGAAGTATGTTCATATACTATGCAGTTCTGTATCAGGAAAGTTATGTTGTAGCAAGATGTCGGAAGTTTTTTCACTGACTAAAACCACTAAAGACAGGGATAAATATTTCAAATGTGGACGATAATCTGAGTTTTACAGTGACTAAATGTGGTTTGAACACACACTCAAACACACTCTCCCTCTCTCTCTCTGTCTTCAGGGTTATGAATATCAGGTTGCACCTGACAAGTGCTGCGGCACCTGCGTTCAGAAGAGCTGTATTGTCACTACACCGGACAACACCACGCAAGTTATTGAGGTCAGTAAACTGTGTGTGGGAGTGTTGAACACATGACTCACTGTAGCCTCTCACCATAACTGACCACACATCACTTCCATGATTTATTTACTCTAACGAACAGTATAACTCATAATCTTGCGTTTATTTATTTTTTACATATTCTATTTTCTCATGTGCTTCACATTTATTTTCATATTTCATGTATTTATTTATATTTATTTTACATCTTTGTGTTATCCACTTCATCATAGTCTGTGTTGTTTGCTGAGGGCACAGCTTTAACTCAACATGATTTCCCCTTTAACAAAGATGACTCTGTCTCATTCTGCTGCCTCTCCTGCTGCTACAGGTCAGTGACACATACATACCTACCGATGACAAGTGCGTGAAGTACACCTGTGAGAAAATCGATGGACAGTTTGTTACCAAAGAGACCAAGACCAGCTGTCCTCCATTTAACCCCTTGGACTGTGAACCTGTGAGTTGATCAGACCCCTACAGCCGGTGACCTCCTTCCCCTCTGTCAGTGCCCCAGCCACTAAATCAATACTCTCTAACATATCTCCTTCCTCCACCAGGGCACAGAGACAACTGACGCCAATGGATGCTGTAAATCCTGTAAGTGTGATGGAGTCTAATAATACAGTACCATCTAATCATGTTTTCAGAGTGGACTGTGCATCACGTGTTTCTGTTCATCTCTAAAATCTCACCTATTCTGTGTGTGTGTTCCAGGCAAGATACGGAGTGTGTGTGATGTCCAGTATAAGACGGAGGTCATCGAGGTTGACAACTGTAAGAGTGCACAGCCCGTCAACATGACCTCCTGCGCTGGTCACTGTGGAAGCTCGTCCATGTGAGTCAAGTTATTTACTTCATCTGTAAACCAGCAGACCAGACAGAACCCTTTATGCTCATCTGTGTGTGTTTGTGTTTGTGTAGATATTCGTCTGTTGCCAACAAGATGATGCAAGAGTGTGAGTGTTGCAGGGAGACCTCGACCAGTCAGAAGCAGGTGGAGCTGATCTGTGATAATGGCTCCAAGGTGCAGCACACCTACATGGTGGCGGACGGCTGCAGCTGCAGCAAATCAGAGTGTGTGCCGGGAACATCCAAATCTCAGCGCCGCAGGAGACGCTGATCGGTCGCAACTGATTTAACCTGGGCGGATTTAAGTCCCATGGACACTGGAATTTCACCTTAAAATCTTCTTCTTCTTTGTGTGAGGTTTTATTTATATCCCAACTTGTGCTCTTCTTCTTCTTCTTCTTCTTCACTGTCACATCCTGGCACTGTTATGTAAAACTTCTCCATCTTAGGATTTCTTGGATGATATTAAAATTATATTTCTGCAACATGAACACTTGATTTGAGTTTCTTATTGATCCCTGGTGGATGATGAGCATGGAAGTTAAAATCTGTATGGATATATAGATTAAGGTTGAGCTGACTTCAGCTTTTGAGAGGCTGAGCTGCAAATACTGCACGTTATGACTCAAATTTAACAAATTCACAATTTAAAATATAGAAATTCAAATGTAAGACCAAAGCGAATTGATTTGAAAATAACAGAATAACAGAATGTAATGAATCTTAAATGAACCTCAGGCAGGAAGCACATTGACAAAAAAAAAACTTTGAAACCTTCAAGAGTCAATAGAAAACTTTAACTGCAACACACAAACACTGTGGCTGAAACACAGCAACATTTAAAGCTTGTGCAACACAGACAACTAGACAACATGGAATCTCAACAGATCCATTTTCTTCATTTTCATGTGCATGGTTTAACATTATGGCACTGGTCTAAAGGTGGAAGGGGACACTTAGACCTGACTGTTAATGAGGAGTTATTTTGTATATTGTATTTTGTAACATATCCAGGATAACTTTTAGTTATGTGACTAAACAGAGCCTAACAATGGTCGCTATGAAACCAATACTATGAAGCCGGCGCTAACCTGGTGCAGGTAACCCTGGGTTTTCCTCTCCGGCTATATGAGCCCATTGTGTGAAAGAGGCAGAGCTGTTAATCATTAGCAACATTGTCAGAACCATTAAGAGATGAGAAGAAACAGTGACCCCTGCAGGTCATTTCAGTTACTGCCGTGTCCCACAGTGATATGATCAAAACCACTTAAAAAAATATAATTTCTACGGAAATCAAATGGGGGCTATATTGTAAATATGTGTATAAATTATTATTCAGTATCCAGCTGTTGTCTGCATGTGATTTAAAGAAACATAAGTTGACGTCCGAGAGAAAGAGAAGCTGTGTCTGACTGAAATGTTTCGCATTCATAAATCACATTTCTAAGTTATTATCAGGGTGTGGATCACTGATCTAATCAAAAATGGAGTCTTTATTTCCAGTTCTTGTCACAGTCTCCTGTTATTCTGAACTGTTGTGATGTAGAAGAGTAAAATCACCATCACTGTCAGATTAACGAATCTGCGTTCAGTTAAATTGACATTTTAATAGTTCTGATATATTTTCTTTACTCTCCATGTTGCTCTGTTTTCAGACAGAGTGGACACATGCAGCAAAACAACTCCACTGATCAATACAAATATCTACTGCTCTTTTTTATTGATCACTTTATTGTAAAGTCTTCCCTGTCAGGATCCTGTAGGAATGGTGACTCAGTGTTTCCAGTGATCTGATTAATCAGTAGTTTTGATCTGATCCTCTGAAGTTAACCTGCTCCAGAGCAGGTGAGGAGTTCAGCATCTGTTACCATGGTGAATTCTTACCAAGTAATAAGTGAACTGTGATCAGACTGAAAACCCAGAGTTAAGCCTGAAGTTACTCCTATAACCTTAAATCCCTCTTCATAGAAAAGAGCTCAGGTGTTTCTTTCACCTGCATTTTGGTCTCAAAAGCCACACACAACTTCCTGTTGAGCTTCAGAACATCTGGATCTCACCGCTCCCGTCACTCTGCATCTTGACGCGCAATTTAAAAATGTGACTCCACAGGATTTTACTTTATAACATCAACTCTTCACATCCTCACTTTACTTTACAAATGAGTTACCGTACATCAAAACTTTACAAGGGAACCATGTTCTCGCTTTGACTGACGAGAGTTCAGTGATTATTTTTCTTTTCAACCTCAAAAACTCTGCTTGTCATTTGTTCGATTTCTTCGTAATTAAATACTTTCCATAATAATTTATCAGACTTAGAGTGCACTTGACATTTTACAGCTACATAATGAAATGAAGCAGATCACTGCAGGTTACTACAGACAGGTTCTCCGTACAACAGCGACATCAACATAAACAGGTGAACGTGACTCTGCTGCTCAAAACTGTGCAAATCAAACCCTGGGTTACCATGGATACAATGAGAGATTGTGACAATCAATCAAAAGATTAAAAACAATGATCTTACCCATAAAGTCGCACTACTGCCAAATGAATATTTTGTTTGAGCCTCTACTTAACAGTCACGACTTAAAATACTGTAAATCTTGAAGCAGTGACAACCAGAGCCAGAGGTGGACAACAGCTGCTGCTCTACGGACAGACGGCTGTGTTCGCAGAGACGGGCCGGGCTTCATGTTCTGTTGGGCCAAAGTCAATAATGGGAGAAGATGCTGATCTCTGCTCCTGGGGCTGCTGGGAGCTCCGACTGTGGGAGTGTGCGTGTGGGAGGGCTGCATGCATATGTGTGTGTATGTGTGTGGGTGTGTTGGGATGTTCACTGTGAGCTGGTGCTCTGTGGTTAGAGCTCCTCGGCCATCTGCAGCAGGGAGTTGATGGCAGCGTCCTTGTTGCCCTGCTGTGCGTCCAGCACAGTGCGAACCACCTCCTTGTCCAGGTTGGGGAACATGTCCTGCAGGGCCTTCAGGTCCTCCTCGCTGCACACGGGCCCCTGGACCCCAACAGCTGGCATGGCTGCTGGCATCGCCATAGGAACCATGCCCTGGTTGTAGACTGTAGGCACTCCTAAGAGAACGGGACACACAGGAGAGAGTCAGCCTTCATGTAGCAGAGGAGAAGTTTCCTCTGTGTGTGTGTGTGTGTGTAACTGACCTGCGATGGGCACATATCCAACTCCTTGCTGATACACTGAGGGCATCAGGACAACAGGCTGAGTCATCATCCCTGCTGGTAATGACTGGCAAAAACACACAGAGAGTCTATGTGAGATGCATTTCTTGGCGACAGAGTTAATGTGGGGAAATGGGATGGTGTTGGATCTTCATTTCCGGCTTGTGCTTCTAAAAGTACAAATGTGGAGCACCCGAGCGCTGCACTGCGATTGTGGGTTGCTCCACAGAACAGTTGACAGTGGCTCTTCACTTCAGGGACATAATTTATCCTGAATAGAGTCTAAACTCTTGTTCCACTGAGCAGCTGCTTCAGCGACCGGCTGCTGCAGCACCACAGTGTGAGGAAGAGGTCTGTCCTACAGCTCTGGTCTCTCAGGTCTCTCCTTCCTGCTGCGGTCAGACAGATACCAGGAACCGACAGGCTCACCACGTGCAATAAGCAAGTAAGCAGTATTTCTTACGGATCGATTGTGTGTCTCTCTCGTATTTTGTAGTTTCCTACTCGTGTGCAACGACTCAAATTTACTCAGAGTGGAACTAATTCAGATTATAGTAGTGGTAGTAGTAGTAGTAGTAGAAGTAGAAGTAGAAGTATCTCGTCTCACAGATCTGAATGAGGTCTAAACAAACTAACATGGTCCAGTTTTAGCAAAAGAATGCACCTTGGAAATACAAACGATGATGACACTCACTGAGACAATGATGATAATGATGACCACAGTGAGGAAAGATGCTTTTGTCAGGAGATGGAAGAAATGGCTATGACACAGTATTAAGTGTATAAACATTTACCAACTGACTCATACATTTTGAGATAACAGATGTATACTATTCCTCAACAATGATCTTTGTTCTTGTTTTGCTGCTGTTCTTACTCCTGTATGATGGCAAGCTGTTAGCGATACACTATTTCAGATGCTGTATTTTAGTTTAAAAATCAACTACCAGTCATTTTCGACTTTTTTTTTGCCATTTTTTCTTGTATTTTCTGCCAGTGACAGAAGAAATGTGCTTTACTATTTGCCTGCCATTACTTAACACACTGAGGCAGCAGAGCAGCCACGAAAAAGAAGAAGTGGATGGACAACCAGCTGTTTCCTGAACCACAGGCACCGCCTCCTACTATGACGTTGGAGCCTTTTCACTTGTGTTAACTGAGGTCAGACGGCAAGAGACGACCAGAACTGGAGCAAACAGGAAGGGAGCAGAAGATAAACAGTCCTGTTTGACCCATGACCTCCGGTTCGCTTCTCCTCACACCCAGGTTTAGTGTGTAGCTGCTTCTTGACATCTTTGATTGTACAAAATTGTTCGTTCTTTAAAATGGCACACTGAATAGTTTTCATTCCTCAGTGAGTGTTGTGAAAAGTGCAGGGAACAGGTAAGACCTCAACCAGAAGGTGTGTGTAGTACTCACAGCAAACGACATGACCAGGTTGATCATGCCCTCCTTGTCGTCGCCCTGTCTGCCGCTGAGGCTGAACCACTCGTCCACCACGCTGCCCTCCCTCAGGCCTTCAGGGATGGTGACATGAGTCCACGCTATCCTGTCATCCATGGAGAACGCTCTCTGGATGATACGTCAACGAGGACACGGTTGAAACAAACAGGATACTGCATGCTCATCACACACATGCTCACTGATAAAAAGGAAGAAACATCCTCCTCCTCCTCACCTCATCAAAGATCTCCAAGTAGAAGGAGTCCACCCCCGGAGGCACGGTGCACTGGATCACCTTGTTCCACCGCGGATTCTTGGCTCCGTTGTGAGCCGTTGGCGTCTCGTAGACAGCGTAGCCCAGTCGGATCCTACAGTATGGATCCATCCGTGTCATGCCGTAGTTTTTAGCCAGCTTGGCCTGTCCAGCGAAACAACCACAGTGACCTCAGTGAGGAGATGCATTTATGTTGGCCGCTGTCACTGTCTCAGTTCAACTCTTGTGTTTTCAGTGGATAGTGGATAGCTTTTAATAACTCAGTCAGTGAGCTTATGGTTGTCTGAGAAGGCTGGAGCATGTCAACATCTTGTCATGTTGTGTCCTCATAGAGACAGGTGTTTTTACAAATCATCCAATCAGCTGAGTTCATCACACATGGACTTCCAAAGTGTCATAGCAAAGCATCTGAATATTTTTCCTAAAAATGTATGAATCCTGGCAACATGGTACTGTCAATCATAATGCACATTTACGGCTTAAGAATACATGTTATTAGTACATATCATCAATATTGATACAAGTATTTAGAAAACTGAACAGTGTTTACCTGAACCACTGTGATGCTGAGTCGGCCCACCGTTCCTATTGAGCCTCCGTACTGCAGCTGCCTGGCTGCCTGAGCGTCCAGCTGGACCTGCTGCTGCTGCTGGGTGGGCGTGATCCGCAGGAAGTCCTGGGGCAGCTCCCCAATGTACACCTGAACACACACAATTTGAATGTATTGTTTTATTGGATTTTGCCTCACACAATAAATCACCTGTTCAAAAGCCTCTGCAACTGTAAACCGTGTTCACAAGTGAAAACCTGCAAAGTCAGTCACTTCAAAATTTCCTCCAATAAAGGAAAAATGTCCTACACAGTTTCCAGGCTACAAGACGACAACAAGTGTTTTGATGTGTTTATAAAAACTGTCTGACTTTAGAAAAAGAGAACTGCAGAAAATAAAAGCAAAATCAAAAATATTCTACATTTACAACAGGGTTAGGGTTAGCGTTAGTCCTGGGCTGTTGATTACTTGGTGATATCAGAACGTGCTAGTAGTAGTAGTAAATCGCAGGATGAAAGGTACTATAAATAAAATATTTTATTACCATTGTTTTGTTATTTCATTGTTTTCACATGAGTCTAAAACAACTCATCCTAATGATAAGACCAACACATGTTATGTTACGTATGTCCATACACGTGTTGCCTACAAGGGGTCAACATTTAAGTCAAACGCCACCAGGCAGTCATCACATAAAGATCTCTACTTCTACGCCCCAAGGACATGTCACATGACATGAACAATATAGTAAAGAGAGTGAATTAACAGCAGATACAGACATTATGTTGTCTGTGAACACCAGGCCCAAACTGCACACAGACAGAGGTTAAAGCTCATCCACCAGGAGTGTGGTGGAAAGCAGTGTGACGATGATGCATCTGACATTTTTGAGCAGAGAGGAGTTAACCATCTGCCCCTACACATAACTGCAACCTGTAGTCACATGACAGCTGCTCCACCACATACAGCAGGCTGCTAACTCACTGAGTGACCTGAGTAAAGTCAGCTGATGTGGTCAGACAAAACCCCGTTTTAGTTTGAGTTACTAACAAGGCCTTAGAGTTTGAATGTGATGACCCTGGTCTATATTGGTTGAGTGTCTAAGTTAATACTGAGGGACAAGCTGCCCAGTTTCCATTTCATAAATAGTTATATTTCTAAATCATATTGTTATATTAATCTGAGGATTTGAACAGGGGGGTCATGTTAATCAATAATCACACAATGACAGCAGGTAGGCTAATTATTTTTGTCAATGGGGTTCAAACCCTAAGTTAAATACGGTACTCGTGCCTCCTCCATCTAAACTAAGGGCAGTAGTTTCTAATAGAGGATGTGATGTGGTGGTTTGTTTTGAATTAAAAGCCAAAGCTGTGAATCAAACCGTAGAGTTAATGTCAATCAACGGCCACAGCAGCTTAATCCGTTTACAGCCGTTACGTCCTCGGACTGTAACGTTACTAACGTTAGCTCGGTATTTATAAACGTCGTTACCGACGACATCCTCGTTAACAGAAATAACGGGTGTTAGGCCGCCGTGAGGCTGTTTAATGACTGAAGTGAGTAAACTGTGAGAGGTGTTGGTAAAACTACAGTCAGGCTAGGTCCGCCCGAGCTGTCTGTCAACAAACTAAGTGAGTGAGTGAGTGAGTGAGTGAGTCAGACCGCCGCCTACCTGTCCCCGCTGAGTGCTGATGGTGGTCGCCATGTTGTCTCTTCAACGTCTGCGGGGCTGGTTTCTCGACTCTTCTTTAATCACTGATGTAACGTCGGCAAATAAAATAACAACACACAAGTGCTGCTCGGATTAATGTTGACCCCGGAAGTGTCGACTGTGTGCGTGTGTATTTTTTTTTTTTTTTTTTTTTTACCAAACCTTTATTTTCAGTGCAAAGGCGAACGGAAGTTCCTTGGAAGCCTTTTTTTTTTTTTTTTTTTTTTTAATAGTATGAAATTGTGTTGAGTTTTGTTTGTTGGTTTGTTTGTATATTGTTTGTATATATACACATACAATCATGAATCTATTTGTGTGCATTCTTGATAAGCCTTAAAAACATTTCTGAAAGTGGATGGATGGACAGGTGGTCGTGGATGAATAGCTACAATAACAGGACACATGAAGGTTTCTCAAACATTTTATTTGGACAGTCAGAAACCAAACCAACCAAGTTAACAGGATCACACACAGCAACCTCACAGACAGCTGATTCACTGCAGCTTCATTTGTTGTTCACAGACAGCGAAGATCCAAAAGTAAAAGAAAACAAGCTAACAGAACATCCAAACTAAAATAAAATAACACACACTAACAAAGTAATTTCAGCAATGTCTCACATTAAAATCCCCACACTCAATTTTTATTTTATTTTTTAATAAAAAACAAACAAAAAAACTGCATTTAATTCAGTGCAATGGAGCAAAAGGCAACTTCGCATAAATACTTGACAAGGCTTAATCAGGTGTGTTAGCTACAACGTTTTTACCTTGAATGGTTTTAGTCTCAGTGCAGTTATAATCCAACCCTGTTTTACGGACAAACTGAAACAAAGCAGATGTGGGTGCACTGCACAGAACACACGCTTCATTCATTGCGCCTCGCTGACTTCAGACTCATGTGATTGTGAAAAGCTGAACACCTCACCTTGTATCAACTATTTATCTTCAGTGACTGAAGTGACTTCAAAGACCACATTGTGTAGAAATCATACACATTTAGTTTCTCCAAGTTTTTCCATATAATCTAAAAGAACACCCCCTTGATTTGACTTTTCTTGATTTACACTGATACTGTTTCATTTAAAATAAAGCCTGGCAAATATAAGGGTTTACATACGTATATTTGCTGCAACAATCAGTAAGTCCTTACAGTTCACATAAAGGAGCAATGCATCTTTTTTTTTTAAATTTAATTCATGTCATGGCTTTCATTTTTCATCTATTTACCTAGTTGTTCCTTCCAGGCCTCTGTAGTTTTGCCATGTTTCAGACCGATGAAGTGAATGTATTGAGACATGGAAACAGACTGATGGTGCACTTTAGACTTTACAACATCCAAAGCAGTGAGATACATGATTTGCAGTAAACTGGCCCATATTTGGGGCTGGGTATTACAATAGAAATGTTTCCATGTCACTGTTAAAACTGTCAAATGCTCAGTCTTATCAAATCTGTGCATTGTCATGACCTTGTTTATAAATCTATTTTAATACCAACTCATCTGTCAATTTTAGACTGAACTTTTATTTAAAAATGGTTTGTGGGAAAGGTGTTCATGTTCCTCAAAGTAAGGTACTGATGTGAGTCCAACAGTAGCCTATTTGTGTTAATCACTTCAAACACTGCTATGGTCCTTTGGAAAATATTATGCAATGCTTAATACTTTGAAAACTAAATTCCCAAACAGATTTTCTGTGGAGACTTAACAAGCAGTGAAGCAAGGACATTAAAAAGAACAGCTGTGTATTGGATCACAAAACTGCCTAAAGGAGGAAGCCATTTTCTGGTGACCAACATGCCTGTCAAGATGCTGAAAGTTCTATAAAAGCATCAGTGTAACATAATGTTGCCAAGCTTTTTGTATTTGGTGTCAACACTGCACAGTTGATTTTATAAAAACTATTAAACATGTGAGGACTGGAGATGATATGTTGCTCAACAGTTCTTCTACAGGAGTACAGCATCATGTTTATTCTGTGTGTACAAAACTGTATTATTTTGTCATGATTTTTGTTTTTGGCACTGACAATCGACAGCGGATTATTTAATAAATAAACAAAACAAACAAATGTTCTCATTTGAATTGATTTTTTTTGTTTTATTTTAAGTTTGGCTGTTAAATAACAGTTCTTGTCAAAGCAGAAATACATGATGGGATGTATCTATAACAGCATCCATCACACTGTTTCACAAAAATAAAGACTGACTCAAAAACATTAGACACCTCAAGCCAAGCGAGCTCTGGACCAATGTTACCATGGTAACATAGACTGGAGGTAAGGTGTCTCATGTTCTTGACTTAAAATTAGTCACTCAGCATCATTAGGACTGGTCCAACATGACAGAGGTTAGAGCAGTGTGAAATATCTCAGTGAAACTGGCCCCTGATCTCACTGAAGAAACTGAGTCAAAGAAAAAGGAAAAATACTGATTGTGCAAAACATTTGGCACCAGTTTATTTGTTTTTAAGTTAACACAAACTAGATCACAGTTTACCAAGAATTTCATTGCGGATATATTCAAAGAAAAGAAAACATGGATACTAAATACACTGTGACAAAAGGCTCTCCACTGTGGATTTTATGTCTAATTCGTCCACGAGAGAGAGCAGAAAAGCATCATGTGCTTGTGGCGGTGAGTTGACAGGCTAACTGACATTAAATGCTTTCTCCTCATAACATCACTCAAAATATGAACTCCCAACGATGAACTCACGCACAACATTGCCTGGGGATAGATTAGCTGCTTTAAAACACACACACACACACACACACACAGGAAAAAAACACAACAAAACCAGAGGATGGGGGCACTGGGAGGACTGCAACACAACACAGGAGATAAAAACAAAGTTAAAGCTCAGACTCAAGCTGATTTTTAAGAAGAAAAGAATTTTCTAGTGGTTATGCGAGTCAGTTCTAGAAAAATAGATTCTCTTATTTGCTCGTAATAAGTCTAAAGCGACTTTCACACATTCAGTGGCAGTCTTTCTAGTGCCCCTTGCTGACAACACAGAGGACATACAGAAAACAACAAAACAAAACCTCATCAATGTCAAACACAAGGTCAAAGGTGAAATTGGAAGCGTCAGAGAAGCGCAGGAAACACAAGGACTGGACGATGAACTGTGACGCCACATCAACATGCTAGGGCAAACAGGAAGAGATCTAGAAAAAACAAAAAGAAAAACACAACAGGGAGACAAACCTAGGTTAAACAGCAATGGAACACAGACAGGAGAAGAGAAAAGAAATCAAGAAATGATTATCTTTGTGTAGGGTTGATTCACGGTCTAAACACTCAACAGTTGACAGTGAGGACGAGTGTTACCACAAACTGAGGTGGATGACAACAAAGGCAAAACACACACGCCAGACAGCCTAAATAAAATGGCAGCACAGAGTCAGCAACAACATGCAGGACAAAAACAGCTACTCACATACTTATAGCTCTGGAGGACCAAAACTTAAAAAAAACTGTTATAACCAGTTATTATGATGCAGTTAAAAAACTGAGAGGAAATAATGAAAAAAGGTTTCCCACAACAAATTAGATTTTCTACATGGCATATCAAGTCCCAGAGGTTTTCCATGTAATCCATTTTAATTCATTATTGTGTAAATAAACTGCTTCATTTTTTATTCCTGGTTATGGCCTATCTGTCTACCATTCAATTTATAATTGAAAAACCTATGGCAGACCTACTTTACGTCATCCCTTCCCTGTGAACATCAACTGATGATGATGATAAGTCAGTTACATTATTGTTGCCTAGTAACACAGTTTTATCACCGTTTGATCTCTGAATGCTGCACTGCTTTTACTCCAAAACTAAACCGCTACAAAGATTTAAAGGGGCCATTTATAAGGTTTCTCTTGTTTCTCTCAACATTTTGAAAAGTGATGAGATGGGCTAGCAGCTAGCTGGTTAGCGTGCTAACTTCAACTTTACTAGCCACCCTGAGAAATGTAAGTAAAGGAATGAAATTTGATGCAGATCTCAACAATGTTTATTCCAGGCTGACAAGTAAACAGGGCCAATGCTAGCTGGTTAGCATGCTAACTTCAGTAGATGAAAAGACGGTTAAAAAGTGTTATTTTCTCCTGTCATTTACACAAAGCTGCTCTTATCATACTCCATCTGAAAATTCACGTCTCCTGCTTTATTTCTGATGGTTTACATGTTACCCATAATTCACAGCAGAAGTCTGGTTATGTTCTCGATATACATTACTGTAATGGTGAACTGATCAGTGAGACACTGTTGCACTAGGTGAGACAGACACCCTGTGTTTCATTACGATTGAAATTCACACACAGATGATGCACTACTGCCTGAGACACACACTGGAACAACAACTGTGGATTCATCAGCCACTAAAAATAGTCCTGAACAAAAACACTGTTTGAGTAACAAAAGCTGTGGAATATTTTACATCCAGCGGGCTCTGGACTGAGTGGGGAAGTCACACAGTATTCAGAGACGGACCAACATGTTTTTAGTCTTTAAAATTGTTTTACTTCACTAAAAATGTTTTAACCTAAAACTTAAACTTAAGGCAGAACTTTCTCAGTTCAGGGGCTGTGTCCCACCTGAGGAGGGAGGATCCTCCATAGATGAGACCCTCTGACCACACAGAGACATGAAGCCAAGGTGAACTGAACTGAAAAATACACCACCGGGCTGATGTGTTAATAGCAGTGGTGTCCAGAAAAATGTAATAATGTAGTGTAATGTAATGTTTCATCTTATAACATAACACCACTTTAATGGTCAATATACTGACTGTTAATTTGTGTGTGTGTGTGTGTGTGTGTGTGTGTGTGTGTGTGTGTGTGTGTGTGTGTGTGTGTGTGTGTGTGTGTGTGTGTGTGTGTGTGTGTGTGTGTGTGTGTGTAAAGAAACAGAATGCTTCACTGACTGGATCAGCTATGATGACAAAAGTCCTAGACACACGACTGCCGTGTTTTTGTGCAATAGTGAAAATTATTTTTGAACAATGAACAACACACCAAGAAACTTCCAGCAATGGCAGGAGGGACGATGTTACACAGGACACAATGAGAGGGAGGGGGAGGGAATCTGTCTGACCGTCCAACACTACAGACACCGCCGTCTTTGGACTTGGCATCTGGGATCAATCTACTGTAAAAACACACAGGACTTCACCTGATGCAAAGCTGCCGACGGCACATAGAGGATGGCTATTTCTTCATACAGAGAGACACACAGGTTAAAATGGACTTATAGAATAAACTATGCTCCCTGTGTTTTTGGAAAATGATTTATTCAAGATGGAGGCATGTATGACAGAGAGGGGGTTCTATGAAGTCTGTAGCAGCACTGATGGATCCTACACACACAGTTCATGCCACACTGACACATAGTACACATCACCAAAAAAAAAAAAGAAACAACGCTGAACAGGCAAAGAGAGGACACACAGCGGGAGATCAAATGGAGTTGTTGGACTTCACATTTGTCTTTCAAAATAATTTCAATTCAGATAAATAATTTAGGCAATAAATAGTTCCCCAACACACAGGGGAAGTATAAAACCTATATAAAAATAGAAAAGGCATAAGTTTTAAATATACATCTCAACAATTGTCTTGCTTCCTAGTTCTATTAAAAAAAACACACACACGCACGCACGCACGCACACACACACACACATACACACAATTTTGTGGTAGTCTAAGTAACTAACGTGTTTGTCTTGAGCAAATTTGACATTTATATGAATTCTCCAATCACAGAAGATATTCAGTGAGAGACATAGTGGTGTAGCCCTCTGTAGATTAGCTAGCCGCTAACTAGCAGGACAGTAGCTTGAGGGTTGTGATGAATTTTGTACAAATCACCTGGATTCAAAGTCGAAACTAACTAAAACCATAAAATGTGTTTCCATGAGGCATTCAAATCTCCATGAGACAGACTCTAAAATCAAATCTATGATGTTTGGGCTTTTTTCTTTATGCCAAACTTCACAGTGTTGCTCGTTACAACTGCCATTTAGGCTTCACGGCCACATCAGGCTGACCTTTAACCTTTACCCTGTCACTCAGAGTGCAGCAGCACAGGAGGAGCACCACCAAAACATGCTATTTTGTAATTTAGATAAGTATATACTTACATGCAACTGTATAATTAGATGTGTTTAACTAACCTCCAGATAAAAAAAAATACAATAAATGCAATGTGTAAACTGTCCAACCGACAGAAAATCAGTTTATATACAACACAATCCATGTTCAGATGTGAATCTATCCACCTGAGGCCACTTAATTAGTTTAGGCCGTGCAGCGCCCACACGACCAGTCAGATACAGACAAGCAGTAATGTGTCATTGTGTTCAAGTGTAACTCAAAGAGATATGTGAGTGTGTGTGTGTAGAGGGTGGGGGGTCCTGAGACCAGGTAATAGAGGTCGGAGCAAGGTTACAGGAGGTTAAAACTGACTTCAGTGACTTGAGTTGAAACAGGAGCAGGCATTTACTGATCAACACTGTGCCCTGTGCCAACACTACCATGTTAGAAGAAACACACACTCAGTGTGAGTACAATTTCAGTATGTCAGTATATCTGCATGTTTTGGTGGAGCCCCTCCTTAAAACAATCTGAGCTTCTGTACGTTACTTCAACAACTAATTTTCGGTGTATATCACATACACAGTTTCCTTTTAAAGAGATAATACAGATGACTGAAAGTAACACAAGTCAAGGAAACCACACATTTTTCTTTGCGAGAATGTAAAAAGAAAAGTGAGGATTTTCAGTTTTCTAATCAAAAGCAGCTGTTTTCCAGCTGCCTCCAGGAGCTTTAGCTGAGTCTGGGTGGTGGAGGGGGACAGGAAGTGAAAAACAGATGGATTTGGCACTTGACTGTCAAAGTGCAACATATACCTAACAATTAACTCATGTTTATTATGTACCACAGCAAACTGATAACATTTCAACTTAAATTAGAATACACCTGTTTGTCTTATTTGTTAAAATGAAAACAAAGTGCATAAACCACAACAGAACACAGGAAGAATCCAGTCTAGGCGAAAAACTCTTGCATGTAGCTTCATGTGTCTCTTTGCCTGGACATGTTACAGTGACCAGGAGAGGCAGCGCAGCAGACATCACCCTGTAATGCACAGACAAGTTTCTGTGGACCAGTCTTGGTTATTCATACTCCACTTACCATAACACCACCCTGCCTAGCTAAGTCTGCAGTGCCTCAGCACCTTCAGTAGGGCTTGCTGTCATTCTTTGAGCGCTTCAGCTGCACCTTCAACCTCTTCATGCCGATCTGGAAACCATTCATTGACTGGATGGCTGCCTGCGATGACACGGGGTTGTCATAGCTCACAAAGCCTGTGGGGAAAATATAAACATTCACAGTATTTTTAACACAGCTTCAAGCAGGAGGATTATTGCAAATGGAACAAAATCTTTATCCGCTACAGCTTTCACTAAGAAAGTGGTCAGATCAGAGAGCTTAGTCACCAGCTGTCTATGTGCACATGAAACGTGTCTTCGTGTTGCTGTACTCATTCCTCCTGTCCACAAACTAGGCCCTAAAGAGATATTTTCTAACATGAACATGATTTTTTTGGCAGGTGTGATCAACTTCAGCCATTATTGTGTTTACAAGACAAGAGTTTATCATGCTCCCTTAGATCAACACTACAGCCTCAGGCCAGACTGGAGGCTAAAGTGACTTAGAAAAGGACCAGGCAGGTGGGGGCAAAACGGTAAGTAAATAGCTGCTAACGCTAATGTTAAATATGTATCAACAACAACAAGTGGCTCATTTTAAACAATACAGATGTTACTCATATGATTTACAGATTCCTTATTGTCCTTATTTGACACAAAAACACAATATAAACTTTCAGGCTCAAGCTGCAACGTGAAGCCGATACCATTTAAACGATTCCAACTCCTGTGATATGCAATTTTGAAATATACAAGGATTTTACCACCAACGCTTTTATTGAAAACACATTTGGAAAGGGTTTCTTAACGTCCAATCAGGAGAAACAACATCTGATTGCTGTTCGAGGATCATTCTGAAAAACTACAAATATTACAGAAACTTCTTTACAGTCTTTAAACTCCTTTCATGCAGTTTCTCACTCAGACTTGTTTTGCTTCAAAAAGTTTCCATAAATAAAATGTGAACAAATCTTTGTACGCAACTTGTCTGACCATTTCAAGTGTGTGCTTACTGATGTTAATACCATTGCCAATAATACTTTCAATACTTTCAATGTTCTCAGGTCTTTGTGTAAACAACTTTGCCCTTTCATGAGCTATTTTACTGCGTGTTTGCCAGACAAACAGACTCAGGAGCAGCAAAGCAAGTTGGGAGTAGAATAACAACAGGAAAAAAAACAGCTCTTGTATTTGTCTGGTGACAGTGAAGAGGTGCAGGCAAAAGTAGTGGTTTGAAAGAGCCCAATTTAACTGAGATTAAAGCCCATTCTGATCTTTTTTTTTTTTTTTTTAAGTATATTTTTTGGCTTTTTGGCTTTATTTGATAGCATACAGTAGAGATTGACAGGAAAGGGGGAGGCAGAGAGAGGGGGAATGACATGCAGGAAAGGGCTGCCCGACGCGGGACTCGAACCGGGGCCTCTTCTTCATACAGTGAATGAATGAAGTTAAATGAACATTGATCCTGTCTGCACCTCTCTGTCCAACTGTGCACCATGCAAGCTGCACTCAGCACCAAAATACCACACAGACCAGTTTAAAAGGTCGGGAAAACAGCCATCTGCTTATGCTGCTTCTACTGGTTGTTGCCAGGATCCTAAAGCTGTTGATTCAAATCATTTCTTGATCATAAGAGGCCCCTCGCAAACAGTAGTTAGTGTGAACTCACCAAAGCACTTGCTGAGGTTTGTCTGTTTGTCAATGAAGACTTTAGCAGAGATGACGTTTCCAAAGGGCATAAACATCTGGAGCAAATCTTGGTCGCCAAACTCCTGGGGCAGGTGGTAAATGAACAAGTTGGCGCCTTCTGGACCTGTCAACCAAAAAGTCAGTTTTATTGTCAATTCAAACATTAAACAGGAATATTTTAACTCTTTTAGGGATATTTATGCCTGAATGAATTAATCTGATGATCAAATTATGTTTCAAACAGATGATGTAACCAGAGGCCATGTGAGAGGAAAAAAATGTTGTGGTGAATCAAGTCAAGAAACTAAAAAACTGCAGGTAGGCTTGTAAACCAAGAACATTATTACTAATGCATTTCAGGAGAGGAACGTATGTCTGCAGCAATATTTAGAGAAAATATCATGTATCTGTATATAACCATGTACATTTACACAAGGTGGGCTGAGGTCAGGAAGTTTACCAATCAATCACATTCATATATTTCCCAACCCCTGGGGCCTCTGTGACGTCATATAAGACACTGTCTATGAAATACATAAAATCAGTGGAGTGGGAGTTGTCTGAGACTATCATGAACATACAAACAAGGACAAGCCTTCTGTTAGGGACTTGAACCTGTTTTAAAAGTGGAGCTGTTGACATCGTGATCTGAGGCCGTGTCAGAGAGAAAGTGCAGGGACGTCTTACCGGTGCTGTGACTGTTGCTGGCTGACGCAGCATATTTAAAACAAGACAGAATCCTTAGCAGAAGGTAAGAACAACACTGAGCGCACACACACACACACACACACACACACACACACACACACACACACACACACACACACACACACACACACACACACACACACACACACACACACACACACACACACACACACACACACACACACACACACACACACACCACACCATCCAACCTGTCTGCAACACTACTTTAAACCAATATCAAACATATCATTCAGAAGAAGCAGGGGTCAGACAGTCTGCTCCTGTAAAGGAGGGGCAGCCAACTGATTCAGTTTTTAAGAAAACATACAAATGAACTCAAATGGTTTTTAAACCTGTAGCTCTTTTTCATTCAGTTTTTGATCTTTGGTCAGTTTGGATGAAACTAGACTCAACAAACTTTGAAACATGATCATACGGTAGTTTGTGCTACTGGAGTTCCACAATTGTGGGTTGTTTTTTTTTGTACTGTAAAATGAAAGTTTCTGAGAATGGTATATATATATGTATGATAAATGCACGCCTGCTCCCCCTGCCACCCACCCCATGTCATATCTCCACTCCCACAGGGCCCACCTTCTTTTTGGCTGCCTGCTGCTGACACGCTCTGCTGGGGCAGCAGACTCTGGTTGTACAGACTGGGGATGGCGGCAGCTGCGGCGTACTGTTGGATGCCTGAGTAGGCCTGGCTCAGGGCCTCCATGGTGTTTCCTGAGCCATTAGCCAGGCCCCCAGAGCCGAGGCTGCCATTCAGTGCTGCCATGCCTGCATCAACAAGGAAAGAGAAATGACAAGAGTGAAAAGATCTTGCCTCACCATTCAAGTTAGTGGAAAGCAGTCTGTTGATTTATTTACAAAACTTTTGCCCTACATAAATTAAACGACAGAACCCAGAGAGTTAATGAATGATATAGGAAATGAACTCTGCACAATAGATTACACAATAGCTGGAATTTAGATAAAGTACATCAGGTGCTCTCAATGTGTAGTAATTAATAAATACCGGTAGTTATCGCACCACAATCAGCAGCATGAAACCATAAGAGCTTGGGGTTAGTACCTGCCAGGGAGCCCATGTTGAGGCTGGCTCCAGCGCCGGCAGCTAAAGACTGCAGGGCCCCCAGAGAGGATATGGGGTTCACTGAGGAATTGCTGCTAGAGGTGGGAGAGGAGCCTGCCCGGGGGGTAATGTGTGTTAGCGTTACAATAAACACAGCTGGAAAATATGAAGACAAAGCTGTGCAGTTACAGTGGATCAGAGCAACATTTTTGCATCTGAAATAGCCTGAAGAGAATAAATGTGTTATGACACATTTGTGTTTTACACTTCTCACATACAATATGCTTATATAGAGTACAGATGTGGCAAGAAAAGGTGTGTGTGAGGTACCGGGACTTCAACAACTGTTACAATGTTTCTGATTTTGATCTAAGTCAAATGTGGACAAACACATAGAAACCTTTGTGTCTTTACTGAACACTCACAGTTCTGCTGGAAAAGCAAGTGAGTCCTTCGATTTGAGCTCATACATTTCTGCTGAGTTAAAGCAGAAGTGAGTGATCCGGTCGTTTTCGCTAATGCTGCGTTCCAGGCAGGCTTTTGAAATCGTAAATTACAGCTTCAAGTCACAACTTACGACTTTGTAGCGTTCCAGGCAACCCACTCGTGTTTTTCCGACCTGTTTTACCGGTGAAAGTCACTATAACGGCCACTCGTAACTTCCGACCGGTGAACTCGTACCAGATCGAACTGGTACCACTTCACGGTCGGAAAAATACGAGTTTCCTTGAACGCACCATAACAGTCCTCGTCGCTACGTCACCACATTCACGGCGTTCCTTGGCTGCACACACAGCCCTGCATGCCGTTCTCTCTCCTCATTGGATAAAAACTGTAGGATACGATAAATGTTTTCTCTTCGGCTCAGAGCAGAGCAGAGGGACTGAGAGACCCGTGTTTCAGTCCAAACACTCTATGTAAGTGATTGCTGTCGGAAGATATAACTATTTAAGACTTATATTAACACAAATATATCACTCACTTCTGCTTTAAGATCCGAGCGCCCCCATACACCCCCTATCTGTGCAATACTTTCTTATGCCTTTGCCTTTCTTATGCCTTACAACTACCAACAATGCATATATAATTTTATTCTTTTCTTGTAAATAACTGTATATATTCCTGAAACATTTTGGTACATAACTACAGTATATGTTTTTCTTACATAATTTTTATATCTCTATATTTGCACATTCTTCTACATTTTTTCTTTACCTTTACAAATGCTACTGTAACAACCACATTTCCCATGTGTGGGATTAATAAACAGGCTTATGTCTTTTTGAAAAGGTATTTCCAACGGTTCACTGACTTTTTCTTGCCACTGTGTGTGTTTACGTAGAGGCATGTGGACAACAAAACAATTGTGAACCTCGACTGTGATTCAGTTGTTATCAGTTTTTGTTACCTGAGCTCGTTAGTGCACTTAGGGGGCTACTAGATGTCGTCATGGCGCTGGAGCCTGTGGGCGTGGCCTGTGTGGCAGTTGCTGCTGCTGCCAAAGCAGCCAGATTCTGTATGGCATTAAGACCTGGCAGACAAACAGTTCAAGTTCAAGACTCCTCCCAGCACCTTTTACTTGCCACTACGGTATAAAAACTGTACATACGGTAGAGGTGGCTTTGCTGCCACTGTAACTACAGTGAGTATTCAAATGTATGATCTTAAATCGCATCTCTAATCTCAGTGTGTTTGAGTGTGTACCTGAAACAGGGTGCAGGTTGTTGAGTGCGTTCCCTGTGGAGGCTGACTGCTGTAGCAGCTGCAAGTACAGCTGAAGCCATCAGGAGATATGAGAGACAACATGTTAAAGCAAAAGTGACAATACAGTTGCTTTTTTGTGGTTTTGTGGCCCTTTAAAAACACACACTCACTGCTAGGTACTGTGGCCCCAGGCTGTTGAGCCCGGTCAGATTTCCCCACATGGAGGCTGCGCTCAGTTGCTGCATCTGCTGCTGCAGCTGTTGGGCCATGCGCTTCTGCTCCTTATCCTTCTGAGTGTCTGCAAACTTCACTACTATGGGCGATGAACAACCCTGAACACAGACACAATAGATGATTAGCACTGTAACACCTCTTGCACTGATTAACTATGATTGTTTGAATGATGAAGCTCACCTCCATGGTCTGAGACTGGTGCATGGACTTGATGGCCGACTGGGCCATTTGTCTGGCTGTAAATGTCACAAATGCACAACCTGAAAGATGGAAACACTGTGAGTGAAACATATATACTGTGGATAAAGATTTGGGAGCAGTCGAGGTGTTTCAGGCCAGTCGAAAATAAAGCTGGGCATAATTATCTATAGGTTCATTACTGCAGATGGTCACACTGTTGATTGTCTCACCACGGCTGAGTCCATCAGGGCCTCGAAGTATCCGGCACTCCTCTATCTGTCCGTACGGGGAGAACATCAGTCGGATGTCGTTCTCATTACATTTCTTGGAGATCATCCCAATAAACAGCTTCCTGTCCTCCACTGCTGTATTCAACACAACAGAGAACAGAAAGTTGAAACAAAGAAAATGCTTCATTAGGGTTATCATGATCATTAGCAGTAGCAAAGGGTTTAGCACAAAGTTGTTCTAAAAACTACTTACCATTGTTTTTCTCACTGTCAGCCGGCTTCATCTGGATCGGGTGGTGCATCTGAAGAATGAACACAAACAAACAGCACACTAGTACTCAGAGTGCTGACATACATGCATCTCTGTGCAGTGCGATGTATTTACAGTAAGTAACGTTGGCAGAAATATCATATCCAAGTTACTTGTTCCAGAAGGAGCAGGGAGAGTTATGAATTATGGTAGAAGATTGGCAGGTTGTGCTACTGTTTAAAAGGTGGTTTTTATCCATTGACAGTTTAAATATTTTGACTGTTTCAGTGTTATCATTAGGGTCCGGGCAGCGCAGCTGCCAGGACACTATTGTATTCCTAGGAATTCTTCTTCTTCTTCTTCCAAGGAAATCCTACTTCCCATGGGTGAAAACTCACCAAACTTCACAGAAACATCCGACCCCATGCCAGATTCACTCAACTTCAAGGACATGTGTCATATAACAAAATATCAAACCGAAATGTGCAAATACTGATATTTAATTGTAAAGGGATTAATGCTTTAATGGTACTACCTGGAACAATCAATACAGAAGATTACACAAACACGTTTTTGAATTATCCAGAGTAACTGAAATCCATTGCCATTAGTTTTATCTTTTTGGCTGGTATGTATTGATAAGCAAAACTGAAAAAAAAAATTGGCAGCAGCAGAGATACCCAGATCTTTGATTGTCGATCGTATATAGCAGTTTTGTATATTATCATGTTATATCATGTCATATTAAGGTTTATGAAATCGATTTGGATCAATAGCTCAAATAATAAGCAACAAAATTATGGCAGGTGAACTTTCCCTCACCTTTACTCACGAAAACAAAGTGAAATCTGTCAAAACAGACTTCTCTTCTGGTCTTCTGTTGATCTTTCCATACAAAAACATTTGCGTTCAACACTGTACTCTATGTTTCCTTTCCTTTTTCCAAACTCTGGCCCATTTTACTGATGGAGGGTTAGAGCTGCTGACAACTACTGAGGAAAATAAACACAGAAACAAAGGCTGCTGATTCTTTAGTGGATTGACCAGTGACTATCTTTAGAGTGTTGGGTGCACATGAGACCAAACAGATGGCAGCATCCTAACTGAAGGACTGAAAGAGAATAATTTATTACAAGGAAGAAGAAATTCTAAACATATTTAGCATGATGAGATCTTCATCAGAGTGCACGACAACATGGAAATGCACACTGCAAGCATACATGGAATTTGGCATTTGGTTTTGGTTAAAAAACAAAGCTGATTCATTAACCACAACACTACCAGCAATAAATCTAGACTTCTCATGAAAACGTATGCCATTATTATAATTAAGTAATTTGTAATTATTGGTAAATAAAGAAGAACAAAGTACTCAGGACTACTCTGTGAAACTACTTGTGTTTACTGCTCTGTTGTGGCTGATTTAACAATGTGCTACTGTAGCTGCCACTCTCATACAGTTAAATCACAAATGAGATATTATTGATTGAGCTTTCTGCAAGCTCTCAAAACTCTACACAAATACAGACAAACTGAACACCACACAAAGACAGCCCCATCTGTATCTATATAAAAATCTTATCTCCTGGTAAGGTCACATTGCACTACTTATTGCAGACAACATTGGGAGAACAGTAAGGCACTGTGATGTATCCAAAGAACCATTCATCAGGTGGATTGATGTCAATTATTCACTTTCATCTTTTTTTTTGGCATTGGCTGATTAAAATGCTCAGGAGGCTGATTACACAAAAAATATATACAGACACGACAGAGACATGTATCCTCGTTAATGTGGAGCTACTTCCTGTGTTAATTTTGCCATGTGTTCACTAGATGTTAATTTGTGTTCAGCAAATTTGTAATCTTATTATTATTAAGTTACTGCACGTTATACATCTGCCATTAGCTGCCCTGCTCTCTAAACAATGGCATGGGCAGATGATGTATGTCACTTGGAGCAAACTTTAGTTAACAAGTGCCACAGCGCCACTGTCTGGCCACTTTGCATCATATGTAACATGCTGAATCTGGAGCCTTTTATGGTTGTGCCTGTTGGTGTACCTCGTGCAATTCGGAGCTTATTTTGACAAGATTCTCAAGATTGGAAGTGCAGATGGAGGACACCTACCCCAGGCAAAATCTTCATGTTGTGCAGAGCGTTCTGTGCTTCCAAGGCTGACTTGCGAGTATAATATGTTATAAAACAGCAGCCTGCCAGGAAGGGAAAGAGACATCTGTGTCATACACCTCACTGAGTTACTAAATTTAATTTGTAAAACAATAAATCTACTATATAGAGGATATGCTAAAAGCCATAGGAGTAGTACCAGTATCACTAAACTACTATGAAGCCATTAAAAAAGTCATGAATAAACGCACACGGAAAGATTCACAAATATATTCTGGCATTAATATGTGAATAACTCCAACGAGATTCAACTATGAAAATCCTTAGTCAGACACACCCCTACACAGTACACAATGTTGTTCTACATAAATGTAAAAAAAAAAATACTATGCAGTTTTCATCAAAAATGTATACGTGTTTATATAGAACAACAAAGGTTTTTGTGCAAAATGTTTTGTGGAGAGCCATTTACATATAAATCCCAAAATACATTTGTGAAACCTTCTGTGTGCACTTCCTCATTTAGAGACTGATCTGGCTCTATTGACTGATTTGACAGGAAAATGGTGCTGGAATTTATCAATCATGATACATGTAAACATGTAACAAAGACATGCTGAACACACAAAAACACAAACCAAAACCTTGTGCCTCAGATTGACAGAGGACAACAAAAAGAGCACTAGAGGCTGTTTGATGTGGTGAGTCTGAGCAACACCGACATTGCCAAAGTTCATCTGGTTTCTATGTGGTTCAACATGTGCACTATACTGCAAGATTTAGGGGTTACATTAATGCTATCGTGCATTATGTCTCTTATTTGTGTGTGTGTGATGTGTGGTGTGTTACTCCAGGCTGACCTTTGCTCTGTGGTGGATTCTGGCTGCGGTCTCGCAGCACATTAATCTCATAGACTGCTCCATAAGGCTCAAATAGCTCACGAAGCTGTTCTTCAGACCAGGACCGTGGGATCTGTCCCACAAACATCTTAATGGCATCAACGTCGGGTTGGTCGGGATGGTCCAGAGACCCGTTCATCTTCTTCCCACTGCAAAAGACAAACATCAGTGCATTGAACTGAAAATGTTTTACTTCATTTCATTATGAGAGCTGTGCAGCACTTTAACTCATTCACTAGTTTGCTCAAGACACACCTGCTTTAATTGCAAATAAAGCAGAAAGTGAGATCTAATCACAAGTGATCAATAAAGATACATTTTAAAGCAGGTGTCAACAGGTCAACCAGGTCTTATAAGGCCTTTTTAGCAGCTGACTCTGACTCTGTCTCTCCATCCACCCTGAAGCACTGTGCTGCTCAGCTGTGTCCATTCACACACATCTTTAATGCCTCACTGGAGAAACTCCATGTGCTTCTTCAAATCCAAATGTCAGATGTAACTGTCCATCAATGTCCACCATCATCCTTGTCTCTGAGGCACTGCCTGTGAGTTCACTGATGTGGGGATATCACAATACAAATCAGTGTTTCTCAATAGCAAATGTAATACCAGCAAAGAAAAAGAAAACTACTGAGGCTGCACCATACAGTCACTGTGATCAGTAGCGTGAAAACACTCTCTGTAAAAGTCAGTGGTTTTTTTAAAACAGACTTTAACAACCTGCTAATGCTGTGAGAACTACTCGCGTTACAAGTTGTTGCTATATTAGCCTAATCAAACTAATGTTAGCCCTCGTAAATGCTGTGTGTGTAGCACACAGCTACAAGCTATTCCAGCTGTCACAAACCACAAACGGTAACATTTAATGACATTACAGATGTCCATTTTTGGCCTCTGGAGCTTCAGTGGTAGTGAAAACCTAATATCGCACATTTGGCACCCTGCTGTTTTATTTTCATCACTCAGTTTAAAGTGTTCCCAAACAGCTGAAGATTTACGTTTAACTGACAACGTAATCTGAAGCTGATGATCACTGCTGTGAGTGAGAGGGATGTCAGGTTCACTGATCTGAATGGAGCCAGATTCCTGTTAAACTCCAGCATGGCCTTCAAGCTGTGCATGTTTCCCTCCACTACAACTTTCTCCTCGACACATGTAACTGCAGCACGTGTGGTTCAGAGTTGGAAATTCCTCCGACCATGAAGTCAGGTAATCCCACACACCTTTGCAAGCTCATAGATGTTTTCTGACACCTCTATGTTTCTTCCCGTGAGCCAGGGTCACAGAAGGATGAAGAAGTACTGCTAAACACATTACGAGACAGCAGCACACCCTCAGATTCTTTACCTGATGCCTTTCTACTCTCAGACCAAAGCAGGTAGCCTCTCTCCTCAACATGTGCAATTAACTCCCAGTGTCCTTCTCCCTCCTCTGCTTTCTCATCCACATTTGCAACAGCCAGGTACTGCGCCCCCGTACCAATCTCCTGCCTTAAGTGTCTCAGTATGAGGACTCCCTTATTCATGAACTCTAGCTGTGATGACCCCTAAGAATTTGATTTATGTCAAAAATGCTTGTCACCTCGTCTTTTGACAACACCGTGGACAAGCCAGTCACTTAGTGGTCAGTGAGAACTTCCATCTCTTCATGCAGGAGATTTCCTAGATGGTAAACATGCTAAAACGGTATTACAGTAAGTGGACATGTTGCTGGCCTTGTTTAGTGCACCAGAACATGAGTTTGCCGGACCTTCTCATGTTCACAATCTTTTGGCCCAGTCATCTTCTGACTAAGATGCCAGTTATGCTCAGTATGCACACTCCACCCGTCCTGCTTCCCCGTACAATCCTTTGGACTTGTCCGTAAACAGCAACAGCAGACAGATACAGAGAGCCAAAGAAAGAGAGGAACTATTTGCAGAGCTCTCCCAGCACAAGTATTACAGTAAAATACATGGGATAAATTCACAGGCAGCTTCAATTTTTCTTGTAGCAAAGTAACCTCACAACCATAAGGGAGAACTACAAAAATCACCCAGTCCTTACTGCAGTGCCAATCATTATTTAACAGAAAAGGCAACAAGTTTAAATTTAGAAGACCTGGCATACTGAAAACACATAGCATCCATGGAGAAAAATTTGAAGGAAATTTTTATAAAGCCGTACAAGATCTGAGATTCATCACTGCAGCTGTACAGCCACCATTTCCATCTCTGACTTAAACCTATACAACTCTCTCTATCAGCTAGCCGGTTAACTGTATACATGCTTTAAGTTCAGCGTCTTAGCAATTTTAGTGGTCCTATAAATACATAGTTATTCTGCACATACGAACACAGAAACTAAATAAAAAGGGGAAGCAGGGAAGATCAGAAACTATGGAAACCAATTATATGGAATCACAGCACACATGTACACAAAAAGACACATTATAATTAACTGCAAATAATAGTACACAACAGCTGTTCCGCTGAGGTGTGATCCCTACACTCCCACATTCAAGCCCAAGTGGCAAATCACTGGACTGTACATAACAGACTGTCAGGAACACCTGTTCACCTGCTTATTCATGCAGTTATTCAAGGAGCAAATTATGTGGTGGCAGTTCAATGTATAAGATTCAGCAGATAGAGATGAGGAGCTTCAGAATGAGGAATAACAAGTCTCAGTGACCGACTGTGACTGGTTTGAGGTTTCCTGAATATGATCACCTCCTGGATTTTCACGCACAACAGTCTCTAGAGTTTTTACACAGGATGAACCCCAAAAACAAAATAAGACTCTATGTAGGTGACAGAAGTCAGAGGAGATGTTCATCATTTGAGGTTTGAATGATGTTTCTAGGTTAAATATTGGCAAAGCTCCACAGCTCCATAGATAGGTAGCGCATGTTGTCATCACTGGCCTAAACTGCTGGACAAGTTGCCTGCAGTTCCCTGGTCCGAAGGAAATATGACAAAACAATAAATAACCACACCCCAATCAATCCACTTCTCCTTCAGTCTTAGCACTACTGTAGCTGTGACATCATAGTTTAACATGTTATGTATCATGATGCAATTTGAAAACTAAGCATGAAACACAGGATCAATGAGCTCCTGTTAATCAACAGCTGCATTAGAGTAGATTAATGTCATTTCCGGAATAGTCCAAACTTAACTGACAATAAACTATAATGCTTGTACTGCCTTATCTGCATATTCTGGTTGGAAAATGTTTATTGACACTCAATCTATCCAAAAATATTTGCTCCTGCTTGCAAAATCACCACAAGCTGCAGTGGAGGGATGTCATGCGAGAGAAATATGTGGTTCTGACGAGTTTATTCTTGGTGCAACTCATTTTACACCTAAACACCAACAACGGTCTCTGCCTAGATTCAGATGGAGAAACCACCCACCTGGTGCCTTAGCACAAAACATCACATAGCAATATCAAGGTCAGGAAATCATCTGCTACTTGCTCTGGATACTGCACCTTTATTCTAAAGCAATGCGATGCAACAATGTGGAGTTGATAATGAACAGCAATAACAATGGATGCTATATTTTTACATCCCGTTTAACTGTTTAAACTTGCTTCTGATAATGGCCAAGTAGTTAAGTAAAAGAAAACACAATTACAAACTTAACGTACATTTGGCTTAGACTGATTAATGCTTACCAAAAGCCCCTCAACTGCATTGGACACAAAGGCTTTTAGCTTTTTTATAAAGTACTTCCCAACTTTTGTCTGCTCCGCTGTCCTCTCTAGAGACACCACGAGGCAGCTACCAGCAGAGAATAGGGGCTGGTAGGTCTCTTGATTATATATATTTCTAAAATATACCTACTGTGGATTAAGGCGGGGGGAGGGCGGCGAGTCGACACTCGTTGAAGACATCTCAGTAGTTATCACTGTGTTTGTTTAACAGATGTCTGATTCAAGTATCGTCTCCCTGGCAGCTTTTGTTGAGCATGTGGTTGACAGATGTTGTCTTTATCGACACCTAGCCAAGCTAACCACCACCAAGTCCATTTCATTTTCTACACAATAGCCTCTGCTCTGACCTGCTGCACATCCTGTGTGTGTGTGTGTATAGAGCCCTCATACAAACAAACACTGACACAGAGGGCAGAGCAGAGAAAAGAAAGACAGAAAAGCACATTTTTTCTGGAGTGGTCAGTTCTACTCCCTCTTTTGTTTTTGTTTGGCACTGTCGTGTGGCCGGAGGATGACATGACCTGTAATGACATGACCCGCAATGTGTCTATCAATCAAATGAGTTAAATAAATAAATGTAACACAATCACCACTCTTATTCCATGTTTAAGGATCCAGCTGCCTGAAAACAGACATTGGTGGGTCAGGTCTGTCAAACATCATCATGATAATGTTCTTATCTGCATGCATGTGGATTCTTCCCACAGTCCAGAAACATGTTCAAGTTAGATTAACTGGCAACTCCACAGGGCTCAGTTTAACTTTGTCCATTCAAAGTACTTGTTTCCAAAACAACAGGCTTGTCCAGATGTTACTTTGGAAATTGAATTCTCAGAGTTTCCTTTTTTTTAATGTAAAAAATATTTGGATTTATTACACAGTGCTACATTACCACTCCTTTGTCAACTAATACATCTTGCAGCTTCTTTGCAGTCTGCACTGAACACATCTCTGGGATATTCTCCTTTCACCTGTACTGTAATATCAGTATGTCCCGACAACAATCCTGTGGTTGATTCAAAATGTTGTAGCTCATCTCTTCTGTGTATAGCTTCCTAAATCACAAACCCTGCAATGATCAGACTACATCATCATATCTTCAAGAGCTCATAGTACCCTGCTACCACACGAGAGCACTCTGCTCTTTACATGCAGGTCTACAGCCTCATTCCACAGCAGGAACTTTTCCAAAAAACTAGGATCCTATCAGGAACTATCTGCATTTCGACTGCAGGAAATGGTCTAAATTTAATTCTGGGGTAGATGATGTACCCCCAAAGAAGTCCCTGGTTGGAGGGTTGACAGTTCAGGCCTGCAGAGATTAAATCTCTGATTGGTTAAGTACTCAGTGAATTTTATTTCACCCTGTTTTTAAAAGCCGCTGCTGCAACTGACTGATTTGTTTTGTTTGAGACTCCATTTTCAGTGTGGTTCGACATGGACTCCCAAACGAAAGTGTACAATGTATGACAGATGGACAAGGACTGATGGACAGAGGACAAAGTGCATTTGGCAGAAGATGACATCCAGCAGCAACTGGAACTGGCAACCCGCAACAAAAAGGTTTACGCCAAAATATCAACAAGCCAAACAGGTCTGGGACAAGTTATAAAACTTCAATAGGACTACAAAAAATACCTCCATTTCATTTCCATACGTGATGGCCCTGATTGCATAGCCTTACTGAGACTTTAGGCTGCAGTGGAAACACAGACAACAATGGCCCACAGGGACCTTTTAGTTCCTCAAGCGGTGCGTTAGGTACTTGGGCAAAATGCTCCTTAGTTTGGAAGAGGCAGAGCCTTCAGCTATCAGACTCTGTCTGGGAGGGCAACATCCTCTCTACATTTAAGATCAAGCTTAAAAAGATGCAAGATTAAAACTGTCCTCCATCCTCAGGGATAGCTGAGATGAGCCATAAATATCCCTAAATTATGCTGCTGAGTTTTGGAAACTCCCATGAGCACTGCCTCTCTCTTCCACGCTCTTTCCCTCTATGTTCCTATTTACAATATAGTTTGAGTGTTTCAACCATGGCAAAATTAAATGGATGATAAGTAATTTCCTGTGTTAAGTTTGGCTACTCAAATTCACATTCAAACATCTTTCTAAACAACTGTAGTCCAACATCATCAACAAATTATACTCTGATCATATATTTTCACAAAAGTATTATCATCTATGAATGAGTTTTAAAAACACATGTAAGACAACAACACAGGAGAGATAAGCCCCCGTAAGTAGTGTTGGTCAATTTAAATACTTTATCTAATATACGGATGTTTGGATCCACCCCCACTTCTTGCTTTATTCAGCAATGTGACACCCAATAAAGAGGATGGAGGAATCTTTCCCACCTGTGTATTCCTATACATTACCCAATATCTCACACAAGATGAGATACTCAGTGTTTGTTATGACATTTTATATAATTTGGCAGCCATTTTTGACCTTTGTGGAGTAAATAGATGCAGAGGACATGAGTCCATCATTTTTGTATTGCCCCCCACTGGCAACCTTTGTGAATGATTTATTTGTACCCAGTGCCATAGGTCAGATGGGTGGCTTCTCGATGCTGGATTGGATGCAATATTCATCTTCTCAAAACCAGCCTGAACCAAGATAATTTTGTTGTGTCTGATTAATATCTTATTCAAATATTGCTGTCTATACCTCTTTGTATAGGTCAGTATATTATGATCGTTACACATACGGTAAATTTCCCGCAGCTTATCTGGATTATTTCTGAGCATCAGGTGAATCTTTGTCAACAGCCACTTGCCCAGCAAAGACAGGTGAGCAGGGACTGAGGTTCGATCTGATGTCATAGTGACATAATGTCTGGATGCGTCTTCCCAGCCTGAAAAAATAACACCTCTGACACGGTTATGGAGCACCATTGTTTAGCTGACTTGTGACTCAATATTTTAGCCTCAATTTTATGTTAATGAACAATTCTAGTGGATGACTCATTTATCTAATTGTGTGGGTCTGTGAATCTGAATATGTAAGAAAAAATTACACACAACTTTGTCAGTTTTCATATATTTTTCACATATCATTAAGTTAACCATACTGCTAAATGAGTTCAAACTGGTGACAGAGCATCACAATTTCTTAGTGACATTATTAATGTGTTTGTAGTATCTGTGTGTGCTGTTGCCACTGGTTTCATAGTACAGAAAAGCTGGTGTTTTTGTTAAACAATGAATCCTCGCTCATCCTGGATATCTTTATATCATGACCTGACATTCAGCTGTACCAGCAGACATGTTTAATTGATCAAATAGCACCTTGATATCAAAATAAGCTCTACACTTACACACTGCGACAGTACGCCAGGAATGACAAAGCAAATCAGCTCAAAAGGATTTATTTTGGGTGAAAAAATATTAATAATGTGGCAATTGTGGTTGCATTTTAAGTATCATTCGTCAGAGCAGCCCATTAAACACAAAGCTCAGAAAAACAAAAGATCACTGTTGTTTCATGCACAAATAACATGGATCAGAGATGGGTTTCCAAATGAATTTGAACTGGAACCAGAATCAGAGAAAAAACAAGGTACAGGAAGGAACCATCCCAACCAACCAGAGTGAAGAGCTTTGCAGATAAAAAAAAAAAACCTGCATACACTGGATCTGACTATATTTTCGAGGGATTTCTTTCTAACACGTCAATTGGCACAGAAGGAACACATTACTGGAAAGGGTAAACAGTGCTGATCATACAGAAAAACAGATTCAACATCCCAGCCAAAAGTTCAATCTGATATTGGAATCAAAGCTGATTTGGTTTAAAAACTTGAAAGGTTTTACAACAGAAGAAAATAACTCAAATCAAATCAACATTCAATAGCTCAGCTATTCATCAAGAATATTTGACCATGACAACACCACAACGAGACAGCAAGTGATCAAATAAAGGTGGACATCTCATTCACAGGCCTGTTATCACCCTGACAAATTCCAACACGGCCGCACATGATTATTGCTGATTACAAACTAAACCACAAAGACCATCCTTAACACAGACGCAACCTTTCTGGATGATATCTAGAAACTTTACAGAACGTGAAATACTCACAAAGCTGGCCATAGTGAGTTACTTACACAGGACTGGAATTCAAAGAGCAGTGGTCCACCATCATCTCAGGCAGGAAATCCAACTTAAAAGAAGCCATGGTGGAAAAACTTGTTTGTTTTCTTCGCAACAAAGATGAATTTATAGCGAGATCAGACAGTGGTGGTGGTGGTTGTAAACTCCAGAGCATAAATGGTAAGTCCCTGGCGACTGGTATTGCAAAGACAGCCAACAGAAAAAGTCAGAGAGAAACAGTTGTGCCGTGACAAAATCAATCCACGTGGAGAACCCCTCCACTGGAGCAACAAATACGACAAACAAAATGCGCCTGAGGAAACACCTTTGTCTGAGATGGAAGAAGAGTACAAATGACAGACACAAAGTGACAGGCCTTCAGGTCGGCTTTCCAGGTTCTGCGACTGGGACTAACCGCTGCATTGGGATCATAGAGACAGAGTGCTGCGGGGATCACTGGGGCCAGAGAGAGTAATGGCCATTTGGGGTCCCACAATCAAAGTGCTGATGATCCACGGCCTTTGTGAACATTTCTCCAAGGCCAGCAGATCTGGCTGCAGCATCAGATAAACAGGGTGTCAGATTGATGGTGATAAGGCCCAGTGGGCAGAGGGAATGAAAGAGGGAGTGAATAGTACTCCCCAGCCAGTAGCTAATCCCTGGACTAGGCACAACGGGGGCTAACAATTAGGTTCCGGCCTGAGGGGGGTTGTGTTTGCCCTGTTGTCCTGCAGGCTGCACTGGTTGGTGTGTGACTTGTGTGTGTAAAAACAATGTCAAATGACACTGGCTTTGGTCTTTGTCCACCACACAGTGCACACACAAACTCACGCGAACATACACGTCAACATATCTATGAAATTAGATTAACTCAGGGAATGTATGTAATATAACACTGGACATGCGCACGTGCGAACCTCCTTTCCAATAACCTGCATATTTATTTTGGTTTTCATTCATTTAATACATCTTATTCTTTTTTTGATGCACAGATTGACACCTATCAATTGTGCAACATACATTCAGATAACCAACAGAAAACCAGCAGAGAGCCACCTGTGGCACCCTTGGCACAACTCTACTGGAGGATAAACACCAGTCTTCACAAGGTATTCCCTCATCTGGTGTTTAGCAGAACTGAACCAGTTCGGATATTTTGATTGTTGTTTAGTTTTTTGGACTAAATGGAGGCAATCGATAGAAAAGAACTGCAAAATACACTGTGAACCCCAATAATTGTTGACTGCACGCTAACAAAAATAACTAAATAATAAATAGTACCCAACATACATACCTCAGTAAACAACAAGAACGGCTCTTGACATAAGAGTGTGTGCACATATCTCTAGACGCAGATGTGCGTCTTGAGTAAAGGTGTGTGTGACAGAAGGTAGAAAATGTCAGTAAGCCAAATGTGCGATCTAAAACAGGCTGACCACAGCGGCACAACAAGCGTGAAAAATCATCGGCCTGCTGTAAATAGTAAATTGTTGTTCGACGGTGTTAAAAATCCCTTGAATTAAACCGCATGAGACACGTTGCACCAAAAACAGAGAAATGTCTGACTTTCATGCACTGTCAACCTGGAAACTCACTACAACGCTTTATAAAAATTAACGTGTTGGTGCCCCTTGATCATTTTAGCTTTTTATGATTGTAAAAGAGGGCTTCATCCTCAACCCCCTGACCTACTGTACTGTACTGTCTGCAGCGTTGTATGTACACATGCACTGATGGACTTCTTACCCCACTAGTGCCACACCGGAGACTTCCAGGTTAGGGAGGGGGAGTGTGGGCTGTCCAGCCTGCTCTGGAGACACATACAGGGTTTCGGGGTCCAGGCTATCCATCCAGGGCCTTGCACTACTACCGCTATCATACACAGAAACACACACAAACACACACAAACACACACAATTACAACTGAGAGCACAACAAAACAACAACAACAAAAATATGCTACACAAATATTTACACATTTGACAGAGACATTAACTTGTAACCAACAGTGGAGCGCAGCACACGCAGGGTGTCAATGGGGTGGCATCCAAGTGACCCAGTCACCCAGGTGGACTCAGTCTCTTTAGCTGCACCATGCCAAGCAAAGTAATGATGTTGTGCATGTGTACTACTGTCCCCCAGTGTGGCTGTGGAGCCATGATGGTCTCCTCCTCAACTCTCTTGTGCTGAGCAGCTATTGTGCGTCTGACTACAGAGAAAGCTCTGTTTTAAGTCTATCTGTGTTCAGCTCTCACTTATTCTACAGCTCCAAAGAGAGTCTGTAGTAGAGCTTCACTTCACTGCAGTGGCATTGTGTCTGATCGGCCCTTTTTTACAGACTATGTAAAATGTATTTTAAAACTCAACAGAGCTGTTAACATGACTGCTTGCTACGCAAACGGTTATTGCCGCAATAGCACAATTGTCTCCCTTTAAGAGCTAACCAGCAGTATTGTGAACGAATTTTATAGCAAATCCAACAAGTTAGCGATCATATTCTTCAACAGGTCTGCACAACAACATATGCACATAATCTACGTTACAGGACAGGTTTTCAATAATGCAAGGAAGCATGGGTAACCCTTTAATTTGCAGGCCACTAATTACGTGCTAATATCAAGAAATAGCCAAGAAATAACAATTAATTGCAAAGTAATGTCAAGAAATAGCCTAAAAAAAATAACGGTCAATTTCATAGTAATGTCACGTTTTTTTTATAAAGGCAAAAGATTACACATGCTTTTTCAAAGGAGGTTAAATCGAAAGCAACTGGACTTAGTTATTTGTTATTTCCTAGACAAATAACTAAGTCCAGTTGCTTTCGATTTAACCTCCTTTGAAATACTATGACCTGGGCAAATGAGAATATGCACCGGCTTATTACACATGCTTTTAATGCTTAAATTTTTTTGGGAAAGGCCAGAATTTTTCTCCACCAAGTCCTTGCAATTGACCGTTATTTCTGGCCTATTTCTACGCAATCAATCGTTATTTCTTGGCTATATTTCTCAACATTACTTTAATTGAAATTGACCGTTATTTCTAGGCTATTTCTAGACATTATGACTCAATTAATTGTAATTTCTTGGCTATTTCTTGACATTATCACATAATTAGCAGTCTGTAAATTAAAGGGTTACCGAAGAATGCTTTCACTGCGTTTCCTGCAAACCACTGCACCTCAAATTCATCATCCAGTGAGCAACTTATTCTACCTCGCTGAGTCATGTGGTCACTCACACTATGCCAGCAGAGCTTGACGACAGACTAGTCCACCAACACAAAAACATCCTATTAGTCTTACTCCCTTTAGGCTACCTTAAGTGATCCTGGATAAACCCCATCACAAATCCACTTATCAATGGCTTAGTTAATTGTTTCACTCCAGCAAAGATCTAACAACATCTACCTCAGGTATCACAAACCCTACCTGTAATTTGTACATGTTCTTCCGTCAGTGTAACATCCATATCCACTGTCTGAATTTAATCACAGGAACTTCTGTTAACAGAGGTTGCAACTTTGTGTGAAATCAATGGTCTGCTCCCTGGTCACTGCCACTTCACTCAAGACTTTTTTTTTATTCAGGGCTCTTGTACTTTTCTCTTAATTCACTGTTAGTTTATTTTTCTGTCACTGTTAGGTAAATCCCCCCATACAGTTTTCACCATATCAACAACTTTCTAATTTTCATTTTCACCTATTATACAGACCTGACATTTTTATGGATAGTAGTGTTACAATTTCTTTAGTTATGTAGTTTTATGGAGTTAATACCAATGTCTGGTACCAGCGTTATTGGGTTGTCAACTCCTTTTAAATGTCTTAAAGCAATCAAACAGAACACAAACATAAATCATTCAAACTCTCTAATAAGAAATTCAGATTGAGCAACTGCTTCAGTTTTTCCAAATTAGTTAAAATTAAAATTGTTATTTCATGAAATAACCCAGAGCATGCGCTGTGCTCTCAGTGTAACAATTCACTAGGGTTCCAGTTTGCAGTAATGGCTTTTCTCCGTTGGCCTAGCAGAGCACACTCTATCCACACTGAGGGAAGCCCAGCCATAACCAACCCACTGCACTGACCCTCCACACTGTCGCTCTGTTTGGGAGCAGCAGGGTCAGACCACGATGATATCCCTGAACCAAGTCATGCCATCAGTTTATTTTCATGTTCAACATTATAACATCAAAGCTGGAGTGTGTTCATATCAGATATTACTCCATGAATTTATTACACAAACGCAAATGTCAGCGGTTTACACTAACTGACATTACATTAAAAGGGCTCTCACAACCAAGACGTGAATACATATCTGATTTCAAAGCTAACTGCAATAGCAAAGGTTGTCCAATAACCACTGATCACCAAGACCTTCTCAATTTTGTCCTTACATAATTAAGAAATTAAGACTTCACTTCAATCATTCTTTTAAAAACAAAACAGACAGGTTCAAACCTTTACTGTATATTTTTTGACATGATGTCCCTAAGAGGGCAAACCCAGTGCCGGCTAAGTGTAGGTGAGTTTTTGCAACTCACTCTCTGTGCAGTTGAGTTGAATGTGCACTCTGCCATCTTCACCAATTCTTTTCAGGCTGACCTACATTTCATTTTCCATCAAGGAAAGCAAACATTGTGTGACTCTTGTCTGTTGTGAACTGCATTCAGTCTAGCAGCTCAGGTACCAGAAATCACAAGGCTGACTCGTAGACTTTTTTTTTTTCTAACATCACATATTAATCAGAATCAGATGATTTTGTTTACAATTTGATAATAATCAAATATATATATATATATATATATATAATCAAATTTACAACATTTCTTTCCAGTCCAGGTGGTTATGAGGTAGGAAGAGTCATCAAATCAAGAGTAGAAGGAATAGGCCTAGTGGCTGTCGGGTGTGTTCCTGATTTGGTACAAGGATTGTGCTTGCATTATTATGCCATTATACAGTATTATCATTCAGTTGTATAAAATGCTCTTGACATTAAAATAATTAATAACAACTACTTCCGTGAATAACCCCAAACATAACCTCAAACTAACTAACTACTAGAAGCAGTCCCCTGCTGGGGTGGCACTGCCTGTCTAGAATGCATAAATCTTAAAAACAGTGTTGAGTAAGCTTTTCTTGGTAAAAAAATATGTGTATCTTAAAAAGCGTATTAAACTTAACTCTGTAGCTGCCCAAACACACACACCTGCACAAGTTTTTTTGCCTCACAGTTTGGGATTACAATCTTAAAACTGAATGAGCAAAACAAAGATTTTCCATCCATCAACGAGCACATTATTTGGATGATTAAATAATCCACATGTATTCAGCTGTCTTGAAACAGTACATGTGAGGCTGGACAGAGGTGGGACAACGTGCTGGCCCGGCCGGCACTCAGCACAATAACCAGCTGATCGTGCAGCCAAGTCACAGGCGAGGTGTCAGTGTGACAGCGAAGTTAAGAAGACCACATTCTGTTGTCTCTGATTTTTTAAAATTGAACAAAGCCAATAATGCACAGCTGTTAGGCATGCTATAGCCTGCTGCCTTTATCAAACAAAGACACATTTAAAGTGTGAACAGCTTGATGCTTGACTGTTGAATGCTTACAGTATGGCCCTCATATGTCATAGTGGTATTCTGCCTCACTGTAATAATATAGCACTCTGGTTGTCAGGTTTGTTGAAATATTAAGTGTGTGCTTGTCGTACACTAGATAAACAGATCCTGGTCATCCTGCACAATCATCACAATGCTTGTGTGTAGACAGCTGGTATGCATTTGGACCAGTTGTTGTGATCAGTTGCACAACAGCTTCTTAATATTTTAGCAAGGTTTCTGCATGTGAGCCCGCGATGACAGGACAGAGGGAGGAGTGACGGGAGCGACTTCCGCGTTAGGTGACATCACGGTCAGACCCTCCTCCTCTTTTATGTACATTTATGTATGTTAACCATAAATCTTTTTAAAAAGCTTCGGCTAAAACCCCGCAGAGGTTGTTGTCGGCTAATAAACAGCACCTGAAACACACACACGCGCACACACACAGCAGCCAGCAGCCCACTTGTGCAGAACCAGACCAACTCTGTCATGACGTAATTCTGTCAACACATTAACTTACTGTCACATTATCAAACCGCCGTTCAGACCGTACAAGCAGCGTCTACACATCACAACCAGGAGCATTAGCTGACACTGAAACACCGTGGGTCTGTTGTGGTAACGTTAGCTCGCTACAACAGCCGTTGACAACTTGGGATTGACCAACTTACCCGTGTTTTTACGCCACTGTTTATATGACTCGTGCTTAAAAACAAAAAGCCGTGTTGCTTGTTTGGATACAGTGAGACGCTGTGTTTCTTGGAAAAACTAGTTTACTACTACAGGCCAATAAGTTGTGGTCAATCACTTTGGTGATTTAGCTAGCTGTCCCCGTGTAAAATGGCAGCAGCCTCTTCTGCTGAACCGTTACCACCCGACAGCTGCGAGGGGGGTGGGACCGAGGAGGGGGGCGGCAGGAGGCAGTGTTATTTAGGATATTTGCCTCGATATGGGTTTAAATGGCTGTGTGTGGGATTGTAATTTTGAAGTAAAAAGTCTTGTCTTGATGCATAGTAGTTGGTATTTCGTGCTCTTTAACGCGGTAGAGAAAATCTAAGTGACAGTTCCCTGGTTTAGAGAGTGATGTGGTACGGTCCATAAAAAGGAACCCTAGCATGGACAATCTTTTCCTAATTTTCTACAAGCTCTCAAAGAGGCTTCAGGGTTAATCCTTATTAAGCATGGACGCATTTAACAAACAAACAAACAAACAAACAAAAGAGCTGCACATAAGGAATACAAGAAAAAAATCATATCCTCAAAGCAACTTCAATGATAGAAAAACTTTAAAACATGAGGTAAGGAAAATAATAGGCTTCTGCTGATCTGCAGATATCTTTTAATTAGGATGTTTTTTAAATAAATAACAATAGCACAATTACATTTGGGGCATTTTAAAGTCATCAAAAATATCAATAAAATACATGTTAAAGACTGAAAATATAAAGAATAGCTGATATCTATTGAATTTGAGATAATAAAACTGGGAATGGGAAATAAGATTTAAAGATGAAATAATTAAGGATTAGACCAGGAGCATTGCAAGCCATAGGCTCTGCTGGGGCACAATAAACTGCATTAAAGTGCACCGTCTAAATAGCCTACTGGGGCTCATAACCCAAGTAAATATAAAATGCAATTTTTTATTTATTAAGGGGATATGATATGACCTAATGCAAATGCACTATACAAAAGGAACAGAGCAGGCTGTATCTGCAGCAGAGACCCAGGTCCTTTGAAGTGCAGGAAGCGCTCCTGAGGGCGATCCAACAACTCCGTGGTGGCATCAGCCATCTTTTATGGTATGGCCTTCTGGGGCAGCAGCTCTACTGCTGACAGGAAGAGACTGGACAGACTGATCAAGATAAGAAGGCCGGCACTGTTCTGGGATGTCTCCATGACCCAGTGGAGGTGGTGAGAGTGACAGGGGGGATGACGGCTTAGCCATCACCTCCAACCCCATGAGAGATACCACAGGTCTTTCCTCCGGCTGCTGTCAGACTCTTACACAAACAATAAACTCAGCAGTCCAAACACAACAAGGGACATTTGATTAATTTCCTGTGTGCAATAATTAATGCTTTTCTTCTCGTCTATATTTCAAATACCATTACATATTGTATCTATTTATATTTTGTACTCTGCCTTATTTATCCAAAGTCAGACACATTAGGTAAATTGGTGACTCTAAAGTGCACGTTAAGTGTGAGGGTGTTTATCTCTATACGTCGGCCCTGTGAAAGACTGGCAACCTGTCCAGGGTGTACCCCACCCTCACCCTGTGTCAGCTGCACTGGCTCCAGCCCCCTGACAACACTGCATGGGTAGGCAGAGTTTGCAGCTAATGGATGAATACAACAGTTAAAGATGGCACCCTATTCATTCCCATGAAAATTGCTCACTTGGCAAAAAGCATACACCAAGCCCCCCCACTTCCATGTCTGTGGGCCCATAGAGGATGTGCACTTGAGTCCTTCCTCAGCTTATTGTCTATGTTCCCATGAGTTGACGTTTACTCTTTCAACAGGCACCTTTCAGAATTATTTACATTCAAGAAGACAGGTTAATTAAATCACACTTAATAAGAAGTACTTTTAGATAAAAAGAGCAGTTTTCATGACTGTTTGTGGTACACCAGCAAACAGCACATTTATTTGCTACAAGTATACAATATAAATACATTAATGGAGTAAATGTACTGTAGATGCAGATGTCTTAAAACAGACAATAGCAACAACCTTTCTACAGTCATTTCCATTAGACAGTGTCATGTCACATTTTTCACATCATGAAATAAAATTATTGTTGTGAGATCACAACACTGAATTTTCTCTGATTGGATGTGCTATACTTTCTCCTTTTCTACTGACAAATAGTCCTGCAGTTGTCTTCTTCTGCACCGCCCGGTGCAGGTAGCCATTATAGAAGTCAATTGCTGACAGCCTTTTTTTCAGGAGCACCGTCCTGAATCCAACCCAGCCATCCTGGAACAGAGAGCACATGTTAAAGCCACAACAATATCAGTACATGGTACCTTTATGTGAAACAGGCTTTATTTGAAAAAGGAAATGATATTATTCTGGGGTTATTACGATGCAGCTCCTATTGTCTGTGAAGACTCTCAGTCATCCAGGTTTTAAGGAGTGTTTCACCTCTCATCAAAAAGGCTTCTATTGCAGTGCCTATTGTGAACACTGGGTGTCACTATCTCCATGTTGGCACTATTTCTGACCCTTTATCAGCCACTCACTGGACATGGCCAAGTGCCAAGGAAGCAGGAAGTGAACCGTGAATTCAAGAGATTCTAGACACATTGGCCAGGTTATCAGTGAGTTATAGACTTGAAGGTGAGGTATAAGTGTTTAGGAGTATATTGTTATTAGACATTTTGATTGATTCTCCACCACAAGACTTAGGTCTGAGGCCCAGTTCGCATTACTAATGAGCTCACTCATTCACACCAGGGGTCATGGCTTGTGTGGCCTCTGGTATTAAAGGGTTGATGGCATGGCATGAGAGTTTGTTTGCAAGAAGGTTTTAGGGGTCTAACAATTCTAAAACTGAGATCAAAACTGACAAACAATATTGTGTGGCAATACTGGGCCTCAAGTGATATGATCTGCATTCTGCTGCTGAGGACATTTCACACATCATGTAAAAACACAAGCTCAGTTGAATGAATACAATTTATAAAGATGTTTTGATGAGGCAGTGGGGGTGGAGTAATATGAGAAAAATAAATCTAGTCAGTTTAACAGTGCTGGACAGACCTTACAGCAGACTGCCAGGGTATTAGTCTCCTTCTGATAGGTCACTGTGCCAGGGACAGGTTTCCTCGTTTGATCTGCAAACAACATGTGAGTATATATGACAGTTCAGGGTCATGACACATTACTGGAGTAGCACAGGCCAACAAAAAAATGCCCATGCATGTCAAATCTCAACACAGACACATAACTAACTTTATTTATAACACTGGGACAATAAATGAGTACATTTTCTAACAACAGAAAGAAAGCAAACCGAGAGATGGTGAAATACGATGACATGAAAGAAAAATACAACTAGAAAAAGTTGATTCAACATTTGCATGGCTTCTCTGAGGTCATCCAGACCAAAATGCACTCTTTGATTTGATGTTTTTGTGACTCAAGTAGGTGCATGCTCAAATGCAGTTACAGCACTGACTTCACCAACACATGGATTTGATCATGTTGCTCAGAATTATTTATTTTATACTCTTTGTACGCACACCTAATAATAATAATAATAATAATAATAATAATAATAATAATAATAGTAAAACATGTGCATGTACTGTAAATACAGTATATATATTAAAGTGCTTATCCTGTGCTGAGGGTCAGCAGACGCTGGTTGAGAGGTGGGCTACACCATGGACTGGCAATCAATCTAAATCAAATTTTAACAAACTTACCTGAGAGTGAAATGTGACATTTTCCTACAAAATCCAGAAGTTTGATTGTTTTGCCCATCCATGTGGTCCTCAAAGGCATCTGATGGCAGAGATAAGAGATTTAGCCATCCCCCATTGCTAATCTGGTTCATAAAATAACCTATGATCCACGTCCACAAAGATTAGTGTTGAAATAGGTGATTATAATATTCATCAATACACAGGAATGCAAAGAACAGCTAGGTAAGTAGTAGGACAGGGAATATGACCCTAGACCAGTCGTCATTACCATTAATCCAATGGCGCGATACAGATGATCAATTTGGTCACAGGTCTGCTCCTCCCACACCACCCAGCTCATGGAGGTTCTAATTTTTGGGGCTGTTGGGGGGAAATTAAGATCAAGAATAAGTTTGAAGGATTTCTCTTGATTCATTTTGAGTGTAAATGTGTTTAGACCTACGGACCAAATGTTGCACCCGCCTCTCCTTGCTCTCTTTTATGTGGCAGAATCTCAGAAAGTGTCTTCAACGTGTCGACGAGCTGTTTTCAGGAATATAAAAAACAGCAACTACATTATCATCATGAGCTTTTATCATTTTCTAATACCCATGTTCCTACAACCCACCAGATGTGCTCCCTTAATTGCCAGGACAGCTCCGAGCTCATCAGCAGTACACCTCTCAGATACCTGGTGAAGCTCCTGGTTGACAATGGGGCCCACGTCAAACCTGGGATGTAAAGACATAGTGTTTCATCTGTCTGTGTTTGTAGTAAGAAAAAAAGGAGAGATTACTCACTCCATTTACCTGTGAGGACGGATCTGGATGATGGTGACTCCTGTCACTGTGTCACCGTGGAGAATGGTGTGAAAGATGGGCGCTGGACCTCGCCACCGAGGCAGCAGGCTGGGGTGAACATTCAAAATCCCGCTGCAATGACACAGCATGTTCACACTGTGACTGACATTACAACATCTTCTTGAATATGAACTTAGTAATTCATGTACAAATGTACAATATAATAACCTGCTAATACAATAAATACTCTTGGAGGGGCCATTTGTATCTTTTCTCTGCCACAGAACAAGTATTTCTTGATGGGAGCAGGTGTTGGACACTTCAGCTGTTGTTGTGTTTACATGACAAGAGATTATGATAGAGAGTTTTGTTGTCCGACTCTAGAGACAGCGGTTGGTGAATAAAGGAATAGAGGTTAGATGTTGAACTCAAAACTACTGGTATTGGTAGATGTAATAGACTGTCACTTATCTGGTCTATCTTTCTTGTGTAGCCATGAAATTAAATTATTATAGCCAGTCTTGTATTTGAGCCATTCATTGTGTGCATTTATGTTGATTTTGATGGTGTCCAATCATGAAACTGTAATCTGGTTAGATTGCAGTCTTGTGATTTGCATAGCCACTGGGTTTAAGTTCAGCACTGATGACGATATTTAAGAGACAACACAACAACACAAAAGCAGAGCAGAGCAACAACAAAACCGCAAAACAAAAACTGCTCACTGTGGAAACTTGTTGATGAGTCCCTCGCGCAGTAAACAGCCAAAAGACACCACGACCCCAACATCAAACTGTCCATCTGCGATGTCAGGGGGCCAGCTGTGGACTGTGAGGCGGTTCTGTTCAGCGAACTTCTTCACTGGGACTTCGCCAGAGAAAGTGACCACTTCAACAGACTCCACGACGCCTTCCCCGGAGCTCCTGCAGACACAACACGGAGGGTAGGAAGTTGCTCTCACAGCCCTTCTTCCAACAAGACGTCACATAAATCAGTTTTAAAGCTTTCTGTGAGTGAAATTCAGTCAGTGAACTAATGTTCCCACGTGACAAGGTATGGGAAGTGTCAGACAACTAGGAGCTGCTGTCCTCCTGGGGAAACTGTCTGGGACACTGGTCACCCTCAGGTCCATGTGTGTCAAATATGACACAACATAAGCCTCCGAGTGTAGTGTGAGGCGTGTTGGTGCTCACCTGCTGGATGTGAGGAGCTTCAGGGACTCTACGGCAAAGTGGTCGGTGCCGAAGAACAGCAGCCTCCACGGGGGTCCCGTCGATGATATGAACCTGCAGACCCTCCGCTGCAGCCCCTCGGCGCCCCTCCGCAGCAGCAGCGCGGGTCTACGGCACTGCTGGAGGCGGTGGAGGACCTGAAGAGCAGCTCCCGCTGTCCTGCTGTTCGTCCACATACTGACATGAGGTGTTAAATGTTTATTTTACTATTGACAGAGGGTTTGTTTCTGTGACTGAAGCGAACTCGCCTTGAGTGTGTCCATACAGGGCGCCGCCATGTTTCCACTGCACTTCCGCCCCCGCCTTCTTCTTCGTGAATGATTATTGGCAGTCGGCAACCAGCGTTCAGGCGCATTACTGCCACCTACCGGACAGTGGACGGACAGGAAAGAAAAACATAGACAAGATAAATTGTGTTCATTATTGCTGATTTTTAAGGTACGTTGATTAGATGAATGAACATCGCCCTGCCCCTGATGCTTCTGTAAGTACATTTCAATAGTCGTAGAGTCTTTTTAGTTGGTGGGTTTTCATAAATATTACTACTTAATTAAATGAAGTTTGATCTCTGTTGCAAATCAAGAAGTTAGGAAACCAAGCAGAAACAGTCACTTTGTGGTCGAATTGGTTACTTTGACTAGTTTTATTTTGATATAGAGAGAGAACCAAATGTCAATTCTCCATATTTTCATGTAGGCTATCCCGCCAGTGTTTTCTAAGCCTGGATGAATACCTGAAGCAGCTCTTCTTAGGGCTGGTTAAAGGCTCAATAATGCTGTTCCCTGAATCATCCAGGCAGCACATAAAACTATAAATCAGATTTCTTAAAAGTGCTTCACAGTTAGGTACATTGCAGTAAATAAACAGTTCACTAGCACTGTGTGCTCTGTGTGGTGATAAAGTGATATTAGAACAAACTGGAGAAAAGATATAAAGAAAAGAAATAGCCTATAAGTTCATATGAAATGTGCAGGTAGTTGCTAATGTTTTTCTTTTAGTTAATTTCTTTGAATTAGTTTTCTTTTTTGTTGTTGTTTGATAAACACAAGTAATTTGGCAGACCATCTATTTCTAATGTCAAATTGAATTGAGTAAGGGGCTGGTGAAATACATTTTCTTCATCCTGCTCCTTTCTGTACGTCCTATGTGTGAATTATAATTATTATTTTTTACAACAGTCCATTCCAATCTGATCCACTTTTTTTTTTTTTAATGTCACTCCATCTGTCAAGGACATTAACACAGACTCGGGGATAGACATGAGACAGAGACCCCAGGCATTTAGCTTCATGATGGTTGTCTTAAAACCTTGAGGTCAGATGTGAGCCACCTATTATGTCATCAGCATCTGGTGTTAAGATGTCTGGGGTGGGAAATGACATCAATGCAATTATTCAGTGTTTTGTTCCCCCATTGTTACAGGCATGTACAAGCTCCTGCCTCAAAGAGTTGCTGGGCTGGAAGTGCACTGCCACTGCTGCACATGAAGAGTAGATGAAGAACATCTTCCAACATAGGCCTAACCTTATTAGAAACAATGTGATCTGCACCAGCTGATTGTGCGGTAGAGCAGTTTGGTGTCCGACAATGAGAGGGTGAATATAAGGTTCATTCAGTGATTGAGCAGATGTCCAGCATCAATTGAACCTCTCAGTACTGTTAAATACTGTACTGTTAAATAGGCCTGGCCTACTGTTACAAATGATAAAAATCCACCACTATGTCTAAATTGTAAACTCACATGTGTAGCCTATTTATCATTAACCAAATACTATCACTTCTTTAATGTGTTCTTCATCTGTCAGATGATGTCCACCTGACATAAGCTTGTTGAATAAAGTTTCACGATAAAAAAAAAGAAGAAGGGAAGATGCGTTCAGGTCTCTTCAAAACCAAGGTTAACATAAGTCTCGTTCTTGCGTAGAACAGTCAACAGAGCAATAAAACATAGGCTACAGCAGCACCATGAATGCAACACTGCTACATCCACTTTTAAATCTCAAATAAAAACCTCCTAGTATCTTTTTATCTCTTTTATATTGTTCTTTTTTGGGACCGTGTGTTCTGGTGCTTGTGTTGTGACATTTGGAGCCGCTGTCCTCCGCTCTCTCATCTCCACTGTACGTCCTTATTAGTTGAATAAAGGTGAAAACACTTCACGTCTACCAGGATGTTGACGGTGTCCAAGTGGCCGACATCCCGCAGCTGATCACGGGTCACTCGCTGGCCACGCCTGTCCCGCGGAGTGGGGGTATCCGAGCGGACCGTGAACGCACCGTTAATGTGAGTCACATGACAGTCCAGCCGCTCCGACGGATCTGATACACATCTGATCATCATGGTGAGCCTTTCTATAACTACATGGTTTTCTCTGTTTATCAGCGTGTGTCCTTCAGGTACCCGTGCGTGCTCGGCTTTGCTCGGTGCAACGATAGAAACCTGCGGTGTGTTAAACCGACCCAGGACTAGGTTGTGTGTGTCTGTCTATGTGTGTGTGTATGTATGTGTGTCTGCTGTGGCCTAACGTCTGACAGCGGTTAGCAGAGCTAGCTACGTGTCTCAGCTACACCTCCATTTTATCAACCTTATTTCTACGGGGTTTATCCACTATACCCAACAAATGTAATAATAATATCTGTGCTGGACTACATTAAGCTTCAAGTAGCCGACAGACTCTGAGATATCCGGGACAACACAGGTGACAGCTGCTAACGCTAGCTGTTGTTTAGCACACTCTTCCGCTTTGCTGTGTCATTTTTTTTTTTACTGTCGCGAAATGTCAACGACCTGGGCTCGTTTCAGCTTAACAAAGTGAAATTGTGTGTGGTTAACACAACATCTTAAAAGGCCAGATGACACACGTTTGGTCATGTTTTCGTACATGTACGTAAACGAGTCGGTGTAGCCCCGACGTGTCTGTGCTAACCGCGGACACCAGGAGTTGGGCTGCCCGGTTCAGGGGACTTATTCTGGGCTGCCTGGGCTCTGTTTATGTTTTACACAGCATATGTCACTGTCAGCTCCTGCAGGTGAAGGTGGAACAAGGGACACATGCATTAGCATTGTCATGTACCACAAGTCTTCCCCGTATTAAGTTTGCACAAGGCATAATCTGAAGCAATTTCTAATTCTCCATGAAAAGTGCAAGATAAAACCCTACCATTTTGTTGTTTGTAAGTCAGGCCAGTTAAGTAGACAGAGCAAAGTCAACTGCCGATACAGCAATTTATAAGATAAGATCATTTGGTAATAAGAGCCCTCAGTGTCCCCACAGCGGGGAATCCTCAGCATTATAGCAAAGTGAACTGTGCAAGAAAAGGAAACTGACAAAAGTCTAAAGCGATAATATACGGTACATCTAAAAACAGAAGTATAAATCAAGAAAATACACAATGCACAGTAATGATATTTACAAGATAGGCAGAAGAAAGCAGCTTTATTTCATCACATTGAGAAGCTGTCTGATGACTTCTTCCTTGCATCAAGCAAAGATTCATTAAACTTTGTTCCTTTTCTCTGACTGCAGCCGACCACACAGCAGTCTCCCCAGGATGAACAGGAGAAGCTTCTTGATGAAGCTGTGCAGGCCGTCAAGGTCCAGTCTTTCCAGATGAAGAGATGCCTGGTAGGAGGACATCTGTTTGTTGTGTTAATTTGCTGAGGGCAAACTGCTGGATTTTTTTCAGCACACAATTTCAATATCATGAGTTGGTTTTCCATAGAGAGGTGAATTTCTCGTCATGTGTTAAGGAGGTATATTATTATCTTAACCCAGCAAATGTATATGGAAGTCATTTAACCCAATAGGAAAATCAGAGCAGGTCAGCCAGCTGTGGATGTTTGGTTAGATAATTTTTAGCTGGTTCTGGACAAGAGATGGACAATCTCCAAGAAATAAAAGAAAAATTATTCTGGAAGATGTCACGATGAGTCATAATTGTCGTGTTGATTGTCATTTTACATGCAATTTTCATGGAAAAATATGTGAAAAATTGTAAGAGTATACATACATCCCTTGCTTGGTGTGCTGGGCTAAGGGGGAAGCTTCAGAAGAAAAAGGAAACAGCCCGCACAACCTCGTTATGCTCCAAATATTTTTACTGACATGGAAAAATATGTGAAAATGACAATGTGATTCTCACGCTCTTACATCTTGACAATATGATCTGTGTGATTTATAATGGAATAGTGTGACACATTTGTCATTAATATTTAAATGAAGGCTCAGAGATGAGGATGTGCATTTAAGCCAGTTTGTAACTTGTTAGATATGTGACATAATAGGTATAACGTTTTTTTTTTCTTTAATTTCTGTAAATACTAAAATGCTTTGGTTGTAAAGGTTAAGAGTGGTCATAGTGTGGCTGTGTCGTGTGGTCTGCAGGACAAGAACAAGCTGATGGATGCTCTGAAGCATGCCTCTAACATGCTGGGTGAGCTGAGGACCTCCATGCTTTCTCCAAAGAGCTACTATGAGCTCTGTATCCTTTACAGCTGTATATTAGGCTGTGTGGGAATTACACTCTCTTGCAACTGACATTTCTGTTAAGTTTTGTATTGAATGTGATCTTTTGTCTTAACGGCTATGCAGGACTTTCTCGAGACATATTAAACACCAAGTTTGATGAACAATCTGGCCCTGCATCAAATAAAAAGCAGCTTATGTCAGTTACATTTCAGGAAGTCACTCAGTTTGTCACTCCTCCACATTGCTCTGCTGTTGCCCATGTGAGCACCATGTGAGTCTCCCAGCAGCTCTGTGGAGGACCCGACTGGTGCCTGCTCTGAAACAACATGGCTCCATGAAAGGAGGGTGGAAGCTTTATCCAACTTCCGCATCAAATGTTTGATTTGTTAGCGACTGGCCGCTGCATGGGCCGAGGATCTGCTCCCTCCCATTAGGCAGGACAGTCCAGGTTCCCAAAACTAGTTTCTGTTAAAAACAAAAAGCCTCTGCATGTCCTCACCGTCCAGCGTCCACCTCTTTCCCATCCTAGCCTCATAATGGGTCATTCACAAAAGATGACGTAATCTTTGTCAGTTGCTTCCACCTTATTAATCTCACTCTTTAAGAAATTTGGCACATGTGCACAAGCCTCATTTCCAAACTGAAAATTAGCCATAAATGGACGAAGAAGACTGTATCTTGATCAAATGGTTTTGATTAAAAACACTGTGAATCCACCACCAGTGAACAGACACAGAAAATGAGAAAAGAATTACTGATTGGCTCTCTCAGACAAAAACCAAAAATAATAAAATCCAAACTAAAACAAACTATAAAAACAACAGTTGATAAAAGGCTTTGGGATACAAGTGAGTCTGTAGAGAGATTTAAAAGGAGATACAGAGTTAAACCTGCCAGAGAGCTGCAGATTTGCACTTTGAATCCACTGCAATCTATAGATGTTTCATCTGCCGAGCTGTTAGCAGAATAAAGTGCACTGCAATCATCCCCTCTTGAAGAAGTAAAAGCCTGTGTGGCCTTTGTGAAATCCGCAAATGAACAGAATGATCTAACTTTAGCCAGCTGCCTCAGCTGAGCGAGGCGGTGTTGGACCAAACGTTGTTACACCAGATCCCCAGAGTAGAGCAGAGATTATTAATATTGCTCGTGCTGGGGCCTCGTGTTGTGAGTGGACCAGATATGCTGTTGCCTCTTGTTATTTGGTCCTCGTCAAATTTCTGTCCTGACACTTTTGTATCAGTGAAGCCAGTTAGCAGCTGTACATTTTTGTAATTACACGATTGTCCTGAGGCATACTGTCCCTGAAAGCAAGATGGACTGAGAGACTGAAGTTGATACACTATGGGCAGTCATTGTTGCCTGTGGATACGTTGTAGTGGGTTTGCACTGTGGTCCCTAACAGTCTTTCTCAGACATGGCCATCTCTGATGAACTCCACTACCTGGAGGTTTATCTGACTGATGAGTTCGCTAAAGGACGAAAGGTGGCAGATCTGTATGAGCTGGTCCAGTACGCAGGGAACATCATCCCCAGACTGTGAGTATCACATTAACGCTGCTTCCATCACATATTCAGACTCTTATTTGAAATGAAACGAAGAAAAGTTTTTCTGTCACTGATCAACACATTTTATTTGAACACACACTGCCGACTGTGTGTTCGTCATTCGTTATCAGGGTTCAGTTAAGACTTTCATTTACTTTAGTGGGGACTGGTGATTATTAGCAGGCACCAGTGGTTTCTGCTGACTTATCAGTGATGTGGCTGTCTACCTTGATGCTGTATGCTTTGACTTTGAAAACAAACTAAAATCACACAATCGAGCTGGTAAAGCACTTGTTCAAAAACATAATTATAATAAATACAATATTTTAGGGACAATATATTATTGGCTGTGTATTTTAATTTGCATCAAGATTCAAGAAATTGATGAAAATTTCCTGTGATGTTAGCGATTAAAACATTGGATGGATGGATAGATAGATAGATGGAAGTTAGGCTACAGACAAATGTTGGCTGGCGATTTTTTTTTTTTAAGTATATTTTTGGGCTTTTTGTGCCTTGTATTAGATAGTGCAGTTGAGAGCGACAGGGAATGGGAAGGCAGTGAGAGGGGGAACGACACACAGGAAAGGGCCGCCCGATGTGGGATTCGAACTGGGGCTGCCTGCAGTGAGGACTGTAGCCTCTACACATGGGGCACCTGCTCAACCTACTGCTATTTTTTAGGAATAGCTCATCAGATTGAAACTCTTCGCTCTGCCCTTCTCTCCCCAGCTACCTGTTAATCACAGTGGGCGTGGTCTACGTCCGCTCCTTCCCTCAGTCTCGTAAGGACATTCTCAAGGACCTGGTGGAGATGTGCCGTGGGGTCCAGCACCCACTCCGGGGCCTCTTCCTCAGAAACTACCTGTTGCAGTGCACCCGCAACATACTGCCGGATGATGGAGAGCAGCAGGAGTAAGCAATATATAAATATATATGTAAACTGAGACTTCATTTGTTAATCTCCTGAGGGTTTAGGGAATGATTTCCTAGAGCGGGCGTTACAAAACCTTTCAGCCCAAGACTCCCAAAACTGGAAGTGACTTAAACTTTTTTTTTTTTTTTTTAAATGTGCGCACAGGGCACACACACTAATAAGCATTTCCAAACACGGGCATGACGTCAACACAAAAGAACTGAACAGCCTTATTACAAAGATATAATTATGAATATAGCAATTTACTATAAGATAAAAGCAGAATACCTCAGTCAAAGTAATATCCATGTAACTTATGGGTGAACATATGTTGCTATCATGTGCAAACTTAATTTTGACACATTACTTTCATTTCAATGTTAGCAGAAGCATATCCCAGTTAAAGTAATATCCATGAACAAGTAACAACTGTAAGTAGTAGACATGTCTACATTGTTGCTGTGAAAATGTACATTTTGGGAATTACGATGTTTCAGCAACGTTAATCTCACCTAAGGAGATCCTTGACATTTAGATGCGATCTGTAAGTGTAGATGTGAGAAGGAAAGTTTATTTGCATGGGTTTTTTTTTTTTTTAGATTTTAACTGCTACTTTTCATCTTTTCATTTTTGAATTTTATTTGATTTCTGGAAATCATCACGTGACCCTGAACCTCACTTTGGGAACCGCTGCCCTAGAGCACGACTCCTACGCTCTGTCTCCAGGGCGGCATACTTCAGGTCTTTAACACGTCCATGTTCTAAACTCGAGGTCTTTCCTCCACAGGGGAACAGAGGAGATGACCGGCGACATCAATGACTCCATCGACTTCGTCCTGCTGAACTTTGCGGAAATGAACAAATTATGGGTTCGAATGCAGCATCAGGGTCACAGCCGAGACAGAGAGAAGAGGGAGAAGGAACGACAAGAGCTCAGGATCTTGGTCGGCACCAACCTGGTGCGCCTCAGCCAGCTGGAAGGCGTCAATGTCGACAAGTACAAACAGGTCTGTATAACAGGTCATCAGCCAGTTTGGATGGTGAAAACAATTGAAATGGGAACAAAGTGAGATCTAAATCAAACAAGGAGTTGCTGAGACATCATATCATCAAAATAAGTATTATGTAATGTAATTTATTCAGAAATCAGTGTACTCCATTAAGTCTGCTTTTAAAAATGCTCCTTTACTTGCCGGTGAAGGTGACGAAGATTTTTGTAGGTGATCATCTGGATGAAAATGAATGGGAATAGTGTAGTTTTCACTAGTGGGAAGAGTTGTGTGACATGTGGACATGCGATGGAAGAGTTCCACTTCCTTTGGAAAACATTGGAAATTAGTTTAAAGAAGCTAAAATATGCTATGTTGCTTTCTAGGCTGTTGCTTTTCCTTCTTTATGGTCCCATATTTTGACATGCATCTGAGCACATAACGCACAGTCTGTGTGGGTAATTAGAAATCTGTCTGATAAAACAGTTTTCCCTCTGTTTGTTTCCCTCCACAGATCGTTCTTTCTGGAGTGCTGGAGCAGGTTGTGAACTGCAGAGACTCGCTGGCTCAGGAGTATCTCATGGAGTGCATCATTCAGGTAGATACATGGGAATGAATTGATTCAATCTGTGTTAGTGCAGCCACTGACCTGATTTAACTGATTATTGTAACTGGTCGACACATGGACGTGACTGAAGATCAAAAAAAGTCTCTTTGTTAAAGTGGCACCTCAAAGATTTTCACTTAGATACATGTCAGTATTAAGCGAGGTAACACAACCGTTGAGCCTACGCTGAAGGTATTGCAATATAATATATTTAGAGTATAAAATGTGCATACACTGCTGTATCAAGTTGATGCTAATGCAAACTGAACAGGACCTAAAATGTTTGAGATTGATTGACTGTTGTGTTTGAGTATATGTTCGGTGTAAATATGACACGTCCAGTGTTTATTGAATGTTTTGATATTTTAGGTTTTGTGTTGTCATGAGGCTTCCATAAAGCAGGAGTTGCTGGCATACTGGTGATACGTGTGTTAGGAAGCACAGTCACTGCCCTCCGTGCTGCATCTGTATACTGTTGTTGGCATAATGGACAGTCTCAACATCACGTCCTGTGTTTACATGATTCTGATACTAAACATGCCCAGTTAATGAAGGTGAAGCCATTTATTGCTAATAACAGCATTGACCAGTTGTGTCAGTGATGTTTTTCTGTGACTGATGACTCTTTGAGCATTTATTAATTTTAAATGAATAGTTGATGTGACCACCCTTTGCCCTTAAAGATGGTGACAAATGTCATGCTCCAGAATAGGGGTGGGAACAGTTCACAAAGTCCTTGGTTTGGTTTATTAACAGTTTTGTCGTCACGGTGGTCAGTTCGGTTTGGTATACCTTGTTGTTTTTAACACCACAGAAATACCATATATCAACATAAAATACATATACACACACACACACTATAATTCAGCGTAAACATAAAAAAAATGTGTGTAGTCATGTAAAAACTAAAAGAATGCGCACACTCCAACTCCTTCAACACTTTCAGTGTTTCACTTTCAGCGTTCTTGTTGCAAAGTTTGCGCTCTTTGTTTGAACATCTTCCTCCGGTGCGTTATCATGTTTTGATTCAAGCTACGTTTATACTAACAGCCTGTTAAAGGTGAGAATGTTGCGCAATAACTCCGCCTCGCCGTTCTTTTTAAAACTTTTTGAACATGGGATGGATGGGGGGCGTTGTTGTTCAGCTCTCAGCAGCGGAGGAGGAGGAGGAAGCCACAGAGCCGGATCGACGACTGTGTTAAAGGAAGAGCCGGCATGTAAACAAGTAAAGCCGGCATGATGAGGGGTCGTCCTGAATAGTGTTATAGCAGGATCTCTGTTTAACACGGGCTTCAGAGTGCACGGAGGGGACGGGCTGTTCGCAGACAGGTCCGTTGTCAATGTGTCTGTGAGAGAGAGAGAGCGGGGCAGGGTCCACATCTGACCGACTGCTACACTGCCTCGCCTCCGTACTGAATGAAAAAGAAAGAAAACGTAGCGCATGCAAATGAACCGAACGACACACACGCTCTGAACCGAGACAGTCGAACTGAATGGTTCAGGGCGTTTTTAATAAACTTTTCCGTCCCTACTACAGAATGAAATTAGGACTATCAGATGTTGCATGATGGTTAAGAATCATCCAAATCTAGAAAACAAAATATCATATATGGGCCACCACCATTCACCATGGTCAGTTCTTGTTTGAATCTTCAGTCTTCATGTTTATGACATGAATAAATAGATCATACAAAGTCTAAGCACCGTTCTACGCTCTTCCTGTGTTGTAAGGTTTTCCCAGACGAGTTCCACCTTCAGACGCTGAACCCTTTCCTGCGTTCCTGTGCTGAGCTTCATCAACACGTCAATGTCAAGAACATCATCATTGCCCTCATTGACAGGTATAGTTTGATTCAGTGTAAATCAACAACGTTAATAGAAATAGAGACCCTGTAAATACCGCTTTGGTTTGTCTACCAATGTTGTCAAAGTTTGCAGAGTCTTAGTTTTAAAACCGTGTCTGCATCATTGTTTCCAAAAGTCTTTATTTCTGCCCATCCAGGCAAACTTCAAAAAACAGGTTCAGCAGTTCAATATTTACAGAAGTGTGTGTTTTAGGTTCTTAAAATCTGTGAAAGCATGGCTGATGGGTAGAAAGTAGAATTATGTGAACTTTTTTTTTTTGTGATTTAGCCTAAACAAAATTCTTATTTTCCAATTTCTACTTGATTTTTCAGACTCGCTCTGTTTGCGCATCGAGAAGACGGCCCTGGTATTCCAGCTGAGATCAAACTGTTTGACATCTTCTCTCAGCAGGTGGCCACCGTCATTCAGGTGGGTTACATTAGGTTTACCTGCTCTGTGGGCATACAAAAGTCATGATTCATGATGGTTTGTCTGTGCAGTTTAGTTTTGTGCAGGTCTTCTGCTGTTTGACATCTGACACTCGGTTTAGAAAAGGGATCTCTAGGATGCTGGCTCGATGGATCCTTTAAGAACAGGGAGTCTGATCAGAGATCCACACCAAGTAAACTACATGAGCAAAAAAGTTGGTTGTCAGCAGCAGCATCGAAGGCTTCGAGCCCGTTTGTAGTTTTTTTCTGAAGTTATCTTTCTCTGGCCCTGTTCTTATATTGACAGAACAATTGATCGCTGAACAGTTTTTAGCGCCACTTCTTACAGACCCGTCGGCCGTTCCTCCTCGGTCCCAGTCAAAGTGTCAAACTAAGGCTGGCCTGGCCATGCTGATGTTCTTACTGTCTGTCTCCACCCCCCTCAGTCTCGCCAGGACATGCCATCCGAGGACGTGGTCTCTCTCCAGGTCTCTCTCATCAATCTGGCTATGAAGTGCTACCCTGACCGCGTCGACTATGTAGACAAGGTCCTGGAGAGCACCGTGGAGATATTCAACAAGCTCAACTTGGAACAGTAAGTCCTGGTACTCCTGACTGACTGGGGTTGAAGGAATAACATTATTGTTATGATGAGATCTTCTAGTGTGATTCAGGAGAATCGGAGTGAGAAATAAGTCAAGACTTGACTGTCATTGAATGTTTTAATTTTCCTTCGGGTGTGCTGTTATAGTTTTTATATTTGCATTGAACCAACATAATAAGGCTGACATGTCTGTTACAACAATACAAACAAGATCAAATTCACACATCAGAGAGGAAGCTCAAACCGAAATGGCGAGAGTGTTGATGTCAGGGCTAGATTCAGTAATCTGAACCATCATGTAGAGTCACAACTCTGACATATACACCTTTGACCTTGACCTCTCTCTCCTCCCTATCGTAGCATAGCGACCAGCAGCGCGGTGTCGAAGGAACTCACCCGGCTGTTGAAGATCCCCGTGGATACCTACAACAACATCCTGACGGTGCTGCAGCTCAAGCACTTCCCTCCACTCTTCGAGTACTTTGACTATGAGTCACGCAAAAGCATGAGCTGCTACGTGCTGAGCAACACGCTGGACTACAACACCACCATTGTGGCACAGGAGCAGGTTGGTTCGGCACAGGGGCGTCATGTACTGGGAACGCTCGCTAAAAAGAATACAGTTACAAATCCTGTAATGATAGAGGCCGCAGTCTGTGGTGCCGTTTCATTGCTTTGTGTCATACAAGCAGGTGTTTCTACAGTTTTGTCTTCTCCATTCATATCAGTGAGTGAAAGCTAAAAAATAAAAGCAGCTCTCTTTATTTTGCAACACAGTTCAAACAAATGAATCGGCGTCGTGAATCAACATCCCTGTAAAACAACTTAACATTACAACAGGATGGCTGCAGGACTGTTATGTTAAACTGTGTTAGTTTTAGCTGGGTGTTCCTAATCAACTGTGTGCAGAGGGAGCAACGCTCCAAGGCAGCAAGTCAATTATTTGTTTCTATTATCTAATGCTGAACCATTATAGGATCATTAATGTTAAGCAGGTAAAACGAAAAGATCAGAGTTAAGTTAAAAGCAGTACTTTTGTTTATTCATCTACAGGTGCAGCTCATATTAGAATAACATGGACAAGTCTATTTTTTGTAATTAAACTCAAAAAGTGAAAGTTTACAGTTAATGAAAATCTAGTGTCTCAAAGAAAATAACTTGAATCTCTATGAAAACTGCACTAGACAAGACCTTAAGGTTAATTCTTGTGTTACCAACTCCTACTTGTCTTACTTGACCTCAGACTGGTTCAGCCAAAAGGGTTAGAAAAAAAGGAAAAGTTAAAAAAAAAAAGTGACTCTTCTCTCTCCCTCTGGTTTCTCTAGGTGGATTCAATCTTGAATTTGGTATCCACGCTGATCCAGGACCAGCCAGACCAGCCAGTCGATGATCCTGACCCCGAGGACTTTGCTGAGGAGCAGAGCCTTGTGGGTCGTTTCATCCACCTGCTCCACTCTGAAGATCCTGATCAGCAGTATCTCGTGGGTCCTTCTCTCAACTCATTTATCCTTTAGATACAGATAAAGCACATTCTATACTGCTGCTGCTACTACTGTACTTAATGTTACTGATGAAGTTATTCTAAAGGTATTTCAATGTAGACTTGAATAACACCGATGGATGTGATGTATGAAAATGCATTCATATCACTGTCCTGTGTTACGTATTAAAAAAAAAAGAAATTTTACAGCCTGATTTTCAAAAATGTTGACAGATCTTAAACCGTCACTGCCTCTGTCATTAATCCACATTTCCAATTTGTGGTCAGATTCTGAACACGGCTCGAAAACACTTTGGTGCCGGTGGAAACCAAAGGATCCGCTACACACTTCCTCCTCTGGTGTTCGCTGCCTACCAGCTGGCCTTCAGATACAAGGAAAACTCCTCGTCGGTGAGCAAACATCGGCTCCCAGCACTCCTCACAAGCTGCATCTTTATTCATTAACTTTTTTTAATCGCCTCAAATTTTTTCTCCTGTCAGGACGACAAGTGGGAAAAGAAGTGTCAGAAGATCTTTTCGTTTGCCCACCAGACCATCAGTGCACTTATCAAGGCCGAGCTCGCAGAGCTGCCTCTTCGTCTCTTCCTGCAGGGGGCGCTAGCTGCAGGAGAGATCGGCTTTGAGAACCATGAGACTGTAGCGTACGAGTTCATGTCACAGGTAGAATAAAAATGTCACTTCCTTGAATTTCATGAGCATTCGCACTGCATCTGCACAAGTATTGAAACCACAGGGCAGATGTGAAGTTAATATAATGATCCCATTGGCCTCCTGCCCTTAATATCTATTTTATATTTATATTAATATCTAGTTAAATGTTTATGGATTAGGGTGAAAGCTACAGGTGCTAGCATTCCTTCAAAGACACATTATTTACAGAATAAGAAATACAATATTCTACTGCACATAGTTCAAAGAAACATAACAGATGAGCCGACTTAATAATGTGAAAGACACGTTCACACATACCCATCGTATCTTCAAAATAATTTATTATGAAATGTGAATTGCATTATCTCCAGAATCAGTTTCAATAAAAGGTTGTTTATGATAACATACATTATTACATTTTCTACAACCTACTGTTCAGCAGAGGTGAGTGATTTGTGGTGGAACTTCTGGAAATGTAGCACGTACAGAAAACAAACTGAGGCCAAAAACTGATTGAAAACAGAAACGACCATGGTGATTTATTTAATTTAAATCGCTTCCCTGTTCCTCTTCTCTTCTCTTCCCCAGGCCTTTTCTCTGTACGAGGATGAGATAAGTGACTCCAAAGCTCAGCTGGCAGCCATCACCCTGATCATCGGCACCTTTGAGCGGATGCGTTGTTTCAGTGAAGAAAACCACGAGCCGCTGAGGACCCAGTGTGCGCTGGCCGCCTCCAAGCTGCTGAAGAAGCCCGATCAGTGCCGAGCCGTCAGCATCTGTGCGCACCTCTTCTGGTCCGGCCGCAGCACCGAAAAGAACGGCGAAGAGGTGTGTTGTCAAATACATGCACAATGCATATACATGTGATAATAGTAATGATGTTTGGACACGTGAACGTTTCACTTCAATGTGTGGTGTGTGATGCATGTTTAGATCCGCGACGGTAAGCGGGTGATGGAGTGTCTAAAGAAAGCCCTGAAGATCGCCAACCAGTGCATGGACCCATCACTGCAAGTCCAGCTTTTCATTGAAATCCTCAACAGATACGTCTGCTTCTACGAGAGGGAAAACGATGCGGTAGGACGCCACACGCATGATATTTCTACACATTTAAACTAACTTTATTTATAACACTGGGATGACACATTAGTTCCTTTTACTGACCATAGAAATAAAGCAAACAGGACGGCATAAATTGGCCAAACACGGACAGTTGAGCTATTAAACTGATTATTAAAAATCCTAGAATTCAACATAAGTGTTTAGATTCTGTTGAGTGAGTTTTTGATATTTAAAATGGTACAGTTTACAGTTTTTTACTTTCAATATTCAGAGCTGCTTATATTTAACGTGATTGCGGCCCAGAGCAGACCACAGTGTAAACTCTATCTTATCTTTCACCCATCCAGGTGACTGTGCAGGTATTAAACCAGCTGATCCAGAAGATCAGAGAAGACCTTCCCAACCTGGAGGCGAGCGAGGAGACGGAGCAGATCAACAAACACTTCCACAACACACTGGAGCATCTTCGCCTGCAGCGAGAGTCCCCCGAGTCCGAGGGCCCTGCCTATGAGGGCCTGGTCCTTTAAAGCTACTGCAGGTCGGAGGGATGTCAAGCCCACCCATAGATGTCTCACTATGTTACCAATATAAAACTACACACACACTCACAAGGACACACAGAGGTGAGGAATAAAAATAAACATCAAGAAATGCTAAAAGAACTCAGTCCTTCATTTTTCTAATCATTATTATTGATTTTTTATTTTTTTGCTCTTTGCATCGTTTCCTCCTCACTGTCCCTCGATAGCAGAACTATTGTCTGCAGCAGGTTGGAGATGTTACATTTTAAGACATGTGTGCCAGCAACAGTGTACTTAGCTTCAATTTGCACTCGTGGCAAGTCTTAGGAATCATTCCTTCATGAGTTCATACTTGACCAATTTAACTTTAACCTGCATCACTTTATTGTCCATAGTAGACTTACTAGCTGTGATAGGTGTACACACACCGAGTCATCCACCCCCCACTCGTTTGCATCCTTCCATGCTGAGAAGTGGATATATAAGCTGAGTGAATATAGTAGTGGCATCGCAGCTGTGAACCTTACGAGCTAGTTTCCAAACTTGAATAATCAACAACCGTCACGATTCAAACAGGTTGGGACCAACCCACACTCGAAACCTGACCACAACAATAATCCATGAAACGATTGTGCGTGCGTCGCATGTTCCTCAGTTCGCATTGCCGTCCCGGCTGGGCTGTGAAGAAAATCACAAATCTAATAATTTATACGTGGGTAAATTGTTATATTTTTCAAAAAGATCCTCTCCCGCTTCTTTTTTTTTTAATAACATCAAAGTTGTCTTTCCATCTCTGTAGACTCCATGTATGTGTTAGTTTATCTCTGGACTTCTCACCAGTGGATCGACACGTTCAGAACTGCAGCATGTGTTTGCATGCGTTAGTGTGCTTGTACCATACGGCCCGGCGTCAACGTCAGTTTACTCTATATACAGTAGATCCCACCAACTAACTACAGTGTCTGATAAATCCTGTTGCTCTTGACGCTGCACTTTCAGATGGAGCTGTTGTGGGTTGGGGGGTGGGTGGGGGGGCTGCAGCGCCTCCCCTGGATTGTAACCCTGACAAGTTGCCATACTATGTAATACTGTACAAGTTTGTCTGTTGTTAGGTTTTGGGATAATCCGCTGCAGCGTCTGACACTGTCTGCTGATCTCTCTCTTTGTTTTCTAGCCATTGTTGATTTGTTGGAGGCGGTGTTCAACGACCCCCCACCCCTTGAATCTGTGTGTGAACCCACTTGTAAATCAGATAAAGAAAAGAAAAGAAAAAAGCAGATTAAATAGCAACTATCATTGTCATTTACTGAAATAAAATTGAAATTAACATTGAATATTTGCATTTTTGTTAATTTTACACACAGCATATGAATATAATAAAAATCTTATCATTATTAATTCAGTGAGTGACTGTCATATATTGTGGTCTTATGTTATTATCTCGTGTGTGTGTTTTTTAATTTTCTAATTACAGCGGCATGACTTAATCTCTGGCCTGTGGATGTAGTGAGTTGTTCACCTACGTGTCACTGTTGCTCAAGTGCATTCTGGGAGAAGAATCAGTTCTTCCTCATTGCAATGATTGATTACTCGAGTTACAAATACGAATTACTTTATTAATCCCCAAAGGGAAATTCATTTCTCTGTCTGCTCATTTGCAGAAGAATTGAAAGCCTGATGTCTGTAGGTACAAAGGATCTTCTATATCTGTCCGTCCTGCAGTGAAGAGAGAGTTATGCTCCTTTTATGCATGTAAATTACCTATCTGTCCCTATTCGTGCAGAGATATTTATTTTGAAGAGCTGCAGTCCCCTTGACGGCTATTCAGTGCTTCATGAATTGAGTAAAGGTGAGAGATTCAAATATCTCCCATCATTCAACTGGTCATTTTAAACCCACACCCCCAGTTTGGTTTTATTGATTGGATTACAGATTTGATCGCTCATAATCACCCATGTACATATTAAGATAAAAGTTTAGTACATATGATACCCATAGTAAAATGTATTTTGAAAGTATCTATAATTTGAGTTTTCCATACAGTAATAAGTTGGAGCTGGTTGCATCTGGCAGATGTGGATGCACTGGTCTGGAATATGCTTGACTATCTGTTGCCAGGCAGGAATCTGCACTCAAGTGATCTCTAGTTTCAACACGTTTGAGATGAGTAGTTGCAGTGGTGTTAAACTAGATTATAGTAGTTCGTAAAGTGTTTCTAATGTTTTGTCCACCCGAATTTACAACCACAAACTGAGACCTCTACACATATCCAAAAAATGAGAGAGCTGAAACCTTTTAGGATTTACTTTGACTAAGAAATGTATTTATCTGATGTATGTCTACAATATTTGCAAACATACATAAGCATCCATATTTTATAATGGAAATCAAATGTCCCCCATAGACTATATTTGCACATACCTGTATATTACATTTGTGTATATGCTTTAGTTTAAATGTGTTGGTTTGCTTGCCTTTTTGGCACCGCAACTTATTTCGATGAAGTACTCAAAAATATTGTTGTACACGCAGATAGGATAGGAAGTTTCCCAATAATGACAATGTGCCAATGATCGATATGCTGCCTGAGGGTTACATTCTTTTCACAACCTTTAAAGACTGCTTCAGGAACAGTGGGAAAACTTAAACACCACCCGCAGACGGACACTGTGTGTTTGCTGGTTACTCGTTACCTAACAAAGTAAAAGCAAAAACATAACTGCAGTTGTGTACTTATTATTTATGTTTTGTTTTGGGGTTTGTTTGTTTGTTTGTTTGTTTGTTTGTTTGTTTTTTTGCATATTTTGAATGGAGCAATGCGACAAAACTCAATTTCCCTCTGGAGATGAATGAAATATTTCAAATTCTGAGAAATACATACAGGAATAACACCAAGAACAAATACAATGTGGCTCCTAACGTTTTACTTATCTCTTTTCTTTTCATGTGACGACTGAGCACCGTGAAGAACCATAGACTGTATAAAAAAGAAGAACTCAGCAAACCAAGATTTTTCAATCTCCCTCTTTCCCGTACGGACCGTGAACGCCCCGCGCCACCAGTCGGACGTGCAGTGCGCATGCTCGCAGCTTTAGCATTAATAGTGTAAGTGTAGTATGTATGTATGTGCTTATTAACGGCTTATTGTCACCGAGCTACACCGGGCCGTGTTGCCGTGTTTCTGGAGGGCGCCTCGCTGGTCGGTGTGGGTCGGAGCGGAGTCGTCGCGGTCCATGTTTTTACAGAGAGAAGTTGTAGCTCACGTACAAGTATCGGTGCGTCGCTGCTGAAGGAGAACAGACTATGTCGGCAAATAAAACAAAGAAAGTCAAAATGGCTACTAAATCTTGTCCCGAGTGCGACCAACAGGTGAGGAGAAGACGTCGTGCTAATGTGAACGTTGGTACCGGTGGTGTGTGTCCGTGTTGTGTGTCTGTTGTGTTTAGTTTCCGTGGTGTTTGGTGATGGTCAGGCCGTCATGGCAGCTCCTCGCCTCAGCTGCAGCCGCACATGGAGCATGAAGGACGGTGTCGCTGCTGCTGCTGCTGCTGCTGCTGCTCTCTGTGTAGCTGGGAGAGCCTCCACCGTCCAGGATAAATAGATATAATCACACATCAACCCCAATATCAACAAATACTCAAGCAATATTTCACTACATAATTTTGTTATTGCAGTTTTTGTTAGAGCGTATGAACTTCGCCATATTTCATATCAAAAGTTGTGGATGGAAGTTGTGGATTAATCCAAGGTTAATTATAGCTCATCACGGCCATTGCTCTGCTGATATATCCTAGATAAAATGGCAGAAAGCACTTCACAAAGCCACTGATTGCAATTTACCACAACTTCATGTTTAAAGGGTTAGTTTGACTACACACATCAATCAAAGATCTGGTTGTGATTGAAGTCGTTTATTGGACTCCAGATGTAGTTGTGCTTCAATCTGGTTTTGTATTTGCGGCAGTGACAGTACAGTACATGAGCCTGTACATGCAGCAGTGCAGCTGTCTGAGCCTGTTTACATCAGTAGGGTTCACACACCTACCTTAACTGGAATAATGACGCCCAGTGAAGTTTGTTCAGTTGTGCAAAAGTGAAGGAGCAGTCAGGTTTCATCACAACTATTATTTTCCATCTGCGCTGCACTATAAATCAATACATCTTAGTACCTGTAAAAAAAAATTTTTTTATGTAGCCTTGAATATGGGAAGAATAGCTAGTAAAGCTGCTGCTGAAAAATAACAATTGCTTATGAATGAAGAGCCAACAAACTGATAACAAAGGATTGCACTGATTGATATCATATTGAAAAAAATAAGTAATGTTTGATACAATAATACAAAAAAATACAAATAATTATATTTTTCAAAAACCCTTGTAAAATCATTTATGCGGTGCTGCTGCAACAGCCATGAATCAAAGCTAACATTTCCACTCATCCCTCCCCATGTGTTAATAATGATAATAACAAGAATATAGTAAAGCAGATCAAAAGATATGTATTAGTATAAATGAGTATTGAGAGGGATCAGCAAATAGACACAAACTCAAACACACTGAAACACAAAAGCCCATGAACACAGTATGGAAACAGGAAAATAGATGATAAAACACATAAACATCACAAAAACAAGTCTAAAAGAATATACTGTAGGTGAAGATGTGATTTATTCTGCCTAGTCTGCTCACTCCCCAGCCGAGGGGCCTGAAGTAAAAAGTTTGGTCACCTTTAGATTTAAACCTTGATTTGTGGAACTGAGCCCAGCCGGAGGATACAAGGCTGCAGGCTCGGAGGCCCTGCATGCTTTAAAAATGATAAAATCTTTAAATCAATTCCACAATGGACAGGGAGCCATTGAAGAGAAGCATGGATCAGGATGACATGATGAGCTGCTGTGTCCTGAACTAGTCCGAGGTTCGGAGAGACTTTTGATTTTGTGGCAAGAGACTAAACATGTTTCCTGTTTGTTTCTCTCTAGATTCCAGTCGCATGCAAGTCTTGCCCGTGTGGTTATGTGTTTATTAGCAGAAAACTCCTGAATGCCAAGTTGAACGAGCGCTCGCCAGCCATAGCAGGTAAGAGTCAACTACCACAAAGCTGACAAGATTTGACTTGATTTTGATTTGATTTGGCAAACCAACCAACCAACCAACCAACCAACCGGATGCATTAATCCTGATGCGTTTCTATTGTCTTTTGTTTTCTTCCTCAGACAAATTGGACTTCAAACGGAGGAGGACGGAGCGCATTCGTAGAGAGAGGATTGACTCCCCTCTAACCAGTGACATGGAGAACAGGAGACGGTCCCGGACCAACAGCCAATCAGACCCCATCCGAAGGGGGCGGGGCAGACCAAAGTCGGTGGGGCTGAAGAGACAGGAGGAGGAGAAAGGTAAAAGGAGTGATCACTTGGATATTGAGTGTTTGAAGATGCACATCTATATATTCCCACATGTACAGAAAAACCCACTCACATTTATGTTATGTAAGTGTTTCTAATTGATGTTTTTTATCCTAGATTATGTTTCTTACTTTATTTCTTTAGATTTTTCTCCTGTGCTGCTATTTATCTTCTGCTGCTCCATTTTTCTCTGTAGAGCATCAGTAAACTTACATCTTATCTTATCTTACCTTACCTTATGCACAATGAGCAGCATCGCCAGTGTGATTATCTGGTTATGAAGCCTTTTATTGTTGTGACCGAACTGTCATGTCATGTGTGTTCACAGAGAAACAGGAGAAGGAGGTGGATATTTATGCCAGTCTTTCTGATGAGAAGGCCTTTGTGTTTTCTGTGGCCTTGGCCGAGATCAACCGCAAGATCCTGGGTCAGAAACTAATATTATAGACTAAAGCCCGAGGGAGTGACAAACCCAGCCACGAGGACTTATCATCACATGGAAAAACTCTCAAAGAGGACGACCAAAGAGAGCACAACTGGCTGGAGCTAAACTTTGACCTGGACATGCTTCACCTGATCGACGAAGGAGACGGTGAACTTTCTCAAAGGGATTAAAACCACGTTACGGCTACGTACAGTTCACATCGTGCTTTAACTAGCTTTAGTCTGTTGGATCGGATCAGGTCAGATCTCTTTAAAGATGGAAAGCTCGACTCTTGGTGACGTCCAGCTCCACCAGAGCGATGCAGGAACTCAGATAAATATTTTTAAGAATGTGATGATTCATGTTGTGTTTGATGGACCCCAGCAGAGTGCCATACACCTCTGTATGATCTGATAATATCACAATAGATATATATATATATATATATAAAGTATATCCACCCAAAGTAAGACAGACCAACTGGGCTCAAATATCCTTTTTTAAAAAGCATAATTTGTCACCAGAAGTTTTTTAAATTAGGTTTTTAATACGTTTCAGTATCTGGGATTAATTAATTAATCTATTTAAATTTTCTGGCCTCAAAAAGTCTTCATAATTCAAAGACTAACGAGTAAACATTTTACCATGAAACAGAAAACAAACATATTTGTGCCAAGGAGGTTTTACTGCAAGAAGATTTGTGTGTGTGGTTAAAACTGCCAACCTGCTGTTTTTCTGAGCGAGTTTAGCCTCATATCAATCAGAGCTATCGATTGTTTGTATTGAAAGGGATTTCCAGTAATTCTTGTAAATCTGACGTAGTTTCAGAAAATTCTGTTGCACAAAAAAGTTTGAAATAAACCTGAGCGTGGTTACAGCGGCCTGTAAAGACTGGAGGGTTGTCAGGTTTAGTTTTCACTCACAAAGGGTGGTGGGTGGTCAACACATCTGTCCAACTCTGGGGTTACAGCATTTGGGTCTTAATATCCCAATAAAGAAGCAGCCTCATGTGACTCAAAAAATTAAAATGGACAAAGATGAAATATTTTGGATACTATGAGGATGATGCAGTGTTACCAGCCCAGAACCAGCAACACACTGCATCAGTTTATAAGCCGTCCAGTCACCTCCATGGGGTTTTTAAAATGTAGTTTTCAATGGCTGTGAATAACTGTTTAGACCAGGTGGTACACCACACCACAAGACGCAACTGCATGTCCCACATTTTCAACAGGAAAAGACATTTGGTCCCTAAATGTATCGCAGGTCTTTTTTTTTATCTTGTGTTTTGTTTATGTAACATGTAAGCCCCAATTTTAACTTCTTTACATTTAGGTTATATGGTGAATATACACTATGGAGAAACTGTGGTCAATAAAGTTTTCTTGGGATAAAAAAAAATTGAGGTTTTAATTTCTAAATTTTTGATGTGTATTTTATCTGGAGAGGAATCTGCAGCGGCTCAGGCCACCTGAGTGTCCAAAGTGTTTTGTTTAAACAGTTTCTGCAACATTAAGTCTTTCAAGTCAAAGTGTTGTACATGTTGCCTACCTACACAAAGGAAAATCACATGGGAGACTTTAAAAAAAAGTGCATTCTTTTAACAAAATAAAACATATGCAAAAGCACCGTAATGTTACTTGACTGAAAAAAAAATCCCAACCCGTCCCGTAACCCTGCTCCTACTCAGCTAAACCTCCTTATCCAATCTGGTCCAAAATGACAAGATTTCATTGGTTGCCACACGCCTGAAGTCATCTGATTACGAGGCTGTGGCTGAATAGTAATGACCCTGGAGTGTCTGAGCAGCAGCCATGATGAGAGCAGCTGGTCCACCGGCGCCAAGTAGAACGATGGTGTGAAGTGTTACATGTCGTCTGGTGATCCATCAACGTGATTGGCTGAGGTCTTGTGGATTTAAATAAGTAAAATGATACGATCAGATGTCTTTTTGAACATCTGGACCTTTAAGACAGAAGAAGTGAAGTTAAAAATACCCTGATTCATTTAAGTGTCGAGCCGTTCAAACGCCATCATAACAAACCGCTCCGTATCACTCACAAGACACAACACTCGCTGAGGTTTCAACAGACGCGTTTAATGTGCAGCAAATTCATTATATTGTCAGTTTAAACTAGAAACCTTAAGTCCGACAAAAATCTCCCCTCAACCATAAAACACATGATCCAAGTGTACAGAACAAACCAGAAGCACCGCGTGAACATCGCCTGCATTCAGCTGAACATCAGTGCTGGCCCACCTTCAGGGTAACGTCTTTTATTAGATCCGAAACTGAGCTGACAAAACTACAAAGTGACAAGTGAATTTCAAACGAGTTATGTATAGAAAATTAAAAACATTTTAGCGCCAGGAGACCGGAGGAATAAATAAGATAAAAGTTAAAAGGCGGATCCAGTCGCTGTTAGTGTGCTTCACTGTGCCTCCCGAGGTCTCACCATCGTCTCAGCATGACGTGAAGAAGCAAAAATGTATTCACAACAAACAAGAAAACGTTAAAATGTGAAGCCGTCATCAATCAAACGTCGCGCTGTGCTGACGTTAAGACATGCGAGTGCTTTGTGGGTGGGGGGCTCAGTAAAAGAATGTGCCAAAGTCGCCCATGCCGTTGCGTTTGAACTGGTTTCCCTGAATGGAGACAAAGATCTGGTGGTCCATCAGATCCTCGACGGCTCGGCTGCAGGACGTCTCCTTGTTTCTGCTCAGCTGGCGACTGAACTGCCACTTCCTGCCCGAGGTGGACGCCGCATCGCCATCTGAGCCCGCGTTTTCCGCGGACTCTGGCTGAGCGATCGCTGAGCTGCTGGAGGTTGGACTCTGAGGGTCTGAAACTTGTCTGTCTTCAGCCGTCTGTCCACTGGGGTCTTTCACAGCGTCTTCTGGGGACAAAAAAGGTCAGTGAGAGGCTGAATCTGTACAGCAGGATGTTTCTGTGACGCCGAGCGGCCCTTACCGTCGTCGTCCGCAGGAGCCCTTTGTTCGGTGTTGGGCTTCACCAGGATCACTCCATAGCACTCGTTGTTGTGGATCACATTGTTCTCCATGGTGATGGACGGCATCACGTCCAGCTCATCAGCAAAGTCCTGCACACACACAGCAGGTAGGTCAAATGAGGTCAAATTGTCCTCAAGGACAAACAATGTTGGTAGAGTTGAAGAGAACAGGAGGCTTAAAGTCCCATCGTCAAACAGTTACTGACAGAAAGAGTTTACGATTCATTATGTGAACGTTTTAATGTCGTCTGGCTTGAATGAAGAGTTCTCATCATCCTGTTTTCTACTTTGAGTGGTCCTATTTGTGCCATTGCCTCTTCTCACCTTGATGAGGATCCCGTCCTTACAGTGATGGATGCCATTACTGACCAGACTGCAGACAGTGCCGGGGTAAATCTCCACACCAGCCCCCTGCACACAACAACACAGCAACATGACTGGCCTGCACAGTCTGAATCACTGTCAATGTTCAAAACATAAAAAAAGCACCAAAGACCTCCGACAGCTCTTTAATACTGGAGCGCTGGAGCGAAGGTCAGTGCACCAACCAGTTCCTTTCATAAAGGAAGGTCCAGGAAGGTTTAAACACAATGCTACTCAGACACTTCAACTCAGTTTACTCATTTTGAATCTTCCTAAGGCTTCCAAGGCGTCCAATCCAGTGTTTCCTCTCTTTTAGCTCTGTGTTTGGTCGCCACCAGCTTCAGCGCCTGCTGCCACCAGGTCAGAGACCGAACCAGAACAGTGAACAGCACTCACCTTGGATCCGTACAGGTCGCACATGTTCATGTTGAGCCGGGCAGACGTCCGGACGATGACTCCGGTGGTCTCACACTGCAGCACACAGTTCTCCATGTTGAGAGTCCCCTGACGGACACCTGGCAGGTAGCAACAGCAGAGTCGGCACATTCAGACTGTCACTGTTCGTCTAACACTGATTACACAGATGTGTGTGGACTCGGCTGCACACGGGCATGAAGATAATAAAAACTGTAGGAATCAGAACTGTTATGATCACAGTGCACAGGTGAAGATATGAAGTTGTTAAACAGCTTTCTACAGCTCAACTTCCTGCGTTGTCATGGTCTTCTCCACAAGAGACGGTGGGGGACAAAAGGGCTTCTTGTGATTGTGTGCTGACTGACAGTATTGACAGCTATCTGCTTTTTCAAAACTATCGTAATATCGGCCTTTAAAAATCCACTATGAGTCAACTTCCTGCTCGTCACACAGAGCTTGTTTATGCTGCAGACGTCCCAGATCCCAGCCACATCTTTGTGTGTGTCAATAGCCATCTTTCTTTCTGAAGAAACAGCCGAGTTGTCAACTAGGAAATTACACATTACACATTTAATGTGTGGTAGTTAGTCACAGGGAGGAAAAATAGGAGAAGTAAGTGAGCAAGAAGAGCACTGCACTCGTTCAGGATCTGGGACATCGTTCATCTGTACTCACAGAGGATGCCCTCGATGGCGTCATGTTGGATGAACTTGATGTTGGAGAGTCTGACATCAGCTCCCGTGGACTCCACAAATGAGTCTCCCTTGCTTTTCTTCTCAATCACCACATCGTCAGGAAAACCAAAGCCTGGGACGCACACACACAAACAATCAATACTCGCCACTGATGATATTGGCATTGGTATCTGTTTATATATGGCAGTGGCACTGCCCCCTACTCACTGTTCCTGTACACTTTTTATTGTTGTTAATATGAACCTGTGTATTATTTGAATGCACAGGTGCGTTTATACCTGGCACTGGGCCCAGTTTATTATAAATCACTGCTTTATACATTATACAGTAGAGTAGGGGGTCCCTGCTCCATTTCTCCATCAGTCTGGGGGTCCTTGGCCTGAAAAACTTTGAAGACCCCTGTTCTAAAGCTGTTTTACTCGTTTACTCTTATTTTTTCTCTTACTCACTTCTAAACGTTCCCCTTCTTTTCGCATTTTAATATTTTATCTTTAGTATTATGTTTGTATTTTTACTCCATGTTTAATACAGTATTCTACCTTTTATTTCTGGTTTTAGTCTTTCTTTCAGCTTCTCTATACGAGTATTTTATTTATCGTTGTCGCTCTGTCTTTATCTTTGATCTACAGTCTTCAGTGTTTCCTCAGTTCCTGTTGTTGTTGTCTTATGTCTAGAGTGAGAGAGACTTGGTCATTGATTGTTTATTGTGGGTGTGTATATTTACCCTCTACAGTGATGGAGTCTGGTATGAAGATGCTGCTGTTCACAGTGTAGACACCTGGAAGAACAATGACCACGTCCCCCTGATGACACGAGTCCACCGCCGACACAGGCTCTCTGTGGAACTAAACACACAGTAACAGACTGAGCTCACTGACTGTTGTTCACTGTTTTGTACCGTCATCTTAGAACAAAGTGGTTTGTTAGTTTCAGACCTAAACTCATCTGTTTAAGAGGCCACACCAAAGGTCCTGTGGTGAGTTTGTGGTACTGACCATGATCTCGGTTTCCCCGCTGGAGCACAGGGGCAGCAGTTTGGCGCTGAGGAGGGACTGGAGCTGCGTGGGGCTGCAGGGGCCTGTGACCACGTGGACGACCTTCACGCCTGATTCTCTGGGCCCACGACTCTGCACACACTGCTGCCTGGCGTTGCCTTTGTAGGCCAGCACATACCTGGGCAGAGGGGGATGGGGTGAGTGTCCCAGCTTGTGGAAACAGTTGAATGAGACAAGACAAAGACAAGACAGTGGTGGTGGTGAGTTTGAAGGAAACGCGTCTCTACCTCAGCAGGGGGTTCTCGATGATGTGCAGTTTGCGTTTGAAGGTCTCCAAGTGGTCGCACAGCTTCAGACCCTCCACCATGGACACGTTGTCCAGCTCAGAGTCCGAGTCGGGGCTGAGGCCGCTGCGCAGCACGGAGAACTGCTGGAAGCACTGGGAGCAGTTCTCCAGTAAGGACTGGTACTCTGCCACCAGGCCCACTGGCACTCTGTCCTCCAAGATGTCGTAGTAGCTGAGAGGAGACATTTACAAGCTGGATTCATTGGAAGGAACCGGCACTTCGTACAAGACTGTCACAAAGACAGAGGAGGCACTCACAGTCTGAGACGCGGCTCCACACAACGGACAAAGTAGTCGAAGTCGTCATCTTCATCCTCCTCATCCCACTGCCTCCAGATGTGCTTATAGAAGAACCTGCGGACAGAGGAGGGGAGGGTATATCGCAGCTGGCCAGTAAACGACAAATTAAATAAATCTGTGGACGAGCAGCAGTGTGAACCTGAGGTGCTCCAGAGCGAGGGCGGTCTGATCGAAGTCCCCAGACTCTTCGTAGACCACGTGCAGTTCCTGCAGCAGGACTTTGTGCTGAGTGGCCTCCAGCAGAGACGTCATGGCGTCTTCGGTGAGTTCACAGCCTCTCGTGTCACACTGCAGCGGCAGCACGAGCCTGACGCATGCCTTCAGATCCTTCAGCTCCAAGTCGCGCACCTGAAATCATCGTCAACTCCTCAAGACATGTTGCCAGTGATTTACAACAGCCCTCACTTATATTTTTAATCCATTTCTAAACAGGTGCAGTGTGACAGTCAAACTGCTTTTATGAACCAGCCTCTTCCTCTTTTTGAAAGAGATGAGGGCAATAACTCATTCAGGAATTTCAACATTTTTGACTTTTTAACAGTTTGTGGACTTACTGAGCAACTCTTTTTCAACCTTCTAGTGTCATTCATCAAAAATCAATCAATCAATTTTTTTTATCAAAAACCTGAGTGCATGACCTGATCAGGGCTGGATAGTAATGAGTAGTGTACTTCAGTATATTTTCTGGGTATGTACAATTTTTTTGTGAGAAAACTTCTAATTCTTGAGGGGAAATCATGAAAATTTCTATAAAGGACTCTTACTTTGAAGCAGAGGTTCTAGTCAGAAAATTTGATGGACCACACCCCATTTATATTGTACTTGCTGCATTTTTAGTCTTGAACAGCACCTAGCAGTGGAAGGTTTAATAATATCTGAAGTTTTAGCGATAACGTAAGTTTTCTTAAATGTTAAGTATTTGCACTCATGTGAAAAACATCGGTTGTTGGTTCAATTGTTTTTAAGTTCTACAGTCAGCTCTTCTGTGAGTTATTTCATAGTCATTAAGTTTTATAATACACTGTTCAATTCAGTTTATTTCACACAAATCAGACAGAAAAATTGCACACAAGTATAGACATATGGTAAATAGTGATGTGTGAAAATGCAACACCCCAATAATCTTCAAAGTTAGTGAGTAGAGTCCCACATTGTTCAGACACAGGAACTCGTCAAAAGTTCCTAATAAATCCTGTTCTGACTCAGGATTAAAGGCAAAGTGTATAGAAAATAAAAGTGGGCATGTAATATCAACAGGGATGTGAATAAACTGGTCTCACCTCAATCAGAACGTCAAACACTTCAGTCGACCACACGGCCAGCCAATCACACGGCTCCACCACCTTCTCCAGGTAGTCTGCTGTGAAGGCCTTCACCTCCGAGGGCTTACAGTCGCCTACACACAAGTACAAGTACACACACTCAGTGACTCTGACTACTGATGATACGCCCTGCAGTCAGACTCTGTGGTAGTGTGTGGTGTTACCCAGCATGTAGTCCTGAAAGGCCTTGAACCTCTCGTAGAACAGCAGGTGGTTGGTCTGAAAGGTGTCTGGGAGACTCGAGGGCACTCCACTACGACGCTCACTTCTCTGCAGCTGAGTCCCCGACTTCTCAGTGTTGAAGTGATCTGTGCCGCTGTCGTCGTCGCTGTCATCATCACTTCCATCTTCCTCATCATCATTCCTAAACAGGGCTGTTGAAAAAGGCCAGATAATCTATATTATTTCTTATGTGAATTTCAACAGGGCAACTTCAATGAAACCCGTCCTGACACTGTTATATAAAAATAAAATGACCATCAACCCGCTGATTATCTGAAACATCCAACAGACTGATCCTGGTCTCCTCATAGAGAAGATTAGAAGAATCTGTCCAACCTTCAGGGACCACACTGAAAATCTTGACTATTTTTATGCAGCCTTTCTAGGTCACTTTTAAGTAGATATGGGACATTGACCACCTTCACTTCTTTGTGGAAAAGGCCATAATTCCAATACATTAACAATCAACTTCAGTGTTGTGCAGAGTAGCAGCATGCCATCATCTTCTTATAATTAATTACACTCAGTAGCCCAAGTTAATGAGCTAAAAGTTGTAAAGCAGGAAACAAAGTTTTTCAGCATTGTTCCTGTTCTTCTCGGTCCCAGTCTGATTGAACACACAATCTACACAACAACTTCGCCACAGTCACAGGAAGCCTTTCTCTGAAGCCTGCATGTTTTTATTTAATCACCCTTGGGAGCATTTTAATTTGCGATGCCAAATGTGAAAAAATGCTAATAATCTATACATTTTATTGATCTGCTACTAGTGCGGAGGGTCAGTAAAGATTGCAAATTACACATCCTAACATATATCTTTTCACGTTCTTCTTCTGATTATTCAGCATAGTTATCATATTTTGAATACAATTGATTATCTTGAGTCTTACTCAAGAAGACGATTCTTCAGTTGTTTCCATCTGAGCCCAGGATGTAGCCTACATTAAGACTATAGAGGTGCAACACAAGATTTTTTTCCTCTGAAACTTTTTTTTTTTTTTTTAAGAAAATGCTATCTATGCTAAGGATTGTTTTCAGGTGCGTCTGTGGTGCTTCTTTTAGAGCTAATCAGGTAAATCCAGTTTAACCTGAAGCAGTTTCTGATGGCTGGTGTAACATGTGCTGCCGCCAGAGGGGAAATAAATTAATTAAGAGGTATATCACTCCAACCTTTGTGTTGTGTTCGTGCTCCACCCTCTGGTTTAAATCTCTATAGATGAGGATTTATAGAGCAACAGGAAGACGACCCAACACTTCAAGTTCAAAGCTTCACAAGAACCCCTGTTTTGTTGTTCGAGACCTCCTACGTGTACACTATTTGTTTAAAAACAGAGATACATGAAAGTTTATCACATTGAATAAATATATCAGAACTATTATGGCTTCATTTTAATTATGATTAAAGATTCCTCCTGAAGATGATTTTACTTTTCTTGATCACAGCCTCTTTTAAATACAGTCTATGATCACAGCTCATAATGAGGAGACTCTCTGACCATGAGGTTTGATTTAAAAAATGTTATATTTCAGACAGACTGACACATCAGACACAAACTACTTATTTTTGTCTCTGCAGCAGAACCAGTCTGACAATAACCTCTGCTTTAATTGTCTCAACCATGTGTTATCAACATGTTTGTTCTTCATCAGGGCTGACCAGTGTTACTTTCCTCAGTATCTCCACCTTGCACTTTGCTTTTTGTTGAAATTATATTCATTTTATGTTAATGATCTAAACACTTTTGTAATCATGTTTGCACTCTCTTGCCTACACTAACTTACCATGTATTAATTATATCCGTATATTTGGAATAGAGGACTGAAACTAAACTATTTCTCATGAGGGATTAACAGATTGTGATATATTTACGTTTTCCACATGGACCTACTGAGTCGTGCTGCAGCGGTGAACCCATGGTTATCTGAGCCAGGTGATAAAGCTTCGTAGTGCAGGTTACTGTGACCATAGACATATCTATGACTGTGATAACAAATGTTAGGTTTATTCTAGTCGGATAATCAAAAGTGATCCTGGATTAAGCCGAACAGGCCTCAGGTCATGACGGGAGACCATGGCTCATGACGAGCCATACAGCTGGAGTTTAAGCTGTCATTAAAGATAAAAGGGAGATATTCTTACATTCATGTTTTATTAAGGTGCAATAATAACAGCAGACCTTGTGATATGGTAGGACCAGGATGTCTCTCTGCAGCATCTCCATCGCCATTGTTGTTGTTTTCCACGTCGAGTTCAACGTTAACGAACGACGACAGGTCGACCGCCGACACGTTTACAGTCTCCGTCCCTCCCGTGGACGTGGTTTCCCGTGACTCCTGCTCCATGGACGGGTTTTATCGATACTTTAAAAGTTATTTCGACGTTGAACACAGTCTTAGGCCGTCCCGACAAACACAAACGTACAGCTCACACACACCCTGTCCCACTTTCTTTCAAAATCTTCCCGGTCTGCTCCACAACAGCCAATCAGAGCAGACTAGCACAGGATGTCCCGCCCCCTGAACTCCTCTCAGCCAATGAGGGAACAGAACGACGAGGCTGCGCTCAAATCAACAGCGTTTTATGGTGAAAGTAAAGACGGTTTAGTATCTACCGGTAGTCTAAAACAGAGCGATAGATATAACAGAGTGGCGACAACCTTTGATGTCGCCGCCAGCGCGGTCACGTGGTTCATGTAGCTCCCAATTGAGAGTGAGGAGTTGTCGTCACAGCTCAGAATCCCAATACATCCATGTCAGAGCCCCGCCCCCCTTCTCCGCCATGATGGAAGGATTCCGGTGGCAAAAGCCATACTAGTCTATGGGCAAAACAAAATCGTCTACTCCGTAATTTACTGTTTTACAATGCCGGAAATCACTGCTGTGTTAAAAACTGCTCCAGTGATTTACTTTCTCCTTATTCTTTCTTGTAATTTGTTCATCTGTTGGCGCAAAAAAGAGCTAGAATTTAGTCCGTCTCTGTGCTGTTCTAATGTGTTGCCCCTGGCAACCGATAGCGTCTCCTTCCATCATGGCCGACTGGCTGCTCAAATCGGCACGTGACTCCTCACTCTCAATAGTTCCAAACGAGGCTGCCGCTGTCATGTTCTGCTATGGGACAGACAGCACTGAGCTTGCTTTTGGACGGTAAATATTAAAAAATAAACCCTACAAAGGTATATTTACAACTGATACTGAATTACTGTATGTACATCAATGTCAGTTTTCAAACAAAAGGCAAAATCTTCTTGCTTCAAGGATTTATTTGTCACTCTAAAGTGAAGATTAGCCTGCCCTACAGTAAAAATGGCACAAGAAGAGGAGTAAAGCAATATATTAAGTGGGAATATATACATTTAAGCATCAAAGATGTTCAATCAAACCCACACAGTTTGAAACAACGTTCAAAACACACACAGCCAGTATCACAACTAAACATAAAGCCCGTTAGCTTAATGCTAACGTATAATGCAAAACCTCATAGACGGGTTAACAGAAATTAGCATCGATATCGCCATTTCGCGGCAACCAAGCCATAGCAGTAAAGCTGCCAAAACCTGGCTTTAGCGCTGTCAACAAGTCACAGTTTTAATATTTTTTTCATGCAAGAAAGTCACCGTTTAATCCAGAGTCTGTGGTCAGTTCATAACGTTTGTTAGGGACTTGCACCGATGTTTGTTCTGGGAGAAGTGCAGAGTCTGCGTGAGCCCCGACCGGGAACCAGGGGCAGCGGCTGTCCGCAGCAGCAGCAGCCGCTCTACTGAGCTGATCTGCCGGCGGGCCGACCGTCCTCCTCCCGGAGGAGGAAACGAGCCAAGTAACGTATCCGCATGCTTTTAGAGGTTGACTGCTGGCTGGTTAAATTATTTTAAAGAGATTAATGTTGGTCTTATTGATGAAAATTAACAACTGTGGCAGTGGCATTAGTTTGTTTGAATGAAAAGTGAGCAGGGCTGCTTCTGGGCTACGGACTGAAATCACCACAGTTACGTAAATAAATAAATGTTTTTCAATGAACCGATCAGTCTAATAATTTTTATTTTGTTAAGTCAACATGGTTACTGTACTTGGGAACGATTATTACCACTTTATAACTTAAAATTGGTCGGTATTTCATCAACGTAGCTCAGTAGTTTCTTGCTGTGCAGCCATAGAAACAGACGTGGTCCAGCGCCGCGGGAGGAATGTTTGGAACTATTGAGGGCTCCATGACCCGGAAGTCGGCCCGCCATTTTTTACAACGGAGTCCTATGGGAGTGTCGCCACTCTGTTATATCTATCGCTCTGGTCTAAAATAACTGATGAACCCCAACCCTGTCATGGCACAGAAACACACTGTGCAACTTTATGCGGCTGCTAAACAGGGGTTCTTGCATCTCTGTATTTTTGTTGTTGTAACTACAAATATCATCACAAGATACTATTTTGTATGACTGACAGCCTACAGGCTGGTGGATTTTTTTTCATTAGCTGATACTATCCATCCATCAGCTATCTGGTACGGAGACGGAGAGGTGCTTGAGTGGAAATTAAATAAAACTTTAAATTTGTATTAAAAAGGGTTTCAGTGTTAATTATAATAAATGATCTATCTATCTATCTATCTATCTATCTATCTATCTATCTATCTATCTATCTATCTATCTATCTATCTATACATACATACATACATACATACATACATACATACATTTCCTTGTGGTCAAGGGAAAGCAACAGCCCTAACCTCAGTCCCACACCAGCGCCACCTGCAGTGAAAACTTGCAGGAATACGCCCAGTAATGTGAAACGTCCCCTCTGCCACTAGAGAGCAGGAAAGATCCATCCTGAGAAGCACCTGTCTATCCACCCTGTGTGGAAATCCTCTAAAAAGTCATAGACATTGGAATAAAATAAAACTTTAAACGTAGATTTTCTTGGGTCCTTGTCTTTAATCACGTTTATTCTTCAGATAATTGAAGTGGAGGCAAGAAGCCAACATTTTGCTTTAAAGGTAAAGGACAAAGTAACACAAATGAACAAAATAACAGTATGATCCAGTCTATAATTGAGAGAAAAGATGTTACAGTCTGCTCTCATTAGTTAGGTTAATTAGCCAGTTAATATTATCATGATGTTCACACCTTCATGGAAACTCAACATAATATGACAGAGGTCATAGCACAAGAGTGAGAGCAAAAACTTTTAGTGAAAAAAATGCTTCAGTTCCAAAAACACAATAAACAGCTACACCACACTGATTAGATTTGGTTTTATTCTTTTGATGAAAACAGTCATTAGTCTCATTGAAATTTTAGTCATTTGATTTTTGTTAGTTTCATGGGACAGTTGTTCTTGCTAATGTATCGCTGCAGCTACCTGTGCTGTGCCTGTGAAGAGGATAATTATCTGATTCATCTGATTATCACAGATTTATTTCATTAATCCCTTTGTTTCAGGAACTGTTAACATCAGACTTACTGACAGAGACATAACTTCTCACACTGCAGCCCCTGCATTTTGAAATGTCAAACATTTTCGCCATAGTTCTGGTTTTTAAAGGCCACTTAATTTCTTTTTTTTTCATGCTGAGAAAGTAACCATTCACACATTCTGCAACAGTAGCAGACATAAATAGATAAAACACAGTAGAATACAATAGGCCTGTTGTCTTTTAGCTGATACAGATTTATTAAAATATGCCTGGATCAGCCTCAGCACTGATCCTTGAGGTCATAGACCTTCACTGTTCACACATAGTAAAGAGGACACTCAGCAACACACACACTGACGGTCGTCCAGACACATGATTCACCTCTGTCACTGGTGAGCGTACATTACATTAGAGCCACACTCCCAACTACACACACTCCCCAGTTACAGGTACGACATGAGAAACACACAACATAACAGGTGAGATGATTCAGACTAATTTCATTTGACCAAATTCACTGTGATCACATGTCCCTGTCCTCCGTCCCTGGGTCTGGGGCACAGACCTTACCTGCCCAGGTGTGCTGATGACTGGTGAGACCACATTTTACTAAGTTATGGGTTTTGTTTCTGATACAGTGGGATTTATCAAGGTTATTGAACCAAGTAGCCTAGTGGTGTTTGAATTATTTTGATGTGGAAACTATTGCTGGAATTGCAACAACTTGGGGAAATAAATTATACTTGATATAATTGTTTTTGCTTGGCTTAGGGGCTTGACATAGCAGTTATAAGGCTGAACTTTTGCAATTTTCATATCATTTTTTTGTTGTTGTTGTAGCTCAAGCAATCCTATTATTTTTTTTAAGTCAGCTGATCCAGTTTTTTGTGACAGATCAGCTCAGGACATCTCTATGATCTGAGGTACAACACTGTTGTTAAACTGTCCAATAAAACATATTTAATAGGTATTCACCTTTATCTAAGGCGTTTCAGGCAAACTGAGAAAACAACAAATATTATATTTCAACTGTGAGACCAAAGTAACCTTGAGATGGGGATTATAGGATGCATTAAACACTCGACAACAGAGCCGGCCCTTAATCACCGGAGGCCTTGTTGAAATCAGACTCCTATGTGCAGGCTGAGATGCACATCAACAGGTCTGAGCAGAAAATTCCCCAAACACTTAAACAGCATAGGACTAGGAAAAGTAAAACACATAAAAAATAACTGCACTGCCCGTCCTGTCTGTCCTCATCTATGCATCTTAACATGCATAAAACTGAGAGGAGCAGTAGCACTGATCATCAGAAGCATAATTCATATATTTGAGCCTTTTTGGGACACTATTGTTATGTTAAAGCCCCTCTCTCCAGTGTTTCCCACTGCAGATCCAGATCTGGCTGAGCCCCTCCTTTCCTCCCTTCCTGCCTCCCTCCCTCTTGGTTAAAGCCTGTGAAGCTGCTGTGAATGTGTTGCCGTCTCCTCTGTCAGATAACTTCATGGCCTCCCTGAAGGTCACTCACTCCCACACATCCGTCCACGGACAGTTCCTCTTCCACTCAAACTGAGTTTGTTCACCCACCGCTCTGCACAGTTCAGATGTTGTGCAAGGCTTCAGCCTTTTTCTTTTTTTTTTTAAATGTATTTATTTTTTTAGTTTGACTATTTGGGACAGAGTAGATGTTTTTCTGTCTTTAAACATATCCAGACAGTGTACTTTTTGTTAACTCCAGATTCATTTGTGATCAATTCATGAATGTACCAGACCCTCAGAGGCCCCAGAGTTCAAACAATTATTTGGTGAGACATTTTACTGTAGCTGAGGCCCTTTCTTACACTGCCATGATGGCGTCTTGTGCCGACTTCTCATTTATTCTTCTTTTAATGAACAAAAAATGCAAATGCATAGACCCCTGTACAATGACTGTCTACGATCTGGGGACATGTGAAAAGCAGGCAGATGAACAAATAAGTGTAAAAGCTAAAAACATTCTCCTTACGCGTGTTGTCCCCCCTTATGAATATTTGACTTAATAAAGTCATATTATTATACACATTTCAGTGGAAATGGTTGGACCACACAGTGTGTTTGATGGTAACATCTGAAAAATAAACCCTGTATGTTATCATCACTAAATCAGCCAAGTTCTGTTCTCTGTGAGGCCTTACAGTGAGTACAGCGAGCTACCGTCAGCATGTTAACCTGCTCACAATAACGAGTCATGCTAATATTTAGCAGATATATTTACAGAGTTAGCATGTTAAGCTTATAGCTATCATGTACACAGACGGCTGAGGGCACTCACTCTCTGAAGAGCAGGTTCCTTGTTAAGTTCTCTGATGACACTGTGTCTGTATCTGAGTCTGATCATGGTCCTGCATTACCTGAGTTTGTTGAATGGGATGATGATAATTATCTTACCCCAATGTATCAAATAAAATAAAACTATTGATTTCAGACATACTGAACGTGAAACTAGGGTCACATCAGAGGATCGATTTGATGAGGAATTTGAACTCCAACAATGTAAGTGAGACGATTTTACGTTGATTTATTTAAAGTCTTTTAACACTCTCTTTTGTGTGTTGGTTCAATGTGTTACTGAATAAAGATAAGAACAGCCCACTCACTGCGATGTCTTCGGGCCACCTTCAATGAGATCTGATAGAAACTCCAAATCAGGTTACTAAACTGAATCTGAATGAGATCTGCTAATCGACAGCATCCTATAATCTACTACTGTATATTGGTGCATCTTGTCCTCCCCAAGGTAAAAAGAGGTTGTAGCCGCGCTCCAAGGCACTTGGGTGTTAATGAACACGTTACGTTAACATTCACGTTCAGTCCAGTTACAGCTACAGGACAGCATTGTGCGGACTAATCTCTGATGTTCTGTAAATCACAGCTGATACGTTGGTGGTGCTGGTTCACTTTGAAAATTCATTGATAAAAAGTTGTCCATCAACCTCTCATCTGATAGAAACGTCATTAGTTGTTGCATTGTTTTCATGTTCGGTCATAAACCAAACTAGAATCAAAGTTTCGACCTGATCACAGTTTCAGTCTGGGCCCAACATTCAGACGGTGAAAACTGTTTTGTGTACATCATCAAACAGCTCCAAAAACAAGAACCAAGAGTTAGTCAAGGCACTAATTATGGCTATGTGAATCATTATCCATAGGGTGAGTTCAGGTAATGTGGGACATCAGGTAATGTGGGACGTTTATACATTGCGATGATTTAATATGGTCAAAATTAATATACAATGGTCAAAACTGATCTTGAATTGTTGCTACAACACCTCTTGCCACTAAACAATGGTTTGAGTTGGTTTGACATCATCAGAGTGGGCGTGGCCTATCTTCACAGGAGGTCAACACAGTCAAAATACTTGGTAAGTTCAGTGGCATGTTGGTTTCTATTTCTCAGTGTTAAGGCTTTTAATGGAATTTAAATTAGGTAAGAATCTATACTACTGTTTCATAATGAAGTAGTTTAAACACTGGTTGAAAAGCAGGAGAAAAAAGTTTAAAATAATCTTTTGTTTTCATAAAAACATGATTTATGTCACTGTCCCACATTAGCTGAACATGTTAGATAATGTGGGACGGCATCGTTCAGGTAAAGTGGGACAGCATGTTATGCTTTATTTATGGTAAAAAAAAAAAAAAAAAACTGGCCCTAACCCTATAACCCTATAACCCTAACCCACCTAACCCCTAATCCTAACCATCTAACCCCTAACTCTACCAAGTTTTAACCTTTGTAGAACTACAAGGTCTACTCCATCATTTAACTAGCTAGCTAACACAAGCTAGCTAGCTAGTGTTAGCTATTAAGCAGTCCCTACTTTGTTACGACACAAATACAAAGTGCACTGGCTGCCAGAAGACCTATGGGGATCGAGAAGACCCCAAAACAGATGAGGGCTGGATCCAATGTTCAATGTGCCAGCTATGGTACCACGAGTCCTGTGCCGAAGAATATGGACTCTTTGATGATGTTGCATTCATTTGCAAGGACTGCTTCACAGAGCTGTAGGTTTCTGAAGTTAGTCAGGGTTGGTCAGGGTTGATAAAAGTGGTTAGTTCTAGAGAGGTGTTCATATGTTTAGCAAGACGTCACTGTTTTTCTGTTCTCTTCTGTTTTTCTATTATCAGAATTATCAATTCTTAATTACTAATACATTTATCTTTGAAAGGTACCCCCAACTTACTTGTTAATTGTTCATTAAAATGAATTTTATTCACTGCAAAAAGGCCTGCTTTTTTAATCTAAGAATGACTGTCCCACTTTACCAAACAAACTGTCCCACATTACCTGAACATGGTGTCCGAACGAAAAAGGGTGTCATGTTGTGTTTGAAGCTGTGTAGCTTCTAAAAGAAAATTATATTCCCATTTAATTCAAACATAAAATGTTAATAAGACCTAAAATGATTCAATGAAACATCATTGGAGCAAGTTAATAGTTTTTATATGAGTCTACTGGAGCATCTACCAAAAACTGTCCCACATTACCTGAATTCACCCTATATACATGATTTTTTTGGTGCTGGTTAGGGGTGTTTATTATGCACATCTGGACTTCTGGTGATCACCACAAAGCTGTGAGTTATGTCCACTGGACAAAAAAGATCTTTAGTTTCATTATTTACATACTTCCCTATAGATCGATCAATATGTTTTTAAAACATAGAATCACCCCGAAACTATGTTTTAGTTCACACTCTTTCTGCTCTAACTTCTTCTTCCCTTTACCTATTTTTTTCATTCCCTTATTTTTTTTCACTCACACTCCAGGATTGGATGTTGTGTTTGGTATGGTGTGTGTGTGTGTGTGTGTGTGTGTGTGTGTGTGTGTGTGTGTGTGTGTGTGTGTGTGTGTGTGTGTGTGTGTGTGTGTGCATGGTATGTGGGTGAAAGTCAATCTGCCGTAAACTATGCCTAGTTGACAACCAACTAAGAGATTTCATCACTTCAGGCGCTCCAGTCCATTTCTCTCTCTCTCTGTCTTGAAGTCCATCACAGTCAGATCATCTGTCGTTCCTCCTTCTCTCCTCACAGCAGCTCCGGTCTAGATCCAGGTCAGAAGCTCAGGATCAACTGTGTCACATATTTAAATGGTGGCATCAGCGAAGTCTCGTCTGACAAATCCTTTCTGCAAAACACAAAGAAATGACATGAGCAGAATATCATAAAAACAGTGAACACGAGTCATTGAGTGGGACATTTGCACTAAGCCTGTGCTGAGTTTGTTACCTCTCTCAGCTCAATCTATTTTAATGCACTTTTCACCCTCGCCTACCTGAATCATAAGTCATCAACAGCTAGGTTACTCACACTCACTATTTCAGTCATTTTAACGAAGTATAAGGGAGTGGTTCAAATCCACTGGGCCCACTGGTGGGACCCAAGGGTATTGCAAGTGGGTCGACAGCACCATGGATGGATGCAGCCTCATTACTATTCACACAGCCAGCAGATATGGAGCTAAACTACTTTTTATTTGGAGTCCTGGACACTAGTATAACACTGACTGACTTGTCTGCACCAGCTCCTGGGGGAAACATCTGCCTCTTTATCTGCTGAGGGCTTCATTGTGTTGCGTGGTGAGCATTTGTTAGACCTATTTCAACGTGAAAGAGCAGCCTGCTGCTGCTGGAACTAAAGCTGTGAAGTTACAGTTTACAAAACTACAACAATGACTTGAAAGACTTGTTGAAAGACGAAATGCTGTGGGGAACAGCCGATATCTGCCCCACCCAGTCATTATTATGGTCTGTTTCTCCAGATCGCCCAGTAAAGGTCAGATCAGTCTTTCTTTAAAAAAAAAAAAGAAGCTTTGGTTCACAAGGTCTAAAGAAAAGCACATGAATGAGTAATTAAAACGTGGAAAGATTGAGAACCATGAGAACCATGAACAGACCCCATGGTGTTTTCTTCTCTGGTTTGGACCGGTTTGTTTGCATGGTGATGTGTGGCCACAGCCAGAGAGTGAGGAAAGTTTTGTTTTGTCTGCGAACAGGAGGAACATGCCAGCGATTGCCAAGTCCACTAAACCAAACTGCCTCCCTCATTCAGAGGGGACAAAAGAGACGTACCCGTCCCTTCTGAGAGACCAAAGCTCAACACAACCCAGAGCAGACTCCAGCAACATCTGACACAAGTAGAACATTCAGTGGGTGAAGCAGGGATGACCATATATGTTTTAAGATCTTTTTGTTTGTTTAGTTCCTAAAAACAAGTTATTATGCAGGTTTATAATCATAAACCAGCATCAGAGGAGTATTAATGAGAATCACAAATCATGATGCTAAATCATCTTTGTATAAAAGGAGTTGTTTCACTTGCTCCTGTCCAGGCTGCTGTGATCCTTTGACCAGCCTCTCAATCTATGTCATCTTCAACTTCTTTAAGCTGTTTCATCAAATGAATTCCCAATTCCATCAATGCCACTGGTTTTACTCCCCCAGGAACTGGACAGCTGATATAATAAACTCTCAATTGCTTTGTTCAAACACACAGTTGATGGGGGAGCAACATGAAATCATCAATTTTAAAAACTGCTCTGATTAATATTTCATATTTTTTTTTATTGAAGCTGCAGGAAGGTCCTGAGCTGTGTGAGCAGATTGCATGTTTTCCCTGCTGATGGTGAGAGTTATGATGAATGTGACTGAATGTAAATAATAGAAATGTAAAATGTGAACTTCCACTGATTTCCTAATGCGTGACATAGCTGTACGATCCACTCGCTATCAGCTCCAGAGAAAATATTTGCATTAGCACAGCCAAGTATCCCTAGATAAGGCACGGATAGAAGCTAACAAGGTCCAGGCCTTCACGGCAGAGGGAGGGAGGAGGAGGGCCAATGGGAGGAGAGGAGTGGAGGTCAAATGGGTTAAAAAGCAGATGTGTACATAGAAAAACATCTGCTGGAGATAAAACCTTAGAGAACAATGTCAGACAACACCCACGCATCACATCCTGCCCTCCATTATAACTTCAGTCTCCAATCTTCAGTGTAAAATATATCATTATTGGACCTATACAGAAATGTAATATATGTCCCTATATCAAGAGTAGTGTTGCCATAAGTATTACAATCACAAGTATGAAGATATAAGGTTATAGCATATATAAAATACCCATACTAAACTGTATATTGAAATACATACAACATATCTTATTGTAATGCATATAAATATAGATGAGCTCTTCGACTGTATAACATGTTACAACCACATGTTAATATATATTTGATTCATAATGTAAGTTTATTAAAGCAACATGTTACAATATGTTTTTCATATTCATTTTTCATTGAATTTACATTTTTTTCCCCCTCATTTTGGGAAAGTGGTCTCTGACCCCTGGACTCTAGTATTTATAGTATCAGCTCAGCTCAGATATTAACAGCGTTTGTGTCTACAATATTAGCATTATGTGCATATAGCCTACATACATATTTGTCTGGGTCGAATATTACAAAATATTTTGTATTTGGTTTCATATATAATTTTTAAACATGTTTCTTTTCTTTGTTTGTTTTTGCCTTCATTTAGTTTGGAAAGGGGCAGTGAGAAAGAGAAAGAGAAGAGGGTTGGTCCCCAGCAAAGGGCTACAGGTTAGACTCGAACCCAGGACCAAGGCTGCATGGCACATGCTGTACCAGGCCACTGGAGTGACCACAGCATACGTGTCAATTTTCTGTCTATGTAAAGTATTTCATATATGGAAATTCAAAGCAGGTATATACAGTATCACATGTTTGGAGCTGTGGTGTTTTTGGTTCTGGTCCAGTGAGTTCTGCAGTTTTCATTATTCAACACAGCAGCAAAGACATTTATAAACATGTCAACATCTTAGTGCTGTTTGGTTTGTTTCAGCGCCTTGTTGTTCCCAGAGTTATAAAGTTAGTTTAAAGAGCTCAGTGTGACTGCAGTCAGGTTGCCTCCACACCGTGTTTTTATTTCCTGCTCGTCACAGTTACTGTTGTTATTCCTGTCTGGTCTCTGTTCATGTTCTCTGAGATTTTCCTCTCTGCTCTTGTCTGCTTCCATCTTCCTTTGTGTATCTGGGTCCAAAAAACCCAACTGATGAGCAAACAACAAGAGATCTGTTCACCTCCAGGGCCGGGATCTGCTTGGTGCTATTCGGTAGAAAAGAAGAGATGGACAGTCGTAACATCTGGCTGTTTTCAAGCGTGACTGCCGAGTAAAGCTGACATCTGGGGAGATGAGTTCAGATCTCTCCAGCTCCGTCTTTGTTTCTTTTCTCTCTCTCTGTGCTACCGTGCTGCGATCACCACACTTCAGCCCTCAGATCTCAAGCAACTATAAAAAGCCAGGAGGTTAGAGGTGGAGATGGAAACTTGGTCTCCTGCTTCTTCATCTAATCCTTTGTCTGCTCACTCTCACACAGACTCACGCTCACACTCCAGCTTCCTCACTCGGTCGACTCCCCAAAAAACACGTTGCTAAGGCACCATCTGTTTGACAATGTTGTGTTTTTGTAAAAACATGTTTTCAGGATGAAATGTTGTTATCAGTGTGGAGCCATCAGCTGACTACACATGTTAGGTAAACAAAATAACTTAATCTGATACAGAGACACAGTGCTTAAGTGTTTATGAGATTCCTTGATTTCTAGAAAAAATAAATACAGTGATGCGTAGTCCACTAACTAACAACAAACAAAAAGGTTATTGACCAGATATTTAGTTAAATAGGTAGGTTGAATCATCAGTGCTTACCGCTGGACCACCACGCCCCACGGTCTGAGCTACAAAGTTTGAATGTAAAGGGTGTTTCTGCTTTTATTGTTTCCATTCCATCCAAAGGTTTGGGCACCCCTGGTCAAAATTTCTGTTAATGTAAACAGTTTGGGAAGTGGAAGCTGAAATGATCTCCAAAAGGCACCAAGTTAAACATGAAACACTCTTTTGCAATATTTTAAGCAATATCAGTGTATTATTTTTGTTTTTTCTACAATTTTAGAGTGATAAAAGGAGAAGTAGCACCTTGCAAAAGAATGGGAAATCCAGGAGACTTGAACTCTCAGATAACTTTGACCAAAGTATCAGACAAGATATACTACGGTATTAACACACTGAGATGGTTTCCAAAGGGGGGGCTACTAGGTATTAACTATGCAGGGTGCCCAAACTTTTGCTGGGCCCTTTTCCTTTTCTGTCATTCTGAAAAAGTAAAAAGAAAGAAAAAAATATATTGTTTAAAATGTAAAGGGAATATGTCATCTGTAACTTTATGCCTTTTGGAGATCATTTCATCTTCCACTTGCTTAACTGTTCACATTAATAGAAATTCTTACCAGGGATGCCCAAACTTTTGCATGCACTGTGGATGTAAACTACAACCTCAAGTGTAGTAGGCTATGTGTGAGGTACACTCGCAGGTAACTATGAGGAATCACACAGTGTCCAAACAAATATGGTGGCTCTACTCCAGGAGTTGGGCCTGGATTTCAAAGTGTAGGTGCTTTAGTTGTTGCCATTTTCCAGTTCTTCCTGTGACCGTGTCAACAGTAGGTAATACGGCAGAGATGGGGACTCGAGTTTGCGACTCGAACTCGAGTCGCACTTAAGTCGCACCCACAGAGACTTCAGACTTGACTTGGACTCGTGCCCAAAAGACTTCAGACTCGACTCGGACTCGTGTTTTGAGACTCGTGAACAATCATTAGGCTATTTTTTTTGGCTCGTGCCTCCCTCCTGACAGGACGACCGACGATTTTTTTTTTTTTTTTGCCGTTAACACACCACTAGCGGAGCAGCGCCACATGGCCGGTAACTCAGATGGAGGTTAGATCTTCATGACCTACAGAGTGCAGCCCAACACCAGTGTCTAAACAGAGAGGAGCAGCAGAGCTCCTCTGACGGCGCAGTCAGCTGCGGGTGAGTGACAGGTGCTTATTTTTTTTTATTTTTTTTTTTTTAATAGCGGCACCGTCCGTAGCCTACATGTGAGGGAACGTATACGTTTGCTGTCAGACCTTCCTTCACAGCGACTAGCTGCTGCATAACTGGCACATAGGCCTATCAGGCTACTGTAGGCTAAATCCTCCTGTTTATTTATGTTTTCGCTGCGAAATATGACTGAAGGCCCATATGGAATAGCCTACGTGTCGACACGCCCCCATGAGTTGACGGAGCTAATTAAAAAAATAACAACCAGTTCTTCTCTCAGAAACATGCGGTTCCAGAAAGGTTTTGCTGCACATAAAGATGTGAGCTATAGGTACCATACAGATCTTATGACCTATAATTAACAGCCTAAATCATTTTCCATGTTGTTCATCTGGGTTTTCTGAATTCAACAAAGCAAAAAAAGAGAGAAAAGGCCAGTGCAGAGGTGCAGAGCAGCCTTGATTCTTACAGTATACAGTTTCCTTTAAAGAAAAGCCTTCATTGTGTGTTTTCTTCATATTGCATTGCAATATCCTGTTTAAAGTGATCATATAATAAACAACTAATCAATACTGTATAGATAAAGGAGTGATAATAACCTAGGCCTACATGCTTTGAATCTCTTAGATATAGCTGTGCAGTAGCCTTAGTAGACCGGATAGCAGCAGATGATAGAAGGGTCATTACAACCAGAAGAGACAGGAGACTTTTATTTTTTTAGAGACTTGAGACTTGACTTGGACTCGTGACCAAAGACTTGAGACTTGATGAAGTCTCACCCCACAAAGACTTGAGACTCGGACTCGTGACCAAAGACTTGAGACTTGACTTGGACTTGCAAAAAAAGACTTGTGAACATCTCTGGACTATACGGTGGGGGTCACTGGAAAAGTGCCAGGGACCACTGGGAAAAAAACATGCCCAAACACTGAGTCAGAACCACCACTGGCCACGGACCCCTTGTGCGGATATAATGGGGAAAGTTAATGTCCTGGAATCCTGTCTCGCAACAACAATTTCACTGAAGCCTTTTGTGATTCGATTTCTGAGCCTCGACTTCAGTTTACCCAGAATCATTGGGCGGGGTGACCACAGGTCAGTACACAGCACTGAGAGCAAGTAATGAAGGCTTGGCTGCTTCCACCACACATAGTCCAGGCAATTTAGCTCATTTTGGACCCCAAAATAGAACTAATTGTCACAGAAGGTTTTTCACCATACATAATTTCTATGAGGTGTCTAGAACAACATACTAAAAGTCCTAAGAAATCCTAGTTGGGGAAATATGATTAATTTGCATCATTATTTACTCTATAAAGTCTATGGTGCCGACAACAATACACCCCAATGAGGCTATTTTTTCCTTTACTCCTATCACAATGAAACTTTACATGATGAAAGTATCCATGAAATGTAACATTTTTTGTATTACAAGTTTCTTTGAAAATGAATTTGAATATGCAAATGAGCCTTACACTAATCAAATATGCCCAAAATACACCCGAATAGGCTTCTTTTTTTCCTTTACTCCTACCACAATGAAACTTTACACAATGAAAGTAGACATTAAAAGTAACATTTTTTGTATTACAAGTTTCTTTGAAAATGAATTTGAATATGCAAATGAGCAATGCACTAATGGAATATGCCCAAAATACACCCGAATAGGCTCATTTTCTTCCTTTACTCCTACCACAATCACACTTATAAAACTTACTCACACAATAAAAGTATACATGAAAAGTAACATTTCTGTATTTCAAGTTTCTTGGAAAATTATAATTTTTTTAATATGTAAATGAGCTCAACACTAATTGACTTATGGTCAAGAAGCCATAAAGCCGCAAGCAGCAAAAACAGGGGCCAAATAACTTAGTTCTTAGTCCCGCTCATATGTTGTTGAACATAACAGCATATTTAATATAACATCACACACAGTCGTTGAAACGACTTTGATGAATTCTGACTTTCATCTGATGTTCTCTGCAAACTGGGAGGAAAGTCGTTAGGTAAGGCTTGTTTGCTAATAAAAAAAAAAGAATTTAGAAAGCAGCCGGAGACAAGACTGTGCAATTAATTCTTAAGGTCAATATACAGTAGGTCTTTTAAGTGTGGCAAGTGACATGTGTGTATGCATAAGTCAAGTGTGGCAAGTGACAGCACTCAGTGCATAGGTTAACTTATTGAATGGACATGAATGTGTTAGTTATTTGGCCCCTGTTGCTACTTGTGGCTTTATGGCTTCTTGACCATAAGTCAATTAGTGTTGAGCTCATTTACATATTTAAAATTAATTTTCCAAGAAACTTGAAATACAGAAATGTTACTTTTCATGTATACTTTTATTGTGTGAAGTGTGATTGTGGTAGGAGTAAAGGAAGAAAATAAGCCTATTCAGGTGTATTTTGGGCATATTCCATTAGTGTGTTGCTCATTTGCATATTCAAATTCATTTTCCAAGAAACTTGTAATACAAAAAATGTTACTTCTAATGTCTATTTTCATTGTGTAAAGTTTCATTGTGGTAGGAGTAAAGGAAAAAAAGAAGCCTATTCGGGTGTATTTTGGGCATATTTGATTAGTGTGAGGCTCATTTGCATATTCAAATTCATTTTCAAAGAAACTTGTAATACAAAAAATGTTACATTTCATGGATACTTTCATCATGTAAAGTTTCATTGTGATAGGAGTAAAGGGGGAAAAAAACCCTAATTGGGGTGTATTGTAGTCGGCACCATAGACTTTATAGAGTAATTAATGATGCGAATTAAACATATTTCCCCAACTAGGATTTCTTAGGACTTTTAGTATGTTGTTCTAGACACCTCATAGAAATGATTTATGGTGAAAAACCTTCTGTGACAATTAGTCTGTCGTAAAACGCTATTTTGCCTGGACTAACAGGAGTGAGGCCAAAGAGCTTCCTCTTGCTGTCAGAGGACTCCTCTACAGAAGCTGAAGAATGTGGCTCTGGTCGTTAATGGCTCTGAAGGAAGCAGACACACAGAGAGCAAGTGCAGCGCTGACTGCACTTGCATTTTAAATAAAATGCACCAAAATGTGATGCGATGTACTTTGACTGTCAACAAGACGTCAAACACCTGCTTCCACTAAACAAAGGTGACAGCAAGGTAATTGAGGTAGGGCTGAGTGATAAGCAAAAAATAAAATTATGTAATTATGGAAGATATTGTGATACAAGTCACAGCTTTGATCGTTAATAATTTAAAAATTTAAATTCCAGTGGGAAAAAAAGATGATGTGAGCTTTATCTACGCTCTGTACCGAACAGGAGCCCTCATGTTGAGTGAATATGTCAGTGCTTTACTTATTGTGTGTTGAGACACATTTTACCCCCATGAAAAAGCCTGAAGGTGGTTATTTCAGTGTATCATAATCTTTCTCGTTTCTGTTTATATTCCTACATTTAATTTCTTGTACTCTCTTACAGATTTATTCTTTTTTTAAGGCACTTGTATGACTTGTACGACTGATAGCAGACACACAGAAAAAGTTAGCAGTGATCTTGCAGGTGAACACAGTGGAAGATTAAGCAGAAACAAAAAGAAAACTAAAATAAAAGAAGAACTCAATAAACCCAATTATTCAGGTATGGCTGGTTTTATGGTTTAACTGGTCTCTGATTTTACTGGCTGCTGCTAAATGTGTGCTGAGTCTTTGCCATTTTTCATGTATAGCTTCATAAGACCAATAATCCTGTCAGTGTTTGTGTTTTCAGCTTCATCCTCAAAAAAGAGAATCATCTCTTTTATTTGGACTTTTATTTTGAAGGCAGCACACTGGGCTCCAGGAAATTCAGATTCAGACAATTTTCACAATTACTTGAAATTGTATCAACTAAACAATTGATAATAAATAAACAACTTTTAAAATCGGGTCATTAATCATCAATAAAATGTAAGGTAGTTGCAAATTTACAAAAGAAAAAGGTGTTGTCCAGTCATGTTTTTTTCATCTTCTGCTGAATCATGCATGTTTTTATGTTCTCACATCTGGACTACTGCAGTGGACTTTACCCTCGTATCAATCTGAGCTCCTACATTAAACTTCGACTCATCACATTTAAAGCATCAAACAGCCTCAAACCTGAGTTATTTAGAGGACCAGTTAACCCTGTATGTGCCAGGTTTGCAGCATGTGATATTTGATATTTGAGCGATGACAGCAGCAGCTGTGGGTCTCACCATCTTGTAGTCTTTGTGCAGCTTGTTGTATTGGAACATGTTGCAGAGCACAGTGGAGGCAGCTCTGGAGGCTTTCAGGCTCCCCGAGCTGAAACGAGACGCAGTGACAGACAGTGAGAAACGAGGAGGAAATACCAGAGCATAAACAGAGGGGGAAACTCAGCGATAAACACTTTAAAATCACAAACAAATTAGCAAAAGGTTGTATTTTTGTGTGACCTGCTGCCAGAAGGGAAAGCAGCTCCAAAATGTGTACAGTCACAAAAGGGACATGCAGGGTCACAGCTCTGTTTTCACTGAAGTTCGCAGCATCACTCGTACTTGTTATCGTGGAATGACTTTATGCCGACCAACTTCGGCAGGCCGTTGAAGTACGCAACGTCACGTGCCGCCATGGAGCTGCAGGAGACCAGGTGGTTGAGGGCTCCACAGATGTTGACCACCACCTCGCTGGATGGCGTTCTCTGGAGGCCGTCACTGGGCAGCTTGGCAACCAGAACGTTCACCATGTTTTTAGCTGCAGGGGTAGAAAGCACAGGCAGTCGTGTTACAGGATCCTTAGTGAGGTCCAACTCATGACCAACACCGGTTCGTCCTTTTTGTTCTGGTACAGGTAGTAGCTGTTGTGTAGCCTCATTAAAGTCAGAGTGAACCTTCAACTTTTTTGTGGCATCACTGTTGCTGCTTTTAAATGCCATATTTTTTATTGATACACTTGTGGTGTGTGGCCATTTTCTTTCTTTGAGAATTTTTTTTTATCTATGAATTTCATTTGTTTTGTGTGAGCATGAGTGTAAATATGTTTTGTGTGTGTGTGTTTGTATGCATATGCAGTTCTTTTACATAATGTATCTCTTGAATTTGTTTTGTTGTTGTTGTATGTTTTGTTTTATTTGCATATTTAGAAAGCATGGAAATTGCTCTGATAAAAAATTAAAATAAAATAATAACAATTTTTTTTTTTTTTTTTTTTTTTTACACATGACTGAATAAAAAACAAAAAAGATGCTTTAACTATGTGACGGTTGATCATTGAGTGGAGACTGATGGACAAAAATGTAAATTCTATCCATTTAAAACTTCTTCGTCATAAATTCTAAGTAAAAACGACTGCATTCAGGAAGATGACCTGTGTTCGCTGCGTCTTACCTGTGTGCTCTTTGTTGGTGCAGTGTCGGGCCAGGTTTCTCAGCAGTCCAGTCAAAGACCTCAGCTCTATGTCGCTGTCGGTGTCTAACAGGTTGAGCAGGAGGGGCAGCATCCTCTCCTGCTCGATCACCACCCGGCTCATCACCGATGACCACTGACAGGGAGACATCACATGAGCCTCTTCTGCTAATCAATTTCTAACATGTACTCATGTACATGGATCCACCAAGATAGTAACTACTCTTTCTGGGGTCAATGTAATTAAACATTACAGCACAGTTAAGTACAGTAATATAAATTCAAATTGAAACTGCAGCATGTGCAGTGAAATATGAATCATATCATCATATGAACAGTTGGCGCCTACCCAGGCCTCTCCTGTGGTGATATTCTGCAACGCTCCTATAGCGGCCTCACGACTGGTCGAGCTGATGTCCCCGTTTTCTAGAACAACCTTGTAAAGCGTCACAACCTTCGGGTGCCAGAGCCACTCTGAGCCTTTAGGCTGTCGGGACACCTCGGGCAGCATGGACAGGTTCTGGTTACGCTGCCATGGAGAAGGCGGAGCAGAAACAAAACCAGAATCACAGACAAGGAGTTTGACTCATGGTGCTCATATAGACAGATATACGGTAAGAAACAAGCATGGCACAGGGAAAAACAATGAAATGGTTAGGGGTTAGGGTTAGTTTCAAAGAGATAAAGAATAACTCAGACACAAAAAAACAAAAGGTGAACACAAAAAAATGTACATACGGGACATTACGGTATGACAAGGAATGTGTGTTTTTAGGGTAAAAAAGTGTATGTTTTGGTATTAGAGGGTATCAATAAATATACAATATAAACTATACTTTATTAGAAAGTCACAAATATTTTACAGTAAATACTTATTATTTGCTGACAGATATTGTCATTTTACCCAAGGGTTGTTTTCAGTGACATGGTAATGGTTGAATTCAATACCATACCCTATCAGAAAATAGATTACAAGAATACAATTTTTTTTAAAACAAGGTTGTACTTGTTTACAAAGGGAACTATCAGGACATTAAGAAATGGATACAGGAGCTATTTGATCCCACTTTTTATTTTTTATTTATCTTTTTATTTGTAACTTTAGTGGACTGACCTATGGAAAGTTTTATTTATTAATTTTTCATTTATTAAGAAATGAAAATAAAATATGTGTTGTTTGTTCTTGAGTATTGTGGGTATTAATGATGAAATGGGTGTGTATAAATGTATCTGTTGTTAGTGAAGTACTGTTTATGAATTTAAGGGGATCCGTAAAACAAATCGTTGTGTGATAATAAACAGTTCAAACCTTTGTATTTGTATTCTATAAGTTTTGTCATGTAAGTTGTATCATCTGTGTGCGCTCTGCAGGATTTATAACACACACACACTGACACACACACCCCAGGATGGACACACCCAGCTGGAGGCGTGGAAACCACTAGGAAACACACACTATCAGCCATTAAGGCCAGTTTCCGTCAGGAGTCCAGAGGCCGTGAACTCCAAAGTTTAATCTTGTCATTTTTTCTTTGCTCTTTTGTGATGGATGTTTTCTTGGAGAAGTGTGTGACGGCAGTGCGATGAATTTTACCTGAGTGTTTTTCTTGCTGTACATAGTGAAGCAGTCGATGTTGACGGCGTCCCTGGGGGCTGAGGCTCTGGTCTGTCCCTCCAGACGGAGTCGCACTGAGGGAGGCAGCTCCGTGTAGAGCTGGTAGGACAGATTCCTCATCACGCACAACGAATTCTCCAAACCCTGAACGTTGAGAGACAGAGAGTGAGAGAGAGAGAAACTTTAGAGACACCAGTTAACCTAATGTGTATGTCAGTGGACTGTGGGGGGAAGCTGGAGAACCCACATACCCCGCCTAGGCCCAGGGTTAAAGGATAATTACCGTTTTTTACAATCTGGACTTTATTTGTAGCATAAAATATGATCATTTACTCACCCAGACAACTTTGGTGTCATTACGTCGTTCCAACGAAATTAGATCCAGCCGAGAGCCGCGTATATGCGTATAATGCGAGAACACGGGGCACGCAATGCAGCCTCTAAACAACTCATTATCAGCCGCGAAACTCGTTCATTCACTAATATTTTGTTATGATACGCTAGTGCTACTCCCCTCTGAGTCCGGGGTTACCTGTTATCAACATCCGTGGTCTGTAGGTTGACCTACCAACCTCTGACCTGGATGATGTCATCTCCGACCGCTGCCCGGCTCATTCTGATAATAATCATTCTGCTTCGGCATTCGGCTCCATTTTTAGCTCAACCAGCCAGAGCTTTAGTGAGTCCAGGTTGAGGAGAGGAAGCCTGTGGAAGCTGAATTTCGTCCAGCTGCTCATTTTGTTCTGACAAGTCGGAAACATGCAGAAACGGACCATAGCATTAGCGGTAGCAACAAGCCGCGCCACACCGCGGTCGGAGATGACATCATCAGGTTAGAGGTTAGTAGGTCAACCTACAGACACCGGATGTTGATAACATGCCACCACGGGCTCGGAGGGTAATAGCACTAGTTTATCATAACAAAATACTGGTGAAATGAACGAATTTCGTGGCGGATAATGTGTTATTTAGAGGCTGCATTGCATTGCCCCGTGTTCTCGCATTATATGGATATACGCGGCTCTGGGCTGGATCTAATTTCGTCGGAACTACTTGTAATGACACCAAAGTTATTTGGGTGAGTAAATGATCGTATTTTATGCTAGAAATAAAGTTAGTAAAAAACGGTAAATATCCTTTAAAACCCAGCACCTTCTTGCTGTGAGGTCACCATGCTAACCACTGCAGCAACGTGCCAGAGAGCAAAACCTGAGGTAACCCACCTACAGTTACCTCATCATGATTCGACTGATTATGTACTTAACAAACATAGTGATAATATTTAAGCAACTAAAGCTCACTCATAATGTAGAACCAGGGAATTTCAGTTCACATAGAGAGACAGATGTTAAAATGCTGCTTGTACCTTGTCGTCACCTCTGTCCTCTTGTTGAATATAGGACACCAGAGCGTCCACCAGGCCTCGCATTTCTCTCATCCTCTGTCTCGTTCTCTCGTTCACTGAGCTCAAGTTCCTGTCCACAAACACGCACATATGCAAACACAGTTGTGAGTCAACAGTGACAACCACTGAACCATCCAATTCAGTTCCAACTGGCAAACTTTTAGATGTTACATGAGGACCAGGGTCACCTGAGGCAGCCGGTGGTGTTGTAGAAGATTTCTTTCTCAGACGGGTTCAGTGGGACACTGTTGCACAGAGGAACCAGGACTTTTTCCGTCAGCTCTGGTAAAGCGTCTTTGGAAAGCTTCTCCTTCAGGTTGTCTCTGGAGGACAGATTCCACAGGACGCCTGCAGCCGCAACAGGGTTCATGGTCAGAATAACTCACATCTGGACTAAGCCCATGAGCTCACACACAGCGTTCAAAGGAGAGGAGACCATTGCTACCTGTGATGGTCTTCTGAAGCTCCTCGTCCTGCTCACTCAGGATGCTGACCAGACGCGTCACTCCGCTGGCGTTTATGAGCGCCACCTTGTTGTCGCTGTTCTCGTAGATGAGGTTCCGCGTGGCGCCCGTGGCGTACCGCTGCACCTCTCGGTTCTCACTGGTGAAAAGCTGAACCAGAGCTGGAATACCATGCAGTGCACGCACCTGGAAGACCAACACTGGGCTTCACTCACACTTCAGGACTCTACTGAGTCTGTTCACATACATTTTGTGACTTATGGTCATAACAAACATAACACGTTCATTACCTGATTTTTGGCGTCGCTGCTATGGTAACACTGATGTTGTATGTATGCAGCTCCCAGCACTTGCAAAGCTGTGTCTGATTCAGACAGATATCTGACCGCTGTGGTCATGTCCAGACCATGCAACCTACACACACACACACAAATAACCACTGTCATCCTTGATTCATTTGTTGATTGTTCTTAATTTATTCATTCAATAATTCATTTATTTATCAATGAATTATTTAGTCTATAAAATCAACAAAAGCAAACAAAAAAGTAAAGAAACACTCTTCTGTCACTCCCCTTTACCTTTTCACCAACTAGATAGATAGATAGATAGATAGATAGATAGATAGATAGATAGATAGATAGATAGATAGATAGATAGATAGATAGACAGACAGACAGACACAGTGACCATACAGTGACGATAACAACATATAGTATAGGAATATAAAGAATAAGAATATAAAGAACAAACTATACATAATAAAATAGCAAAATAGCAACATATATAAGTTCATGATTCATACGTCACATTAAGCTGATCTGAGGCTGATCTACAGTCGTAGCTACATTTTTTTGGTAAATGGATGTTTTAAGGTGACTTAATGAATATAACTCCTCACCCTCCCAGTGGGTCGTTGCTGTGTATGGAATCTCCATCTAAGATGTCCACTCCTTTCCCAACACTCCTCAGACTGCGGAGCGAGGCGGCCCGGTGCAGGGAGGCTTGGTACTGCCCGGACCCCATCGCATGGTTGGACCTGGACACATGTTGCTGCCACTGCGTCCCCCAGCCGTCCCCCGCCATGGGCACCACCCGGCCCGTCCCCTGCCAGCCGTCCCTCTCGAAGCCGGAGGAGCCCTGCTGCTGCTGGTAGTGCTGCTGTCGGTTGGTGATGCGGCTGATGGTGCGGTGGGACGGCCCTTTGTAGGTGTACTGAGACGGCAGCTCCTCCTGCCAGTGGCCTCTCTCCTGGGCCAGGATCCCACTGAGGCTGCGCCGCATGGAGCCCGCGGGGGGCACGGTGACCGAGTAGGACACGTTCTCCGGGGCATCCAGCACGGTGAGTGGAAACCCCTCCTGGTCAGCCTGGCACAGAGACTTGGAGCGCCTGCTTCTGCTCTGGGACTGGTAGGTCTGGAAGTTGCTCTGTACCATGCTGGCTGCTTTGTGGTTCACCTTTGAGCCATTTTCCACCGCAGAGCGTGAGGAGAAACCGGAGGAGTGGAGGGGTGCCGTGGCAACCTGGGGGGTGGGAATATGAGATAGATAAATACTATTTTTTCTCAATTCGTGATTCCTGAAAAGTTAAATTTCCTCACTGTTGCAAAAAGCTGTCATACAGAAGCTTTTATAGTAAAGGCAGTAAACACCACTCGTGTCTTTTTCCCAACAGTTAAAGATAGAGCAAGAGTTTCCACATTCAGCAGCTCTTTCCCTCTGCCCTTTATTAAATCTGGGCTACTGTAACCTGAAGGAAGTACGCTGCAGCCTTTGCATTGTTAGACTGGGCTGCTAAAAACAACAGGCAAATGTCCTGTTTATATTTTTCTTCTGTCTTTACATTGTTCTGAGTCTGATCGGCCTCCTGGAGCTTCCATTTTCCCTCTCACTGACTCAGATACAATTAGAGCAGAGAGGAAACATTATTCATTCGCAACACTGGCTCATTGCTTTTAAGATTGTGCGTCTGTGTGTGCACTTGCCTCAGGTCAAGGAATTCCCCACTGCCCCAGAGTTTTAAAGAAAAAAAGCTGTTTTGGGTGAATTCCCATTCCTATCTTAACCCTCAATCTTAACCCTTACTCTTAGTAGCCCTCAAAACCAAGTGTTAAGGGCTATTCTGTGACTTAGAAATGGGAGACCCCTTAAATGCAGATAAGTTGATATTCATACAAATAATCTGTATAAATACCACAGCCATATTCAGTTGAGAGTCACCGCATACCACAGCTTATTGAAAGGTAAACACCAGCTGTAACTATCTTTAGATAACTTTGCGGCTACGGGAGATGACATTAGCCCGGTCAGTCATTTTATAACATTATCGGGGCAAACAGTTTACGTAGGCTGTATTTTGATAAAAACAACTTAACAACTACATTACCACCAAGAAAAATTACCATTTTGTAACTACACGATAGCAACATGGATTGTACACACCGGTCGGCTATTGACAAAAGATCGTTAAATAAAAAATAAATGTTATGCAACAATTAGGTAAATAATCCATAAAAAAAAAAGAAAATACTGCATTCTGGGTGCACATTTTTGAGACTGAGGGTTAAGATAGGAATTAGAATTCACCTCATATATCACTGATTAAACTATTGTTAAACTTAAACTACGATTAAAACCTTTTAATTATGGATGGGAAACAAGACAACATTGTACAGTGCAAGAGTAATTTAACTGGTTATCACTTTCATGGGTTGCAATTAATATTCATATGTTTGCATGGTGTGAATGTGGTGGGTGGTACTCACAGCCAGGACACGACTGGGTGTGTGTATCATGGACCTGGAGCTGAAGCCATGTGTGAAGGTCTTTCCTGCAGGGAGGCTGTAATCTAGACAAAAACAGAAACCTAAAATATCAGTACTTTGATCGTCGTGCCAGTTTGTCAAAAAAGATTTAGTATTTTCATTCAGGATGTCACTTCATGTTATCATCGTCATCATCATCAACTGAAATGAAAAAAAAGGAAGTTATATAAACTGTCAAACTTAATAACTCATGACGAGTGGAAAGATAATTCACCTTTGTTTTGGTTTCTCGATCATTGCTAAGACTTAAGTCCAAAGTGTAACAGCAGGTTTGGACCATAGGTTTGGACTCAATTATATATTAGTATGTCTACTTATCATTATTATGATCATTATTTTATTATTAATCAAATCTTTATTATTATACCGGCTTCTTACTTCTCCTTCCCTTTTTCAGTATCTAGTAGTCCTTCATACTACAGATTTCATTCAACCCTTAAAATGTTGACTAGACTTTGAACTATTCAGCTATTACTCAGCTTATTGATTGTTCTACACTTATCCTAAACTACTGAGGCTCTTCTCAACCCTTTCACTCCATTAAACCAGCTGCTATCATCATATCATGCTGTCAGTTTCCAATATATTTGAGTAGACTTTTACATTTTTACACTAATCTTCAACAATTCAAGTAATTTCCAACCATTTCATATAAATCAACCTCCCTCTCGCAGGTTCTGCTTAAGATCTATCCTAATTGCTTCAGCTATATTAGCTTTGCTTCATCAATTTCTTCAGCTAATTCAGCATTGCTTCAGAATGGCATTCAGCTGCTTTCAGCATTCACTGGCATTTCCTGCTGGAAATGCTGGCTTTTTCTAGTTAGTATTACTATCGATTATCATCATTATTACTATACCTGCAAAAGTGGTTGTACAGACTGAACCACGGGGGCACCCCAAGTATTTATTATGAACACCACTGGAGGAGTGAAGTAGCCAGCAGTAGCCTACAGACTGAGGAGGTTTAAAGATAATTAACGGCCATTAGACAGGCAGCCAGCACACACAGTGCAGTGGAATGACTGGACAGTGTTGGAGAGGCGGAGACTCGGTGTGATGACCAGATAAGCCCGGCTCTGGCTTCTCCCTGCTTGGGCTTCATGTGAATGAAAACGAAACAGTTCCAGTAGCTGCTGTTAAGTCTGGGAAGCCGTGACTCCGCAGTGTGTCACAGAACAAAGCAGCATCGACCGGTGGCACCCTGCGACTGAATGGGTGTGTCCACTGTGGAATCCGATCACGCCTCGTCAGGCCACCAGGCTTCAGCAGGGGGCGTCACTTCAGAGCCGGGGCTCTGGGGCTCTGGGGCTGCAGTCTAATGTCATGTAGAGTGATGGGGCAGAGCCACTGTGGTGCGGATGGATTCACTTCACTGCACAGACCGAGATAATGTGCACAGACGTGAACTGTGGCTGAAGGAGCTGTGTAGATTACACAGACCAAAGAGGACAATGCACTGTAAAACATTATATAAAGGAGCAGCTGTGACTTCATCAGAGGGAGGGTGAGGGGGGCCCATCCAGTCCAGCAGCACGGAAGGAAGGAGGGAGGGAGGGAGGGAGGGAGGGAGGGAGGGAGATTGTGTTGGGAGGGGCTGCATGCCTGAACAGAGAAATCACCAGGTCAGAGGTCATGGTAGGTATGCTAATACACGACCACCACAGTGAAGAGAGCAGGCACAGTAAATGTCAAATGAAACTGGGCTCTCACATCAAACAACATTATATTAAAGAGAGTGCTCCACTACAGGGGAGAGGGTGGTAATAATGTCCAACCGGCGGTTCGCAGGCCAACTCCAGCCTGTCAATCAAGTCCAGCCGGCTGCTGATTGATTGTGTAATTATAAAATAAGAGTTTGCTATAATAAAGCAGAAAGATGCACTGTAGAAAACCTATTATATTTGGTTTTGATGAAGTCGCAGTTTTGTTCTTATGAGGCCAGAATCTCAGAGCAGAGACATTATTGTATATGCCTAGAAGGACTTTGCTCAGAGTCTTGAAAATGTGGCGCCATGTTGTGTCAGGTGAACCCACATAATGAGAACAGATCACGTAACAGGCTCAAGTAGCAGTGATATATAATTTATGTATGTGTTATAATTACAATTATATGTATATATTTATAGCCCGCCATGTTCATCTCCAGAGTGAATATGAGGAACAACTGTGATGAACTTCTGTGGGGTCCTCACTATACTATAATGTGGGATCTCCTGCCTGTGTGGTCTGAAACATGAAACATGCTAACATAATGTGTTATTTAATTTGTGTATGGCTAAATGGCATAGTTGCTCTTTTTTTGTCAGAATGAATGGCGACTGCCTTCAAAGGTTTCTTGGTCTTGACCGGCTCATCTAACAATGCAGACACCAACTGGTTACACTGGGAAAAAAAAAAAGTTAAACAAACATGTGGTCCATTGGTCAAGTCTACAATTCATGAATATTTGCACTGAGGTGAGTAAAGACACAGGTTCTGACCTTCTCTCTCTTTTTTTCATCCTTGACACATTTATGTCACTTTTCACATGAACAGTCAAGTGCAACATGATAAACAGTCTTGGGGGTGGGGCTTCAACAATACTGTGTCCCCTCTCCATTTAGAAATATGTCACACAAACTAAATGAAAATTTGATAGAGATCATTTCTGAGTTTATGATTTGTCTGTTTGCTCATTTTTGTCAAGGCTTGTTAATAGTGTCTCCTGAGCGACGACCCCAAATAATGCAGTCAATGGGTTTGGTTATATACCTGTCCAAAATAGAGTCAGTTTCGGGCATAACCAAAACATGTGACTGAGGCTAGCTGGGTCCTGTTCAGGTAGCTACAAATGTTGATTGCTTTTACAGTGGCCTTACTAGTATAAAAGTTTCAGTTTTAGGAGATTTAGTGATGGTTTCCATTGTTATACTGATATTTTGCAATGAACAAAACATTTGCATTGTTGGAATTAGGTGTGTGTTGTGTATTTAGTTATAGCTGGCTTCCATTGGTGTCCACTGCATATGTTGCCTCACATCTCGCTGTGTCAGGTCATTTCGTTCAGCTAACACATCCTTTAGTTGTGATCCTGAGTATAGTTATGTTTTGTTGACCTCTTTTATAGGCCTAGTTATTATCACCCTGTTGCCTATCTATCTGGTCCCTGAAATAACCCTAAACCATGAATCAAGCTTTTGGGAGACGTGCGTAGAATTTTTTGGTGGGGGTGGTGGTAAAAAAAAAAAAAATCATATGCCACAACGATTTCAGAATAAGGGAGTGGTATTATCTAAATGTCTCTGTCAAAGTTTTATGACTGTGATTAAGCCCATCCAGACACAGTTTTTTTCTCCGGCTTCTACAACGAAAAGCTTTTCAGTGATTTACGACTGCAGCTCCTCTCTCTTTCACTATGAGGGCTGTGGTATGCAGCCAAGCCTCTCACTGCTTTCCATCATTGTCAGGAACCCATCTCCTACCAAAATCTCCAGTCTTTGTCCCGTTATATTCACAAAAACAACTAACTCTCCAACAGCTAGATCTCAAACACCCGTGCTCCCTTCACACCCAAACTCCAGAGTGTAACATCCAACCGTCTGCATGCTAATTACAGCCCACGATGCAAAAGTGTGGAATGAAAAAAAAAGAAAAAGAAAACAGATAGTCATATGATTTGGGGGTTTTTCATTTGTAAAACCCCAAATCATAGCAGAGGGTTTCTTTATAACAGCAGATTATATGAACCACAGACAGTGATGGGTCAGGGTATTTCAAACAACAAATCCACCCACCAGCACCACTAAATCTCACTGATTATGTTTGATAAATCCAAACAAAAACTAACAGGCTGTTACGAACCAGACTCCTTCAACTCCCTGCTGGAGCCCGGCTTCTTCCCCAGCCTTCATGCTATGCTAAAATAATCAACCACTTTATAAATAGCACACAGATATGAATGTGTTAAAACTCTGACAGAAAGTGATTAAATGTGTTTAAAACATTTGTTGCAGTGTATTGGTATAATATAATGGGTCACACAGACATTTGTCTGTTGTAGTAGATTTTCATCTGGTTGATTAATAGTTAATGCGCACTTAATGAGTGTAGGCTATCAGTTGGCATCCCTCCTTCAGAGCTGAGAGGTTGAAGGAAGCTCAGGCTCGCAGCGTGTGCACGTCTCCAACAAAACACAGGGACAGGATTGTTGAATAACTGACTCCTGCTGTTCTACTGGACTTGAGGTTTGCTTTTGTCCTTGCTCGTCTTATTGTGGATTCATTCCTCCCTCTGTGTCCATGTGCCCTTTGACTCTTCTCTAAGTGCAAACTGAACCGTTTTACCCACAACAGTTTTGGAGAGAAAAATGGATGAAGGTGAAATAACAAACTCCTCTGAGCTGTTTATCATAATGAATGTATCCAGTCAGTGTTGTTTGTTTTAGGTCTCAGGACAATCAAAACGCTACAGACAACAGAGTCCAGCACTGAACTGATGAAAAATAACTCTTTTCTAAATGCTGAAATCGTGTATTTAGATCTTGTTATAACTAAATAACTAAATCATAAAGCCAAATGAAGATCAGACCCAGCAGGCCTGACCCCAGTGGCTGACGTACTGTCCAGGCTAAAATAGTCTCTGATAACACGTTGTGAAGAGGAGATTGGGAAGGAATGTTCCCCACACAAGGTGGTCAATGAGCTCAGGGCGTGTTGCACCAGACATCTGCCCACTCCCACTTGTCCTTCAACAACAACACATCCCTGTTCATTCACACACACTTTTACAGCTTGAATTATTTCACTCTACAATCTGTTTCCTTTGTTTCTACTCCGATGGTAGCTGGACAGCAGCCACTGGCCACTTTCATAGACAGGACACAATCTGACTCTGGTTTAGACATAATAAACCTTGACAAAGCAGTTCATGCTCCTGACGATGTGAAGCTGGGCTGTGGTGCAATTAATTCTAGGTAAATAAATAATTTTCTTTGGCCAAGGAACTGCAGCCAACCGCCTGGCTCCATTTACCCTCAGCAGATTATGCTTTTGTTTTGGAGGGATTCGACAGTTATAAGATGTTTTACTTTGTAAAGTCAGTAATGACAAACTAAGACTGGACCAACATCACAGACCAGTCTGAGAGGTCAGTGTGGAACTGACCCCAGATCACACGACTGCCGATCACACAGCGTGTGAACTTCATCCAAATCCCACAGAACAACTTCCACATAGTTCACATCAGGTAAAACAGCGACTTGTGGGGGCGTCGTTTAGCTCAGTTCAGGCGCCCCATGTGCAGAGGCTATGGTCCTCGTTGCAGCCGGTCCCGTATCGGATCCCGACTCGGGCGGCCCTTTGCTGCATGTCATTACCCCTCCCTCTGCCTCCCCATTTCCTGTCTCTCTCTACTACTACACTATCGATTAAAGGCAAAAGCCCAAAAATATACTTAAAAACAAACAAACAAACAAACAAACAAACAGCAACTTCAGAAATTAAATGAAGATGAAAAATGATAAAACATGTCTTTTGTATGAGTAGCCTAATGATGTCATCAAATAGGGTACTTAACACATCAGTCGTATATTGAGGAAACGTGAACTAGACACACCTAAAGTTTGTGGAAGTGGAAGCCAACCTAACTGTCCAATAGGGTTCCCCCATGTACATTGTGTTTGTGCACTGGTCTTTTCCAACATCCTGGCACTTTTCCAGGAAGTCGTTGAAAGTCAGTGTAGTCTGTAGTTGTCAATAACCAGTGGCTAACCAAATATAGTGTCACAACATTAGTGTTGGAATTGTTTTTTTCTTCCTTTTTTATTTACTTATTTTCTATTTTTACTGAGAGTCAAACCAGATAATAATGAAAGAAAGTTTCTCTGTTCATGTTTAACCTGAGTCAGACCGTTGAACAAAGACAAAGCGATCACATCACGTCCATACACTGTAAATGGTGCAGTTAGTGGTATATACAGTATATGCAAGTAAAGGTACAGGGAGGTACACGATGGTAGCAGAAAATCTCTACTACTCAATTAGCTAGTTCAAAATGGGAGATTCATGAGAGAAGATCTCACACATGCAGCTTTCATACAACATCCTGACTTCCTCATAGGTCAAAGTGAGGCCCTGTGGTCTTATCAGACAGAGGCAGGGGGAGTAGTAGTAAGGGGGAAGGCGCTGCTCCTTCCTCTATTGTATTTTCCTCCTGGACAGACGATCCAGGCTGTTATCCGGTCCGCAGCCAGACAGATGTGCATCATCTGAGCGCTGCAGGATGACTGGCCACTGACATAAATCTGTATCAAGACGATCACCGGCGTCGAGACAGATGCTCTTTCATCTGACACTTCTACTGTATATGTGGGTCAAAATGTAAAGGCAGTTCTTGTGCAACATGTGAATATTTAACAAAAAACAAAAAAACACCGGCACTGGAACCTATGATTTATATTTTCCATACAGCAAAGGGAGAAAAAAAAAAAGGAAATGACCAGGAAATAACACATTTCCAGGTGGTCACAGCGCCCAAATAGTTTAACAAATACTAGAACAATACACAGGCATATCTGATCTTGTGTTTGATGCATGACACTTTAATTATTTCTTTGTTTTCATTTACAAATTTCCCATTACCCTCCAAAAACTGTCATGGTTAGAATTAAGGTCTTTATAAAGCCTGACCGACATTCATGAGAAATGACTTCACGGTTTGGCCGCAAGTCCTGTGATATCAGTTCCTCAGAGGAGCCTCGGGACAAACCGGACCCCAATAACAAGCACACGCCCGAGGTGCATGCTCAGCTTTAACACGGGGATGTTACAGCTCTGTTGTTGCGTTCCTGCCATGTGTTTCAGCCATTATCAGAGCTAAAGTTAGCCCACATTGCCGCACACAGCTCTCCATTCAGCTGATCACTGAGTCCAGAGTTTCTACAAAAAGTAGCCTAATGGTGAAGTGGAATTTCCCAAATTCCACATGAGCTTCCTGCAATCTTCCCGTGCAACAGATTTCCCACATCTGTCACATCTGTTATTGTTTTACGCTGAGAGGACTAATCCGACTGCATGAATAATGGCGTTGCTGCAGTGTGCGCATTCACTCAAATCAGATTAGTTCCTGACACTGACTTAGCTACCTGGATGCTGAGTCAGGTAAACAGCAGTTTTCTTTGGTTCAGTCTAGAGCTGAACTGATTTATGGCTTGGAACTAGGGCAAGGCAAGTTATCAAACTCTATTTTCAATTATGGTTTTGGCTTCCAACAGTTATGAAACTAATACAATCAAGATTATTGTACCACATTCTTTTTCACAATAAATCATATTTCTCCAGCAAAAAACACCCAACGATATTGGCACAGTGCAACTTCTTATCAGCTTTACTCCATCCAGTAGTAACAGAAACAATACATGTTCTGAATGCCCACTTCAGTCATTCCTTGTTTTACCTCCAGTTGAGACATGTTTTCTGTTAAAGATTTTCAAGGCTTTGACCCCTGGTGACATCATCAGCTCTGTTTATTTAAACCCTGTGTGGACCATTACTAGCATAGTTTTGCTTACTTTCTCCTTTATTGACCGTATGTCAACATTTTTCTCTTACGGTAAGAGGCATTTACTGGTTTTGTTTTCCAAAGTAAAGCAAAACTTAAAGTAATTTCATTTCTGGTTTCCCCCTCCTTGTGATCTCACTGATCCATGACCGCACATAACAAAAATAATTTCTCCTCAATTTAGCTTTAAGTGACTGACACGAGTAACAGGATTTACTTAAGGGGTTTCAGATGTGTTTTTTTTTTTCAGCCAGGTCCCCTCTGCTGGCATGACTTCTCCCTCTGGATCAAAAACCCAGAGCCCGTCTGTGGTGTTCAGTTACATCGGGAAAGTAGAGCGAAGACTGGAACAATGAGTGATGTGGTCATCACTCAGATTACTGTTTACAGAAGAAGGAAAAATGCCCTGTACGCCTCAAGGATGATCCCCTGCTCTCCCATCTTTAACTGGGACAAAAGTCAAATTAAGGTGTTTGACAGTTTAATGTTTACCGAGCCGCTCGGTGAATGAATGTCAAACTTACAGACAGACAACTAAGAAAAGACGTTGAGTCATGTTTCATTACATCTTTGGTGTTAACAGTGGTTACATCACAGAGAAGAAACCAAACATGAAAACAATGTTTCAGTAAACACAACAAGTCCTCCTTTGTTTTTGTTTTTTCCAACCCTCTTATACTGAAATAACTCAACCTACTGTCTATGGCAACCAGGGGACCACGGTTGTCACAGTTACAATGGGCTGTACTGGGAGCAACATATTCTTGCTTTGGTCACCATGGTTTCTGTAGTTAAAGTCGTGGTTTTCTATAGGTTTACGCACATTAAACTGCTTGGTTAGGATTTAGAAAAGATCATAGTTTGGCTTACAATGAGTCCTTCCTTCAGTCACTCATGCACTCACTATCCATAGATTTCTAAGCACAATGCATGACGGTATATGGCCTATAGGCCTATATTGCTTGGTTGATTACTGTCGATTGTGCACCACTTTTCATGATGCATTGTGGGATATTAAGAGTCCACTATGTAGCCTATAATAACTGGGAGAGTAATGCTTGATTCTCAACACAGCCTGTTTTAACTTTGCTGAGCTATCAACATCTGCATCTACACAGGAACTGAACTCTGCTGTCCTGTGTCACAAACCTATTGGCTTGTTTGTGTAATGTATAACATTACACCACTTACCTGACAACTATAACACAGAATAAAACACAACTACGTACCTGCTGCCATGACACTATTATAATATTCAAAAGCAATAACATTAGTATGGCCAAGTTACCTTAAGCAGCAAATGCTGTATAGGGACATTAGATTCTGATCATGTGAGATATTCAGTCTCTACTTTCACTAAATAATTCATTGTTTGAAAGGAACTTAAATCTGGTGATGAACTACATCCATTCACTGGTTTCAGTCTCTCACATGTATACAGGCTTTTAGAAAGGGAGTTTTTTGTGCATTAGATTAGATGTTTTTACAGATGAACTGACAAACAAATGTCACTCTGTAACTCCCTAACCCCCCCCCATTCTCTTTTGGTGTTATTGCTGATTTGTTTGTGCTTGTTTGTGTTGGTTTAGCCTATGTATAGATGTGTTTAGATTTTTGTGATACTCTGCTGCAGATGAGAAGGAAGGGAGCTGTGACAGTGTCATTGTGTCATTCTTGTTGCCTGTTTCTGTATCTTTTTTGTGGTCTGAAAAAGACCAAAGATATTCAATATTAAATAAAACCTTCACAGAGATAAGCCCACCAGAGGATACTCCACAAAACCTTTCAGCATTCATCATCTCATTGTTTTGACGCCACGGAGAGCTGTAGTTACTCTCCTGAACCTCATTTCCTGCAGCAGCAATCACCTTTCAGCACGAAAGCCCTGATAAACCCACTGTACACCGCCTGTCCAGTGCAGCACAAGACCGCAGACGGTTTGGGTTGACAAGCTGGTGAACAGACGGGAGGCATTTAACGGCTAAAGAATCCAATACTGTCCAGGATATTAGTCTGACAGAGCAACACACACAAATGCTGACTAACACTTAGACCACATGCTTTATGAGACATTATCTGCAACCAAACCGTGACCAAAAATAATAATCACAGCAGCTTCAAGCTTTCACCCCAGTGGAGAAGCTTATTGTCTCAAGTCATTCAGACAGGGGGTCAGGTCAGCTTTCCTTTGCAAAACAGTGAGAGTGAAATTAGGAAAAACTTGTGTTAGCCTACATTGTTTTGTAATTAGGTGAGTGAGTTTGGTTGGTAGGTATCCACATTAAAGAACCACACCACTGACTTTAAGTAGCCTACTCACTTAAGTTTCAGGAATTAAAACAACATGGGTGGATTTGTCATACTGTTTAACTGTTTCCTACTATTTAGTGTCTATCAGTATCAATTTAAAATTTCACTACAGACAATAAAGTGAAAACAGAAACAGCTCTCTGACTACAAACTGGATAGTTTTTTCATGTATAAATAAACAATAACCATCAGCTGCTAATGCAGAAAGCAGCTGGTGGGGTATTGTTTGAACGGGATGTGACTCACCTGTTGAACCGACCAGAGAGTCGTCCAGCCTGGTCATGGAGGATGACTTCTTCTCGGCCAGCCGCATCCGGACCTGCTCCTGGACTCTCCGGGCTTTGGCCACGGCGTCCGGACAGGGACCGTCTGAGGGAACCATGTAAGCGGTACAGGAGGAGTTGGGCTGCAGGGCGGACAGAAAGCAGCCCTCCGCCACCGCCACACTCATGCTGACAACGGGAGACAAAAACTGTTTCACCCCGAGAGAGAGAGAGAGAAGAAGCCAAGAGGAAAACGCTTTAAGTCCGACAGCGGGCGCGGCACGTCTGAAGACAGATGGGGATGTTTGGTTTTAACGGTGTCGGCTGTGAAATGGCAGCAGCTCGATGGTCCAGGGGCGGGACATGCAGGGCCGGGAGGGGGCGAGGGGCGGGGGGTCAACGTGAATTCACCTGCTGTCATGACACGTCTCCTAGAGGGAGTTCATCTGCAGCCAAGACTCCCTGAATTTATCATAGTTTGTTTGTCATAGCTATCTGTCAAACTTCTGCAGTAAAAAGCTCCTAGATTACACACCCCCCCCCCCCCCCCCCCTCCCCTCAACACTGTCACCACCACCACCAAAATATCAGATTTTATTGAAACATTAAGTTTTTCCTAATCTATGGTGGCCATGAAGTGCAAAACACAAGACAACAGTGCAGAAAACACAAAGAGAAACAAAAACTACTACAACATAAACTTGTAAAGCAAAATTAGGCTACCTGTCACTGGCTGTCAACTTTTGTTGCTGACTGGACAAATTAAAATTTGGCAAAACCTGGGCAATAGGCTACAACACTTAGCCTATTTAGCTATAGGCTTTATCTCTGACTGGCTTGCCTTTCACTTCAACAAAGAAAAAGTAATTTGTCCATTTTTCCTGGAATAGGCGACATTCTGCGTCCACCTCCCTTTTCTTGACAGTCGCCATGATCCATCACTTGTGTCAATCACTCCGGCCCAATGCAATGACACGTACATCACATGCTGTATTCACTAACCCTGACGTTGACTCGGACATAGGACATAGGCCGTCTGTTTCTCTCAGAAAACGAATGGCTGGCGATATATTTTTTCCTGCTTTTTTTAAATTTTATTTTAATTTATTCATATATGCATAAGCTATAGGCTAAAATATAAAAATTGTATTGCATTGCGGGCCGATTGAAATGGTCTCGCGGGCCGTATACGGCCCGGAGGCCGGACGTTCCCCACCCCTGATTTGATCTGTGACAAATGAATCCTGGTTGACAGAGGGTACCCAGCCTTTCCTGTGTTTTTTATTTGTTGTTGTGTTCTGTGATTTAAGTTTTTGCACTACGCAGCCACCATAGATTTTAGTGACAGCTTAACTTCATTAAACTTTCTCATATTTAGCCAAGACATGTTTTAGAAGGATCATGCAGGGGGTGTTTTACATTTAATTACCCATTCGTGTCTTCCTTTTACTTAATCAAAGGGCAGTTGTTGCTAAACTTAATCAGGAGGCTTGATGTGAACCCTCCGAGCCCCTGACTATCCTCACCAACCAGCACAGACACACAAGACTAAGCCAAGTGAAATCTGCAGAGAGAAACACTGACAGGTTGTTGAAAGTCTAAACAACGGTTTATAAGACAAACAGAAACTCATGCAAACTGTGTATAAAATCACAGGAAGAATGACTGGATACTGGATGTTGCATGCCCTCTGGGGCTTCACCAACAAACACCCTGTGGCTGACAATGCCTTTATCATCATCATTAATATTGCTGTTATGGCTATTATTCTGTTTGAATCATCTTGGTTATGCTCGTTATGCAAAATGTACTTGTAAGTAACATTTTGAACCATGACATCATGGTATGTTATGTAACATCTTGAAAATATTCATTCTCAAACTCAGTTTTGACTGGGGCCAGCAGGAGGGACTGGGAGGATCGGGTGGAGTTGGGGTCAAACAGTTAACAAGCTGAGCTCAGCTGAAGTGACGTCTCTGAAAAATGGTGATGTGACGTCACGGCAAAGCCCCTCCCCAAGGTCACTTAGGTGAGACACATGGCGCAATGCAAACTAATAAGAGACACTCTCTTATCTCAATATAAATAGTAAACCCTCTGAGTGATGTCATATATCCTCTTTTTGGCTCTAACTTTAACTGATTTCCTATTTTATTCAACAAATAACACATTAATCACACCACTTGTAGTAAATACGTACATATACAGTACATTATGTTTTTGTCTTCCACACAGAAATGCAATATACAGTAATTTGTAATATACAGAATTTATTGTGTCATTGTGGTATGTGTGTGTACGTTCTCTTCCCAACATTTCAGATGACAATAAATGAGAGTAATGGGAGTATTACAAAATCAGCACAGTCCTCCTGTTAATGGACCGGTTGTTTAAGGGCCCAGGAATGTGGAAATAAACTCATCACCCAAAGCTACCATGAGAAATTCTTTGGGGAGGTGTGGGAAACTAAGTCTGAGTCTGAGGAGCAGTGATATGTCAGGAACAGAGAGGCTCAGGGAAGAAGGGAGATGGGTGGGGGGGCTGCAGCCTCTCTCACAAACAACCCTGTGCCAGTACTGAGACACAGACCTACAGAGAAACCACTGACTCTTGTGTTGGGGGACGTAATGATGATTGCATCTAACTGGTAATTTTAGTAACACACACACATAGGGAGGGAGGTGCAACAAGATCTGTACTTCTTGTTTTGCTTTTTGTAAAAAATAATGTCCTGTATTGTTTCCTACCTGGACGTAAAGTTTTACTATTGGCTGGTGAATGTGGGGAAAAGAAGCCAATCAACAGGTTTTGTAAAGAGAGTTTGCTATGTTTTCTTTACATCCCCCCTTTCCTGCTGCTGTTTTTGTGCTGATGGAGGGTTCTCCTACAAAGTTGTGTCCTCCATTAACCTCCATTTAAACTTCTATGTCTGACAATAAAAGACTAAAATACAAAGCAAACTGACTCTATCATCTCGTTCATCATGTGTTTGCCTCTCCCCCTCTCTCAAATCTCCTGCCAGCCTCAGCTTGTCACATTAAATGAACGGAAATACCTAATATTAAGAGTTTTATAAGGACATTTGACCCGACATCTCAGGAGGAAATCCAACATTTTAAAACTATTTTCCCTTTCAGATCAAGTCATCCTCTGTTCTCTGCTGGTGGTTTTCATTAGGGCAGAGAGCGAGAGGAATCCAGAGCATCCAGGTCGAGCACTGTCAGCTATTAATCACACACACTCAGAAACTATGTGCAGAGAGAAAAAGGAGCAGCGCACAGAGAAACCTAGATTGCACAGGTCTGTTGAAAGGCAACCAAGGCAAACCAAGAGTCGTGAGAGTGGACAAAGGAGTAGCTGGGGGCTAGAAGTCAATGAGACGAGAGGCTTCTGCATGGAGCTGAAGAGAACTGCTGAGTCAGGTGATGATTCAAGGCCCCTGCTGGGGGAGTGGTGGGCTGCCAAGACAAAAATAGTAATTAAAAAGAAAAACTCGATCTGTTATTTACTTTATTTCTATTACTGGCCAAATATATAAAAGTCAGACCAAAAATAACTCAGCTTTCCTGAGAAAAGTGCACACACCTCTGACATAACCTCCAGCCTACCTCCACTGAACACACAACGCCTCTTACATTACACATGATATGTCCCCACTGCTGTGTTTTCATTTGAAAACTCATCTCTGATGTGAAATTTCCTCCTCTCGTCCACATGACAGAACGTTCTGGGAAACGCTGCTGACCTCATTTTAGTTTGAAAACTCCACTATTCTTCTGGAAAGTGAAAACTGAGACACTTACAAACAATGACATGGTCGCCCACGGTTGCTCCATGGTTGTGGTTCTGTAGTTTAACTTTTGCTATTCCATGTTCAGAGGATTTTTTTTGCAACCGTTGCACTATTTAACAGACACGTCTCCTGTTTAGCAACTTTATATTTCCCAGTCCCTCCATATTGGCGTCCACATCAGTCAAAAAATATACACACATAGGCCTACTGCACTGACTGATGACCTCATCAGGTATTCTGAAATAAGACCTCTTGAATTCTGACTTCCTGATCATTATGTAAATCAAAATAATGGAATAAATTATGCAGTTTTTTGACACATTTTACATAGGAACTCAAATCAATTTTAGGTCAATGAAATCTCAACAGAGAAAACTCCCACACGTCTTCACTTGCATCAGGTTTATTGGCGTTGGTTCCAGTGTGTCAGGTGGTATTCGGGTGTGGACCGGGGGAGCATCTAGATTTAGTGGGCCACACACCGAGATGACATAACCCTATTAGTAGGCTACATAAATAGACAATGAAATAAATCCATCAATGTATCTGCATTTTCCTGGCCATGTGCATTTGTCTTTAACGAAGCTGGTGAGAAAGCAATCAATGGAGCGGTGGACAATGTTATTTATCGCATTACGAGGTGTCAGATCAGGGAAGCTGTTCCTCCCAATCACACAAAGTCTGCAAGGTGGAGATCCAGAGCGCCTCACGACATTTCAACATCAAGCCTCTACATGGTGGGCTGATCTAAATTATCTCAGTGTAAATTGTGCCAAATATGTCTATGTGGCAACACAACTAATCAGCTGCAGATATAATCTACTTCCTGTTTCTAATGGCTCACACATGCTCAGTACATGCGATTGTAAAGGTATGTGTGTGTTTCAGGTGTGTTAGTTTGGACACAGATCATTTTAAAATGTAAAATGAAAACAGACTGGCATGGATGCAGCTTCCGTTATGGAAATACAAGTATTGATTAGTGCAGCTTTAATGCAGCATGCTACAGCTGCCAGAGGTGGTGACATAGGATGAGTTTATTGAGGGACAAAGCTGCAGTGTGCTAACTCTCATTATTTATGTGATTTGCTCTAAAGTTGACAAAAAACATACAGGGTTATTGTTAGATATCCACACCCAGCTTCTGCTAGTTTAATGAATGTTTGCTCCTCATTGTTTATTTAGCATTGTTCTATCCTATCTATTTGTCTGTCATACCTGTGATTTGATGTTTTCCATTCTGCACAACAGTACAATAGAAAACAGAAATCAGGCTGTTACAATAAGTCCATTATAATCTACTCCCAGCTCCACTTATGTAACAGATTCAAAGATCCCGAGTGCTCTGCCAGAATAACCTTCCCAAGGAGTTCCTAGGAACCCTGACACAGAGAGGTTTCATTTTTCTCAGTAAATAGTGTGAGTCTTCCCTCTGTGCCCTCTGTGAGTAAGTATAATTATACCTGCCTCAATTCAATAGCTCTGCCAGAGGAAATAACATATACTTTTTCACACTGGTGGCAAAAAACAAACACAAATCCATTTGCTGGACAGTAGGTCACATAGGTCATGAGAGGTCAGCAGGTCAATGAATATATATGGTATTCACCAGATCTCAAACCAAATAAGCACTAGATTCCATAGTAACATGTAAAAACTAGATGAAGTCACACACTCATGTGACTATGACGACAATGACCTATCACAGAGGTTAACTTGAAGGCTCATGGTGGAACATCACCTTCCCAAGACAAGTGCTGTTGTCTGCTTGGCTGTTGCACCCCCTGGTGGCTGAGCTTTATATCCCAGGCAATAAATACAGTTTTACTGATGTGAGAGTGGGGCGCGGGTGTGACGTCAGAGAGAGGCGACAGTGTTATTGTCTCAGAGTTCGCGCGTGTGAAAGGAAAATAAACGGAGTGTGTTGCTCAGCTCCAAAGAGTATTATGTTCGTGAGTTTTTGTCAGCAGAAAAGAGTGACTTTAGAAGCCCCATACACTTGGAACGCTACATTGGTGGCAGCGGTAATTGGAAGTGAGTCCTGGCTTTTGGAGCAGTTTCTCTTTCGGCAATTACTGAACTTTTTTCAGTCGGCCCTGTTAGCGGCGGCTAGCGGTACTCGTGTGGATGCTTTGGAGCGGCATGTTCGGAGGAGTGAAGCGCGACGTTATGGACTGTGACATGGATGAAGATTATTTCGGGAGTGCAACATGGACTGGTGGCGTGAGTGGCGTGAGAGTGGAGCTTCCGCCGCCGTTTCGTGGCGACGGCGAGAAGCCGTTTGCTACGTGGGTGAAGCAGTTTGAAGCCGCGGTCCGCGCCCAGACGAGAGGGACCAGGAGCGGGGGTTACACCGCCACTTTGGTGAATCTCCTCCCTACGAGGCTGGACGGCGCGGCTTTCCTGTTGTGGGACACTCTACCGCCGGATGTTCAGTGTGATTATGAGCGAGTGAAGGAGAGATTAAAGGACGCCTTTGGACAAAAACAGTTCCTCCTGTACTTCCAGACGTGCATCTCTGCGCGGCCCCGTCAGCCGAACGAGAGTTTGGAGGTCTATGCAGCCGACGTCTCCAGGCTCGTGGCTGAGGCTTTTCCTGACTATGACAGAGCCGCCAGGAATGGTGAGACTTTTAGACGTTTTCTTGCTGGACTTGACCCTGCCCTCCAAGCTAAGTGTCATGAACAGGGGGCAACAGATGTGGAGGAGGCTTTAATTATTGCAGGCCGTTGTGAACGGGCCAGGCAGGCTCTGAGGGCAAGCACACCTGGATTGCCCTACTCCAACCCACATCAGGCGGTTGTGGCCGCTCTCAATCCGGCGTCACCAGGTGTGTTGGACTGTAATGCTAACGCCACAGAGAAGCTCGTTCATGCCATGGAACGACTCACCTCGAGGATGGACAATTTACAAACAGAGGTGAGGGATTTGAGAGCGCGTGCCTGTGGGACTGAGTGTGGCGGTCGTGGCTCCCCTTTTCCTGGGGCTCGTCAGCAGAGCCCGGGGGAGCGCAGAGAGCAGCGGCGTGCCTGTCACTGTGCTTGTGGCGGGTTTGGATGCAGGTCCACCTCCAGGGACTTCCGGATGGACGACAGCACGAGAGGCCGGTCTCCGCAGCGCAGGCTTCAGGGAGGATACGGTGACAGAGAATGGTCTCCACGGGAGCGGGGGACCCGAGACACCACTACTGGCTTCTCGCCGCGCCGGCTGGACAGCGAGGGCCAGAGGGAGCCGCGCTTTGCAGAGGAACGTCAGCCGCGACGGGGAGTGAGGTTTCTATCTCCCTCGCGACGGTCACCATCTCCATCCCCGCACGGAGAGGAGCGGGGAAACTTCCAGTAGCTGGCATCGAGACCCGGATGCCAGTGTCGCCACCACAGGGTCACAATGACAACTCTGCAGCAGCGATTCCGGACCCCACGGTGGACTCCTGTTCGGTGGGTGAGTCCGAGTCTACGGCCTATGTTAAAGGACTGGTAGAGGGAGTTGATGTGACTGTGTTAATTGACTCTGGCTCTAATGTTTCTTTGATTTCTGAGGAGTTCAGAATGTCCATCCCAGCTCTACGTAAACGTGTGTTGAATACACAGTACATGTATGCACGTGCAGTAAATGGACAGTTATTGGACACTTTAGGTACTGTGGCCCTTCCAATGAAGCTGGGGGGCAGGTCTTTTGAACAAACTGTGCATGTTGTGCGGGGGGCTACACAAGCTATTTTACTGGGTTTTGATTTCATGCGGCAGACTCATGCAATAATGGATGTGGGTCGTGGGCTTCTCAGCATTGGAGACATTGACATTCCTCTCTTGCAAGCTACAGACTTTATTCCAAAATGTTGTAACATCTCCATGTCTACTGATGCTACTGTTCCACCTTTCAGTGAAATGATTGTCCCTGTTCAGGTGGGCCCCCCTCGCGTTGCTGGACCAACTATTGACTCTTACCTGGGCTATTTAGAGCCTGAGGTGCGTGACAACATGGGACTAGTGGTCGCACGCACAGTAGCGCCTGTGAAAAATGGATGCACTGTGGCACGGCTACTCAACCCGACCGACCAGGAACTGAAACTGCGCCCTGGGTCTCACCTGGGGGTATTTCACCATGTTAATGACTGTGACATACTCACCCCTGCAGAGGTTTTTGGTTCTCAACAGGTGGATTCCCCCCTACCTGATGTAGCTGATTGTCCGCTGTCCGACGATCAGAGGCAGCAGCTGCAGACCTTGCTGGGGAAACATCAGGGAGTGTTCAGCCCTGCACGGGGTGGAACAGGCAGCCCCAACCTGATCAAGCACCACATTCAAACAGGTAACAACCCCCCAATAAAGCAACGGGCCTACCGCACTTCCCCTGACAAGCGGAGGGAAATCAACAGGCAGGTCCAGCGCCTTTTGGAGGATGGCATCATCGAGGAGAGCTGCAGCCCTTGGTCCTCTCCTGTGGTTCTTGTCAGGAAAAAGAATAATACATGGAGATTTTGTGTTGACTACAGGGGCCTCAATGCTGTGACAATAAAAGATTCCCACCCTCTGCCGCGTGTCGATGATACGCTTGACGCCCTAGCAGGAGCCACCTGGTTCAGCACCCTGGACTTCTCCGACGGCTACTGGCAGGTGGAAGTGGCGCAGGAGGACCGTGAAAAGACCGCCTTCACCACCGGCCAGGGCCTCTACCAGTTCAGATCCATGCCCATGGGCCTCACAAATGCACCAGCGACATTCCAGCGGGTCATGGAGCTGGTGTTAAAGGGGCTGCCATGGCACATCTGCATGGTGTATCTTGACGACATATTGATATACAGCAGGTCGTTTGAGGATCATCTCTCTGCTCTGGCGGAGGTCTTCACCCGGATCGGAGCAGCTGGGCTACGGCTGAACGCCAGGAAGTGCCACCTGGCCCGGGATCATGTGGTCTTCCTTGGGCACGTCATCTCTGCTGAGGGGCTTCGCCCTGACCCCAAGAACACAGAGAAGGTGAAGTCATGGCCCGTGCCGAGGTCCGCCACGGAGGTGCGTGCCTTCCTGGGGCTCTGTTCCTACTACAGGAGGTTTGTGAGGAGTTTTGCCCAGCGAGCCGCCCCCCTCAGTCACCTTACAGGGAAGGATGTCCTGTTTCAATGGACTGCAGATTGCCAGGAGGCGTTTGAGTTCCTGCGGGACGCTCTCTGTGCTGAACCTATAATGAGTCACCCAGACTTCACTCACCGTTTCATTCTACACACCGACGCTTCCCAGGTCGCTGTGGGGGCAGTGTTGGCACAAGATGTTGACGGTCTGGAGAAGGTGGTGGCGTATGCTAGTCACTCCCTCACAGCAGCCGAACGACGATGGTCTACGTACGACAGGGAGCTGTGGGCGATAGTGTGGGCTATTCGTCATTTCAGACACTATTTGGGTCTTCGCCCGTTCACTATTGTTACAGATCACCGGCCGTTGTTGGGCCTTCGACGGCTTCCCATTGATAATGACAGAACGGGGCGTCGCAGCCGCTGGGCCCTGGAACTGGACCCTTACGACTGGGTAATTGTGCACAAAAGTGGAAGTCAACACACTAACGCGGATGCGCTTTCACGCAGACCGGACCTCAGCGCAGAGCTAACGGACCATGATTCCCCTGATCCTGTCCACACTCTCGTGCACAAAGGTACCCAAACAGTTACAGACAATGACCCCAGGACCGTGTGCGCCATAGAGACTCCCAGTTCCACCACGGCCCCTTCAGCAACCCCCAGCTCCAGCTCCAACCCCCATTTGCCTTCTGACCCCCAGGCTTGTGTGGACCGAGCTTTAATCTACACTCTGTCACACGACGGCTCCAATGTCAAGGAGCTCCAACAGAGTGACGCTGACATCAGACAAGTGTTGGCCTGGCTGGAGGAAGGTCAGAGACCCCCTAGGTGGAGGCTGAAGGATGCTGGTCGAGGTTTAAAGAGACTGTGGCACGAGTTTCCCCGACTGAGCTTCATTGATGGACTGTTGTGCAGGGTTGTGTGGCTGTCTGAGGGGGGGCAAACAACACAAGTGGTGGTCCCTGCTGTCTTGGTCCCCGAGGTCCTCAGACACCTGCATGGCACACCTTTGACGGCTCACCTTGCATATGAACGGGTCTTGGCACGTGCCCGGGGTGTTTGTTATTGGCCCACTATGTATGGTGATGTTAAAGCTTGGTGTGATCAGTGTTACGCCTGTCAAAGGAGGAAGTCCCCTGTTCCTCGACATCATGCCCCTATGAGGACTTCACAGGCAGAGAGACCTTTCCAACGTGTCGCAGCCGACATACTGGAGTTGCCGGTCACTTCCAAGGGCAACCGGTATGTTTTGGTTGTTGAGGACTATTTCACTAAGTTCGTTAACCTGTATGCCATCGCTGATCAAAAAGCCACCACGGTGGCTGAGTGTCTCTTTCAGAACTACATTTTGGAACATGGCGTGATGGAAACGCTGCACACAGATATGGGGAGGCAGTTTGAATCAGAGATGGTGAAACATTTGTGCAGGCTGCTGGGTGTAAAGAAAACTCATACCACTCCATACAATCCAAAGTCTGACGGGATGGTAGAAAGGTTTAATAGAACACTTATTGACCAGTTAGCTAAGACACTCTTGTCATGTGAGGGAGAGTGGGACTCTTTCTTGTTGCAGGTTGCCTTTGCATACAACACCAGTGTACACTCCAGCACCGGGTTCACGCCTTACTTCCTCACACACGGCAGGGAGGCCCGGACGCCGGTGGATGTGGTGCTGGGCCCGCTGATGCAAGGCAGGCCGGTAGATGGGTCCCCGGAGGACTTTGCTAGTTCTCTCCTCAGGCGCTTAGACACCGCTTTTGATCAGACAAAGGAAAACAACATTGTGGCAAGCAGAAGGCAAAAGACTTTCTATGATGCCAGGTTGAGGCACGAACCATACGAGGTTGGGGACCTTGTGTGGTTGAATGACCCCACAGAGAGTCGCCGTAAACTGGCTCCCCACTGGAAGGGACCTTACTTGGTGCAACGGCGAATGGACAGGGATGATGAGGTTGGAGTCACCTATCAGATTAGTAGCCCATTCGGGGAGGAGCCCCCGCTGCAGACCGTCCACTATGACAGGCTGCGGCGCTACAATCTGCCTGTTGCTTTTCCCTTGGAAGGCCCGTCTAGAAATCTCCTCTCCCCTTCCCCGCCCACTGTTCTGCAGGAGGAAGCTGCCACGCCTGGTAGCCCTGCAGGCGCATCCCTCTTTGATGAAGTCATGGACTGTGGTCGTGGCACTGGCGTAGGTGCTGGTGGTTGCCCTGACCAGGCAGTTGCCCCACCGAGGTTCTCTCGAGTTGGTAGGTCGTCACGACCCCCTGCTCGCTTTAGGGACTATGTAATGGAGTGAATGTTTACATGCTCAGGTTTATTGACTCCCTGTGTTTTAAGGGGGGGTTGCGTGTATGTTGTGTTTCTATTGTGTGGGTTAATGAGACTGGGTACACGTTACAGCTGTGTTTATTGAATGTTTGCCTCATGGCCTGTTTGGCTGTATACATGTGTTGTGTTTTATATGCACGTCATTTTTTCCCCCCCTGTGTGTTTCATTTACATGTGTATTGAGAGATGGGGACATTCTCTACTGTAAGGGGGGACGCATGTGAGAGTGGGGCGCGGGTGTGACGTCAGAGAGAGGCGACAGTGTTATTGTCTCAGAGTTCGCGCGTGTGAAAGGAAAATAAACGGAGTGTGTTGCTCAGCTCCAAAGAGTATTATGTTCGTGAGTTTTTGTCAGCAGAAAAGAGTGACTTTAGAAGCCCCATACACTTGGAACGCTACACTGACATGGTTCTCAAACTTCCCCTAGAACTAGACAATGAGCTGAAACTTCTTACTTTAGTCTATCTTCAGTTTGAAATAGTATTTCTTCTATAAATCAGCACCAATCACAACAATTTAATATGTCAATTCTGTTCCTCAATTTGCACATCTATTTGCTTCATTATCAGATTCAGATCGGAAGCTCAATGTAAGTTTATTTTCTTTTATAGGAGATCTCCTATATAACACGGATGGCATGTCATTAAGGGTTTATTCTTCACAATGACTTCTCACCTAATTTAATTTTGTTTTGTAATTTTCAATTACAGTTTCTAAGCTATTTTAGTTGGTAACATGGATCTTATTAATAAACTTAAAACCGTAACAATTATTTTTCTCTAACTGTGACCAGTGATTTTCTGCCATTCTGTAGGTTTAGAGAGAAAAAGATGAGACCACCGGACGTTTATTTGTAAAATACATTTAATCCCTTTATATTTGGGCAAACAGTCCAGAGAGTAGAGGGGCTGAGATTGAAGGGGCAGTGGCGTCTGAATGTCAGTGTCAGCAAATTCAAAAGGCAACAACATGAACAGAGAAACACAGCTATTACTGAACTGAATGATGTCATAGTTTTTTCTATACTGATCAATCGCCACTGCCACCGAATCTTTCTCCCTCCCCGTTCAGACTCCCGCGTACCAGACAAAGATATTACAATACAAAGAGAAAAAAGGCATAAATTGTATCTTTTACAGCCTTCATTATTTTCATTAGTACAATATGTCAGGGCTGCAACTATTACAAGACACTTTTACGGTTTCTCAGTTTAAGTATGAGATGTTATCAATACAAGGTTTTTAGTTGGTTGACAAACACTGTGATAATATGGGAGGTTACATAAGATGGGATGACAAGATTTTATGCAAATTTGTGGGTTTGTGATGTGCTGCAGTGCTGCAGTTAATGTCAGTGGCAGATGCATCGAGCAGGAACATACCTCAGGACCAAAATATGTTCAAGAGTTAGTGGTGGAATTAATGAAAAAAAAAAAAAAATCTTGGTTGAAGGTGGTTAAAAGTCCCACATTGTAGGAAATGAGATTTCCTTGTGTTTTATTTTATTTTTGTATTAAAAAACAGGTTATATCAAAGTCAATCACCCTGATCAGATGTAAAACTTCTCATGGATCAGTATTTCGAAATAAAACACAGGAGAGGTGTACAATATGGGACCTTTCAGACTGATTTTAGTTGTAATGAGACTGCACTGCCCTCTGCAACTAAAATATCATCACTGCTGTTAGTAGCCTGAGACTATTACACAATAAACTTGAAGGGAGCAGATACAAAAGCATGAACACTTGTAATATCTAATCTAATACAATAGCCCTGAACAACACCAGCCGTTTGTGAGTGGGTAGATGAATATGACTTTGTTTGGCAATAATTTTGAGTTACACTTCTGCCAGATGTCGCTGCACGTGGAGAGAAGTACTTCCAGCAGACATTTCCCCTAAACTTAGGTAGGCTAGGCTCATCGCCTGCTGGCTGTGGCTTCGTATTTAGTCTGAAGACACAAGAGTGGTGTCAGTCCTCTCAGTGTGAACCGTGACAATGACCTGTAGGACGGGTGGAGAAGTGGGTTTGTGTATGTTCACCTCTATGCAGCATGGCAAGACCAACACTAGTGCCGGTCTTATATGCCATCATCTGGTTCGGTCTAGGGCAAGACATATATAAGCATAGTTGCAGGAAGAATACAGGAGAAATTACTGTAGTATCCATGCTCATGCAGTCATAAAGCACTGTTAATATATATATTTATATACAGTTTATACATAAAACAGTGAAAAAAAAACATAATTAAAACCAAGAATATAAGAGCATGTTCATAGGCAAGGAGGCAGTAAACAACTAATGAATCCCTAAAGGATTAGAGCACCAGGACTGGTGGAAGTAACTCAATGTGACAGTGTGATATAATATCTACATATCAGGTTAGGATAGTACAAATATGCATAACAGCATCTGTGACTAACAAAAAAAAAAAAAAAAAAAAAAAAAAATCAACAGTGTAATTAAAACGCTCGGTGGAGGATGGTTTAACGGTGTCTTCGACGAAATCCAGCAAGCAATAATATGTGACGGTTCCTACTTAGAAAAAGAAAAGGAAAAGGGAGCTAGGCGGCGACTGAGAGGTCGTCCTTCCTTCGTTTTGGCTTTGTTAGCCCGGTGCCTCAGTACACGGGGCTGTTGCGGATCCCGCAGCACAACACCATGCTGAAGATCATCTCGAAGATCTGAGGACGGACACAAACACAAGGGAGTGGATTAGACAGGTCAATCAAAAAAAATAAAGATAAAGACTGGAGGCCTGTTTTAATGGTGTTTGTTTTAGACTGGAATCCACTAAAGGATGGATTATTAGTAGATCAGCTCTCTGACCTTTTAACCCCTACACTACAACCATCAGGGTCCTTGATCCTCGCCGTGCAAAATGAATACATTTTATGTAACACACAAACAGCAATGGTTGAAAAATGACAATGTGTGGTTTTATAGGGAGTTACGGGCTACAGCTATTTACTGAGAAACAACTCAGTGACTCACTGACTGACTGTATACAGCCAGGAAACAGTGAAACCACATAGTTCCCTGTAAAAAGCAGTTTATTCGGACTCAGTCTGACATCAATAAACACAAACACACACACACTTGAAGTTTGCTAAAAAAACTATTAGCTTATAAGGCTAATAAATGAGCCTTTTATAAATATTTTTGTGGGAAGGGGGTCAAACATTTTTTTCGAATACTTCATATTGTGCTCTCTTTGTTTTCAAGATTCATTTGAGCACGTTACTGATGTGCAGCTTCATGTTCTTACCATAATAACAGCAACCACCAGAGCGGCAATACCGATCACATAAATCCTTTCTGAGAACAAATCTTTGAGCCTGTAGTGGCAACTCTGCAACGAAAAGAAAACACCAACATTTTCAATTGATATCAATTTTTGTTGTTGTATTTTTTCATTTTCACATTAATGTTTAAAATAAAAATGTCAATTTGCATAGCTTGTATGCATAATTATCACGCAGTTGACAGACATTGTTGATATTGGCACTGGTATCTCCTCACTGTGCCTTGCACACGTTTAAAGTAAAAACAAGTGTATTATTTGAATAGCTTAGTATTGATGAATGCACAATAACAAGGTACGTTTATACATGGCACTAGGCCCAGTTAAATATGAAACACAATTGTACACAATAATATATACATATATACTTCCAAAAAAAAAATATATATACAGTATATATATAGGGGGTCCCTGCTCCATCTCTCCATCAGTTTGGGGGTCCTTTTAAGACTCTGCTCTACATACATACTTGACTTATCTTCATCATTGTTTCTCAACCTTTCCTGGCCCCTGACCACCAGGGGTTTCTCATAGCCAAACTTTCATCATTAGAAAAGTTGTAACTGACAACATTACAAACTCTACACTTTGTTTTCTCTCTTTCTCGCTGAATTAGATGAGAGGATTGAAACCACTCTCATTCCTATGAATTAAGCATGGAGCTGGAGCCAGATCTTATCCTAGCATGGAGACCGGAGGTCAAAGGAAGCAGCTTGGGAACACAACGACCTCGTACACACTGTTTAACACAATGTATCCTGTTCGTTTGTGCACGGGCATCAGTTATGATAAATCTCGTGGCCCCGGCAGCAGGAATGTGAATTTCCCTGAGATGACTGTTGTTGGTAAAAACTTACTGATCTAAATAAAACAAGATGGCGGCCCTGTGGACGGTCCGTTCATGGCGTAAATGTTAAGGTGCCACATGTTTGAGGGCATGGTGTCAATTCCAAACCTGCCTATTTGCATCTGAATATCACACAGCTCAACATGCTCCCCGTGGAGAAGGCGAGGAACACAACTGTGCTTTTAAGATTTGATCTGAAATGTAATGTGTTACTTTCTCTCTTGCCAAGCTGGTAACAACCCAGTAAAGATGGATGATCACACTTACAACTGCTTGCGTGCCGCTGGGGCAGAGGTCAGTCACGCCGAGTGCATCTGTGATGTGTGTTAGGAAGCTGGTGCCCTGGCCTTTACCACAGCATTGCAGCTGAAACACAAAATCAACACAGTAAACATCTGATACCTGGGAAGCTGTCGGTGTGATGTGGTATTTTTCATATACTGAAAACCTATTTCAAAAGGTTAGGCAGGGGATCATCAAAGTCCCTCAACACAAACTCAGTACTCTCCCAGATAATGTTATCAGTGCTACTGTACAGGTCTATGTCACAGTCATTAGTATTACAGTCTGAATTGTAATACTGTTGGATGGATTTACATTGGGTCATATGCTAAAACACTAATACATCATGTTTAGTTTAGTTTAATAAGTTTATTTGTATCAGGGACAATGTACAAAATAACATTAGTCTCAAAATGAGAAGAGATGCCTTGTACCGAATTTAGCTTACTAGCTACTTTCCATCCGTAGTCCCTGGGCAGGTGAATAAGAACAATATAAAGGTAAGAATTATCATAGAAAGGTAAGAATTATCATCAGGAAAAATAACATTGCCCTGTTAAACTCCTGCACCTAATCTGTTTAACTTCTGCTATAAACAAAATCTAGACCAGGGATGTCAAACGTGCGGCCCACAGGCCAAAACCAGCCCGGCAGAGGGTCCAATCCGGCCCTCAGGGTGAATCTGCCAAGTGTGAAAATTACATAGAAGACAGAAGAGGCATCATTTTGTTGAAATTGCACATTCTTTTATCAAGAAATGTCAGGTTGTTCATAATATGTTTTGTGAAAGGATAGTTCATTAACTGTAAACATCTTAATAAACTACTAATACAAAAGGAAACATTCTTTTTTTTTTAATAGGTTATCATGCTATTATTTTACTGGTCCGGCCCAGTTGAGATAAAATTGCGCCGTTTGTGGCCCCTGAACTAAAATGAGTTTGACACCCCTGATCTAGAATGGTCAGTGTCCGTCTTCAGCACAGCGCCGCCTGGTGGTGATGAGCATGTATTACATCTGGGTGGTGTACTGTATGTCTGTGGGTCACGAGCACACCCACTAGTCTCCTGAAGTGTCCCAGTTCACAGATGAAACAGACCTCAGGGCCTTTGATAACTGAAAGATGATATACATTGAATTTATCATGTGTCATGTGTGCTCATACCGTCTCATGGAAGACCTTGAGCGCAGCTGTGGCAGCCTTTTTGCTGTCCGGGTCAGCGAGGCTCTGCGTCATGGCCTTGTCGTATGCAGAGTCGTAGAAGTTGATCAGCTCCTTTGACACCTGGAGCAGAAACGAGGAGGAGGTTGTTAGTCACGGTACGATTCAGTTTTAGTCAACAGTTTTTCAGATTCAGACTTGGAAGTTTTTATTTCACAGAAATAAGAAATAAAAGTACAAGTAAATATATAAAAACAACTAAACTACTGTTATCACTTTCTTACAGTTTCTCTGTGCATGAAGCCCCAGATTCCAGCTGCCACCTCGCAGGCGAACAGGATGACCAGGCAGGTGAAGAACTGCAGGAGAGGACAGAGACATCACATAAAGGTCCATTTAAGGATTTAGCTAACTGAGGTTTTATTTGATTACATAATGAAACACAATAAGTTTTTTGGAAGTTAAAGGGGCCCTGTGGAGTTTTCTTGTAAACAAACCATAGTTATGTGTTACGCATGAAATGTTGAGAGCATTTCACTCCTAATGAAGCCAGCACTGTTCATTACTGGCTCTCAGTTGTCTTATTCTGTGCACTGCAGCAAATAAGGGCAAAATACTGTCTTGTGTTGATTGATGTAATAATGTAAAACTGGCTGGCATGGTCCCGATGTGCACGTGTGAGGTGAACAAAACCAGGAACTGCTCATCGACACGCAGCTGCACAGGGGTCAGAAACTCCACAGGGACCTTTAAATGTGACTGTGACTCACGGTTCCCAGCAGACACTGAGACTCCTGGATGGCACCATAGCAACCGAGGAAACCGACCACCATCATCACGGCACCAACAGCAATCAGGATGTGGACACCTGGACAGATAGACAGACAGATAGGAGAGATTGACTGATTAGGATCCACAGCAACATACACACAGCACACGAACAGGCAGAAACAAGAGGGCTGCTGCACAGACACAAGGTAGAAACACAACACTGCTTTTAGACTGCATGCATACAGTACCATCTGATGGACAGCAGGGGGTGCAATGACAGTAGAAAGCAATGAGTCATGTTGACAGGAAGTTGCTATTCATTTTCTTATCCAAAGCTTCCGCTCTACTTCAATAATACAACAGGTTCTGCACTTGTTTCCTTTCTTGCACATCTGCAGAGATTACCATATGTTTACTGGGTTAAACTGTCTGTGGATTTATATTAATATTAATAATATTTAAGAACTGTCTCTTTCAGGATGAGTCATTTGTCTGCTTTTTCTTTTAAGCGAGATGAGAAGAAGGGAGTGGAGAGGAGAAACATGATTACTTTAGATGTTCTGCAGTTTTAAATATAAATTCACAGCACAAATAAAGGATTCATGAAATATTCATTCTCTGAATCTGTTCAGTAGAAACTGTTTGTTCTTTCTCTAAAGACCAATGTTCTGTTTCTGCCAGTTTCACTCCTATAAATATAAACGACTGTGCTCCTATGTCGTTAAATTGGCTTTACAGCAGTTTAGTTTCCATTCTTTGCAGTAAACATGAGAAAAAACCCACAAGCAAAGGGTTTGAGCAAGATCATTTATGTAATTACATCAGATTGTGTGGTTGTGTCACTGTTGAACATAATATGTTCAATGCGACATTAGCATTAGCTGGTGCTGATGGTTAGTAATGCTTAAGAAAAAAAAACTAAATTTGCAAAGAAACTCATGATGATAACAAATATATCTAAGAGTTATCCTGCAGCTGATGGAAGATCTCAGCGACAGGAGAACAAGACTAGGTCAGAACCTAGTATGTGACTGGATTGCGTTCGGTAATCACAGTTGAAAACACCGTAAACAACTGGGGACCACAGCCTCAGACCTCAAGTTGCTGACTCATCTCTGCTGCTCCACACTCTGCTCCAACCAAGTGTATCAATTTCTAAATCTCTAGACTAGACAACAACAGAGCACTGGAATAAGAGAGTAATGACACGCATTGGTTCAATGGAAGCACATCCTGATGGCGGAATATGGGTATTGCAAAAGTGCCCAAGAACTGACCTGCATTGTTGGTGAATGAGCAAGTGCGGTATTTTCAATAATTTAAGGACATTTCTAGATCATTCTACATTAATGTTTCAATCTATAATTTATAATAAACAAGTGTAATTTGATATGACCAAGACACCTAAAAACAAAAACACAGCCTTTTTCATCAATTTACAAGCAAGTGGGCAACACACATACATTGGAGTGAATGGGTTTTCTGGGCGCTTTTGTAATACCCATATCCTGCCAATCGGGGAGCATAACTCTTACCACGGGAGTCAAGGGAAGTGTCGTTACTCTCTTATTCCAGTGCTCTAGGCAACAAAGATTACTCAATTCTTTTTTAAAGAGCAGCAACCATGAGTAAACTCCAGTATTCAGCCAGCCAGCCAATGATCTAACTGCATCTATGACCATATACTCACTCACTCACTCAAGCCGCTTTCCCACTAAAATTAGCGGGTCGACACCGTTTTTTTAAACGCGGGTCGAACCGCTAACAATCGGGCATTTGGCCCCTTTCCCATTGACCAAAATGAGCCAGGTCTGAGCCCCCGCTGGGGGATCAGACAGACCATAAACCAGTTGCCCTGCTTTCATCCGCGGTGCGAGAAACACCGTGTCATGCCACAGCCGCCCGCAGTGTGAGGTCCGTCGGCCGAGGCAGACGAGGCGTCTGGCTGACCTGCGGAGCACCAGGACCGCGGAGGACAGCGAGTCTGCCGCGGCCGTATGACGGACGTCCACGGCACAACACATCAGTTAAACGAGCAGAGCTGTTTTGGTACGTGATATGAGACGCGACTGGCGCGATGACGTGGCGTCATGTAACGCTCAACGTCATCACGTAAATTAGCGGGTTGACCCGGGTCTGGCGTTCCCACTGCAAGCCGATCGGAGCCGAGCATGGATCTATTATAAGACCTATAACAGGGGTCATCAACTATATTTGTTGAAGGGCCAGAATCTTTCTCAACAGACACCTTGGGGGCCGGACATTCAAATAGGCCGAGATTGAAATTAAATTCACCCTTTTGCCTAATAATGTATTTGTTTATATTCTATTTTACCTGTAAACTCATAATATTTATTGATACATATCTGTGGTGTTTGGTATGATATAAAATGAAAAATCTTGACAGCTGGACTTTCAGATACTCCCACATGCTGGAGCTTTACACTGCTGACTTGCCCTGTGATTTTCAGCCTAAATATGAAAGGAGGCTGACAATCGGTTCTGATGATACAAGTCAGTAGCCCTGAGTAGTCAGTAGTGTTTCTCTTCTATAATACACATTCTACATCTCGGAGGCGACGTTTTTCCACACACAGGCAGAGCTCAGTGGGAAACAGTAGGAGAGACACAGGCCGAGGGGGAACCGGGACAATTGCCCCTCGGGGATAAATAAAGTTTTTTGAATTGAATTGAACACCGGAGGGAGAAGCAGGTCCGTGCAGCTGTGCGCCACGGACGTGCACAAAAAAATAACAACCGAGTGGCATCAAACACGCGCTGCTACCGCATCGTTTTTGGGTTGTGAACGTGCATGACACGCATCTACACTGAATGGGTTTGGGTGCGCAAAAGACGCTACATGGCCCGCCCGTGCACACCCGGTTTAACCAAGGCGGCGGCAGCTCGCCTCTGCAGGCTGGGAAACCCTGCAGTCCAGCCAGCTCCCTAAACTTTCATGCACGGGGCTTTGGTTACCGCGGCGTTTCCTTATCCCAGCACATTGACTTACAGGCGCACACTTTGAGCGTGTCTGCGTGTCTCCGTGTCCCAGCGCATTGACTTACAGGCACACACAAACAGAGACCGAGAAATATAATAGCTACTTTTTAACTATTAGAACTCAGTCGCGGGCCGGATTGGAAGGTTCGGCGGGCCGGATTCGGCCCGCGGGCCGCCAGTTGATGATCACTGACCTATAATATAAAACATCCATGGAGCCGAGCCGATTGAAGGCAATTTTAACCCGCGTCGCTTGCTGAGTCGTTTGACACGGCTCGGTGCGCCGTTCCCACACGGTATTTTGGCCAGTGGGAAATGGCTAAAGAAGGTGAGAATTGATCGCAGTATGTACAGACACTCACTGTACAGGATCGGGAGTGTTATTTAAAAAAAATTGAGTCAGTCAGTCAAGATGGTCCCATGGGACCATCTTGATGTACCAGGCGTGGGTTATCGTGAGTCGAACAAACAACTACGTCTTCACTGCAAACTGCACTTGCATGGCTGGGTGAGTAGCCTCGCACAGGCCAGGGTTAGGGTTAGTAAGATAGTAAGATAATTAACATTTAACATAAACATGTTAGCTATCACTCAATTTAATTTTCTATCTGATATTGCAGCCTAGGATCCTGTTGCAGTCATTCAGCAGACATACTATTTAAGGTGAAGTTGTGTTAGGATGGGGGAGAACAGCACAGCCAGCAGTCACATCAGGAGAATGCCTCTGGAAAGGGACAAAGAGAGAGGTCACACCATGCGGTATCAATTTCTCGAGGACTTCGACAGGAAAGTTGACAGCAGCCCCAGCCAAAGTCAGTAGCAGTGCAGGAGGCACCAGTCATGATCATTGTCAGAGTGTGAGGGAGGGAGGGAGGGAGATGGGGAAAGGAAGGGAAGTGACAGGGAAGGATGAAAGGTGGGAGAAAGGTAGAGGCACAGAGGGAGAGCAGGAAAGGGAGTGAAAGGGTAGGAGAGATAGGGAGGGAGTGAAAAGAGAGGAGACAGATGAGAGATAATGAGAGAGAGTGAAAGAGAGGGGGAATGGGGGAAGGGGGGGAGAAAGAAAGAGAGTGAGTGAAAGAGAGGGGAAATGGAGGGAGAGCAAGGGGAAATTGAATGAGAGAGAGACAGAAGGGGGGGGGGGGGGGGAGAGAGGGGAGAGAGTGAAAGGTAGTGGGGCAGATAAGCAAACTAATTGTGCATTTTATGACTAAAGCATGAAACTTTCAGCATTTCATCTACATACCCCAAGGATTGATTTCAGACGTGGAACCACTTTTGGTGACCTTTAGGGGTCTTTGACCTCAGAATTGTATTTTTCCACATTATTCTCCATTGAAAACATATGAAAACCTGGATAGTAAATCATTACCAAGAAATTTCTTGGTAAGGATTTGCACTGCCACCCAGTTCACGGAAGTGCAGTCAGTCAGTGCAAATCGCGCGAGGTTTGCACAGACACAGGCAGAGCACTAAACTGAGACACTGGGAGCTTCAGCTACAAACAAGCTTAAAATATAGACTTATTTAACAATTTCTCATGTTGGGGCTTCAATAGAAGAGGGACATTACAGACGAGCTGTGTGGAGGTATTTGGATGTTTTTTGGTGTGTCTTTTTGGACGAAGAAAAGTGAGATCCGTTCGCAACCGTCATATGGACATGCAGGGCTGCGCCGAGCCCCACTGTAACTCAGAGAAGGCACGGAGGACTCTGAAACTTCTCCCAGCCCTTTAGTCTTAGTCGACATGAGGGTGAGTAGAGATATTGAGTGAAATTTAAATTTTGGGTGAACTATCCCTTTAAGGCCAAATGTAACATTTCAGAATTTTCGAAAAATCTGGTTAGGGGTACCCCAACTTTGAGTAGTTTTTTAGGGGGGCTCCCACGGGAGTTGAATTTCAACATTTTATTACATGATATTACACACCTTCAAAAACACAATGGTGAAGAAGTTTCTTGGTAATGATTTACTTCCCAGATTTTCATATGTTTCCATAGTAGAATAATGTGGAAAAATACAATTCTGAGGTCAAAGACCCCTAAAGGTCACCAAAGGTCAGCCACCAAAGTGGTTCCACGTCTGAAATCAAACCATGGGGTATGTAGATGAAATGCTGAAAGGTTCATGCTTTAGTCATAAAATGCACAATACCTTCCATATATGAGCTTATCTGCCCTATCATAATAAGATCAATTAAACCTAGAAGGATGGGAGAAAGGTAGAGACACAGAGGGAGAGCAGGAAAGGGAGTGAAAGGGTAGGAGAGATAGGGAGGGAGGGATGGAAAGAGAGAGAGTGAAAGGGAGGGAAAATGGAGAGAGTGAAATGGAAGGGAAATAGAATGAGAGAGTGGAAGGGAGGAATTATTGAGAGAAAGAGAGAGAGAGAAACATACACACAACACAGTTGAGTCAAGTCAAACTTTTCACTTCTGACATACAGCCTAGGAAAAACAGACAAAAAAGAAAAGTAGCCTGACACAGGTTTGCAGAGCAGTAGTCTGTATCAGGGTCTGTGTTAGTGTGAAGCAGGTTTAAAGATTCAAAAGACCTGTATTGAACACATAAATCCATTAGTCTACAGTACACATAATACAACCAATGATAGCATGTTTATGGTGCTATATTAATATAATCCAAGAAATGCATTGTTTCCCTTCCTCTTCCTCTAGAACTCACAGATGAAGACATCCAAGAACTCCCCTGACGCTGCCATTCTAACCAGCATGGAGGACAGTGAGACTGACACTGCATCAGAGTGTGAGCTAGTAGAGGATCTTCCAGAGGAGTTGCCAGAGCCACTCTCTGCCACGTACGACCCCACACTCGGACAGCAGAACCCAGTTGGCATAGCTGAGAAATGTGAAGAGGCTTACCTCAACATGAAGCGCAACATCCACCCTGACCAGTGTGAGAGACGAGAAGCGAAAACAAAACAGCAAGCAAAGTCCCAAGACTGGCACTCTCACAGGGAAGGCAGGATTACCAGCACAACATTTTATAGTGTGTGTACAGGTAATGGTGACCATTTATCCGAAACCACCCTGAATTAAATCATACACTACGATGACACCAACATACAGGTTCCAGCTGTTGTGTGGGGAAGAGAGCAGGAGGAAATGGCTAGGGAGTGCTACGCCAAAGAGGTCAACACAATTCACAAGAATGCAAAGGTTAGCCTCTCTGGTTTTGCAGTACGGCCTGATGAACCCTACCTTGGCGCATCTCCTGATGCTAAAGTAGTATGTGACTGCTGTGGGGAGGGGGTGGTGGAAATCAAGTCTCCATATAAGTACAGGGAAGGCCTACTGGATGTCACTGATGATTTCTGCCTTGACCAAAACTATGACCTAAAGAAAACGCACCCCTACTACTACCAGGTTCAACTACTTATTTATGTCTGCAATGTAAAATATTGTGATTTTATTGTGTGGACAATTCCAGAGATGATTGTAAATCACATCACAAGAGATGAAAGGCTCTTGCAGAAGGCTTTACCTATAGCAAAACAGTGGTATTAAGGGCCCGAGCGACGACATGCGTTGGCGATCGCATTTTTGGAGGCTTTCCCATGCTCAAAAAGTTGTGAAACTCGGTAAACATGTCAGGACTGGCGAAAACTTTGATATTTTGCCAAATGGCTAAATGCCGCCCCCTAGAAATTTTCAAAATATCAGCCCCGCCTTTGTGTTTCACCTCAAGTGTGAGATTTAAGCCATTACTCTTTCGGTTCTGGCACCCGACAGCACAACAAGATGACACCATGGTAGCAGAGATGGCAAAGTCCTGAAGCGACTAACGTTAGTAGTTGCCTCCAAAATCAGTTTGTTTTGCCTCCAGCTGAACACGTGACCTAATCGTGACATAGGCTCAGAAGGGGCCTATACAGTTCTCTCTTGCCGCTTTTGTGTTCAAATTACATTTATAGTATTGATTTTTATTTTATTGTATGCCCTTTATCAAAAATCTACTTTCTATTGTATTTATTCCTGACAGTGGTAATGGTCTCTATTTTACAAAGCATACTCTACAACACTTCGAAGTGTATCCAGGTTAACTTATGTTTGCCAGAGCAACAACTGCAACATGTCAGTGTAACTCTGGATCAACCAAAACAAAGTGAACGGGCACAATAACAGACCTCATCTTTTATTTAGTGTAACACATGGTTAGATTCTACATGCCAGCTGACTGTCTGGGATGGATCGACTGAAACTGGTTCATCCTGAGTTACATCTTCACATGGCTTCTTGTCACAAGCTGACTCGGTAAATGTGACAATAATACATTTTATTTTTAAGCGCTTTTACAAATGCTCAAAGACACTTTACAGTTAAAAATCATAAAATAGAGCAATTAAAATTGTAATTCAGTTAAAAACAGTTAAGACAATTAGAGGAACGACAGAGAACAGAAGAGATCTTTTATTTAACAACAGCTAATCGGTATTGATATTGATCACCTTTGGGCAACATAAACAAAGAATTGTTGCATCCACCCAAATACATTTTTAACAGACTTCTTGTTGCAGCAGGACAAATGCTGAAAACCTAAAGTGCAAACAAAGATGTCCCACAGTCTGTCTCTGCTTATCGGGTTGAGACTGCAGCTCTCTGTGTTCAGTCTCAGACATAATGTAGACTCAGACATAATTAGATTCTGGACCACTAACTGGTCCTGTACCTCGTAGACCCCATCCCCCAACCAATTTCTAAATTGATATCTTGGCGACTGACCAAGTGCTCCCTCCATCCCCTGTATTGTGGCGCTGTAGTTGTCGTTTGGCAATCTCAGTCTCTTGCTCTCTTGCTACAGCACCACCCATCTGCCCTTGCTGTGCTCTTTCAAAATTATGCTCTCGATAATTTCATTTAGTTAAATCGCTTCTCCTGTCTGTCTTGATTTAATTTTCCCACCGATCCATTCACCTGATGGATTACAAGACTCTCAGCCTTACAGCTTTGCCGCAAGATGTGTCAATGTCTTCTCATATTTCGAGACTACTGAAAACCACGTGATGACCCATTACGTAATAAATGCCAGTACTAAGAAATGGTTTCCAAACTGCTTAACATTGCATTTCTATTATGTCTCAATCTTTATTTGTCCTTGTGGTGTCACTGCAGTTCATTGTTAGTGCTCCCAACACCACTCTGAGGTTGGACATTAGCACAGCAGGAGCATCTACAGTCCAGCACACAATAATTATGTTACACATATGAAACAAGGTAAAGCAGACTTGTGGGTAGTGTGCGATGTGACTAAAATGAAATGTAGGTAGATGGTTGCATCGATAAGAACAAGAGCACGTGATATGGACTAATAAAAAAACTGCAGATTGTGTAAAAGGCACACTGTTATATATATATATAATTAATCATATCATGCCCGTCCTTATTACTGCAGACTTTTGCCTTCATCGTGTTAGTTTGTGGTGCACCCTAGTCTTCATGGCCTCCTGCATGCCGGTTTGACTTGTTGATGACACTACACCGTAAGTCTTTAGCTCAACAATGCTACTACAATTTATTCATTTTTTAATATCTACTTATCTTCTGGGACCACAAACGTCCAGTTTTGACCTGCTGGTGGCACCAAGTGTATTTTTGGGAAATATGAAGTGACATTGACCAATCATCAACACTGACATCCCGAGAACCACGTCTACAACCAGGCATGGTTCAAAGTCAAGAAATATGTCGGTGTTGCAATTTATAAAGGATCAACAAACTTACTGCAGTTCATTGTTAAACAAAAATAAAAAAAGGGACCAGTTGAAACATAGTAGAGCCCATTTGTTCGTTCTAATGAGATTACCATACTCTGCAGTAACTACCTCCACCTATGTTCTTGAAATTCAGCCAACTGTGTTTGTTCATTGGTGGCAAAAAACATGTGCACACACAGCCGGAATTTCCTAATGATGACTGAATGAAACAATGTGTCTCCAAAGTAATTTTTGAACAGAGACGTTATAGCTGATTTACTGAAGTCATCCGACTATTGTTTATTATACAGCGAAGGCTTCCTCTCTGCTGCTGCTTCCTGTTACCCGTTTTATTTTGGAGGTACATTATTTATACAGCAGTCAAGCCATGTAACATGACATCAGAATTTCTGATGTCATGTTGGACAAAGTGGATCATTCAACATCTTTACGATGGTAATTTAATGAGAACACTGAAAGATCAGAGGGAGGAGGACCACCTTACTTGGGGGATAACATGAATCACAATCACAGAGTGCTTCATTATATATAAAACAACATTTTATGCAATTCAGAGCAGACATATACACTATAACAAACATTTACTGAGGTAATGTCACAACAAGAAACATCATACGTAAATAACTATACAATATAGTGTGTAACTGAATAGCTCCACATCAAAATATACACAATCATGAGAAACATTGTCTATCCATAAAAAAAAAATAACAGCTCACTTTTTTCTTGGCTGTGTCAGAGTCCTCAGTGGTGAAAAAAAGCATTTACATTAGGAACAAAAAACAAAAAAACTAAGGAGACGTTATTGATGGACCAGATTTAATCATAACCCTCCTACAAAGACTGTGAGATACAGTAACAGCCAAATATAAGTGGTCATGTGAACTGATTTGGTTTAATTAAACATAAATAGTGGAATTGATCTGACTTTGTGTGGATTTGTAAAAAATCTCCACCTGAGAACTAGGCAGCACATCTGTGCTGGCTTCACATCAATGCCCTGAGTGCAAGATAAAGTTGCCAGGAGGGGAGGAGGGTAGAGGGTGTGTAGATGGAGAGGTAAGATAAGACCTGCAGTGGAGCCTTTAGTGACCTCGAGTAGTCCCTTTATCAGAGACTCCGTTAAGAGGATGGAGCAGATGCTGTTTGAAAGAAAAAAAGTGTTGAGATTAAATTCAGTGAAAATATAGTTGATTCTTCTAATTTATAATATGCAGGCACTGAAACAGAAAGCTTCTCTATGATAAGTGCAGACTGTTATGTTTTACTTACTCACTAAATTTACTCCACTCCAGTGAACAGGTGTGTTGGTGTGGTGACTGCTGCTTATGCTTCTATAACAAAATTACTTCTCGCACTGTCTGGGTTTTATTTACCAGCTCAATATTTAGATGCAGTGCGGCGGAAGCAAAGTATTTTAAGCAACAAACCAGCTCAGACTGTAACACTTGTATTTTCAGCTACATACTATAAACATTACGTCATGCTTTTTTACTGCCACTTGCAGCCATTGCTCGATATAGGAGCAAATTCACATGACATAATGAATGATGAAAGGGTCAGAGGTTGAGGCACAGATGGATCTGCCACATATGAGCAGCTGTGCAAACAGGTCACCCGACAATGTAATTAGGCTTCATGGTTTTATAGTTATAGTAAACTGAAACGACCTTATCAAATAGTGTACAAAACAGCATGCTAATGCTAGCTAGTGTCATCCATTATGTATGCATTATGTATACATGATCGATTCTCTAGCTTACAATGATTATTTAGCATTGTCTCATCATTCGCCTGACTTGAAGTACAACGTTAGAGAAGGAGACTTACCTTACACAGATGACAATCGCAGATGGATCTCTCAGAAACCTATAGCACCAGAGGATTTTCACTGACACGAGCCACAGTTTCTTCAAACGTCTGACATCAACAGACATTTTTTTTTCAGAGTCATGGATCAGTACAAAATTAACTGGGACCTGGTTCTGACTTGGCAACCAACTCCCATAAGATGTCACAACATCTCTCCTCTGTGTTGGTCTTGGTTTCACTGCAACAGACAACGCTTTCCAAGCTCAGACGTTTGGAGGAACACATGAAACCATGAATGTTACATAAACTGAGATAAAACTAGTATTTCTCTGCTTAACATCACTGCCTGTGTTATTTTCACTGAGCTGCTGCTCCCTGCTTCTATGTGGGGTTTTACTCACTTTCAAACCACTTGCCTCTTTTAGCATTTTATTATTTACTTATACTTATTCACTTCTCAGGTTTTATTACAAATCTTCATATATATTCATATCAATCACATAGTTTTATATGTTTTTTGCTATTGTTGTTTCTCTGTGTGTGTGTGTGTGTGTGTGTGTGTGTGTGTGTGTGTGTGTGTGTGTGTGTGTGTGTGTGTGACAAAGAGGGAGGAGTCTGAGTATTTTTATTGCTTTGATTCTCAAAAGCACTTTGTGTTGCCTTACTTTTATGAAAAATCCTGTACAAATAAAGTCTGTTTGATTGATTGATTGATTGGTGCTGACGGGCTTAACTGAATGAAAACGGAAGGATTTCTAACGACCAATGAACGATCTTGTGACAGTTGCTAGCTCTTCCACAAAATCTGTAACGATTATGTAACATTGAGGGGAAACTCACCCCTCTACTCCCTGGTTACTAAGAAAACTGAAGTAAGTGGAACATGACTAAACAGGAATTGAAACAAGAGTAACATTTTCTAAGTTTTACCAAAAGGAAAAAAACACCTACATTACACCACTTTGAAGTGATAGTGCAGCTGCACTTTAGCTCACTCCTGTTGTTGTGAGACTGGGGCAGAGCAGACTGCAGTGATTTTCAGACTGTCTCAACGTCTGTGTTTTGTGTGTGTGTTTTAAAGAGTAGAAACACTGGAGGCTGGTCACCACCACTGGGTAACTGTGTGTGTGAAGAGGCTGGGGTGAGAGAAAGGAGAGCAACAGATGTAGGACCTCATATTGAAAAGTTCCTGGCAGCAGGAGACGAAAACAGGAGGGGAGGGGAAAAAAAGGGGGCAGACAGAGATGGAGGGAGGGAGGAAGGGAGGGACGGACGGACGGACAGAGAGCGAGAGCGAGGGAGAAGTGAGACAGCGCGACCCGAACACTAACCACAACCAGATGGGGAAGTAATGGGGAGCGACAGTGGAAAGAAACCGAGCAGAGTAAGGGAGAGGAGGGAGGGAGAGGGGTGGGGCCCTGAGAGGACTGGGAAAAGAAGAAGGAGGAGGAGAGAGGGGGGGCTGGTGAGGAATTTTTTCCTGAACCAAACACCCCCACCCCCCTTGGAATGAGAGGGAGGCTTTATGTAATGGGTTAGATGCAATCATTGAGGCTGTTGGGAGAAAGTCCCCCAGTAGTTCCTCTCTGCTCTGCTTCCTCACAGGACAACAACTACAAAAAAACGCACTCACTTTTTACACTTTCTCTCAAATATTTTCTCAAATCTGAAGAGAGAGGCGACATCTTGCCTGCCGCCTCTCTCCTCCGTCTTCTCCCTCACCACTCACTGTTCGTGCAGACGGGAGGAGCCGATCGGACTACTGTTGGATGCTGATGCTGGTTTCCACAGTTGGAGACATGACAAACGTGTGGGAGTGCCAGCTTTTTATAGAGTCATATGATGAGCCGCGTGTCGTCTGTTAGACCTGGTCACAAGCTGACGGTGATCTGGGTGGGGCCGGGCAGCCCCCGCTTAATCTAATGTATTTCACACCAGTCTAATACCCTCACATCCAGGTTACTGAGGGTCAGCTCTGTGCAGTACATCGTGTATACTGTAAGTGGGAAATGATGTCCAGTGGAGCTGAGACCAGTTGACCAATCAGACCATTTATCCAGACAAACACATTTTAAAAAACACACACAAACACCTGAGGGGTACTCCAGAGAGGAGACTGAACAAACTCTGAGTTTCTCCCAGAGCCCTGAGTTGACTTACTCTGAGAAATGAAACTCTGAGTTTTCAGTTCCAAAACAGCTGAAGAGTTAGTTCAATCGACTCTTAGTATGTCAACTCTGAACTGCACTTGTGAAATAAAGAAAGCCAAATGATATGTGAATTATTTCTCTCTGTTTGACTGCTAGAGGTGGGTTATTAAAGCAACATTGCGGAGTTTCAGCTCAGTGCTTCGACCATCTGGTTGAGAAGCGCTATCGTCTGGGGCGAAAAACGAAACTTATCAGCCAGCGCATCCAGCGTTTATTCCCATTAATAAACGACAGTATTTCCCACATGTTTGCAAGGAGACTGTGTGGCGGGTGAAGGGAGAGGGAGAGGTGGGAGGGGGTTGGGGGCGGCGGCGACGGTGACGACGACCGGAGGAGAACCGTAAGTTTCGCTTTTACCCACCATGTCTCTCCCTCGACACAGAGGGGAGGGGGGAGGGGGGAGGGCGGTGATTCGTACCCGTGCAGGGAAGTTACATAGTGCAGTTTCAGCCGACGCGACCCGGCTCAGGCTGCAGCGGCAGCACCATTCATCCTATTAACCATTTTTCTACCATTGCAATTAAGGCCGAAAAACTCCGCAATGTTACTTTAAAGTGATAAAAACAAGCATGTCAGCGGTGTGTGATATTTGATATGGTACATAATATAATATAATATTGTTCAGATAAATGATGGACTGTGTTGAGAAGCAGTACTGTTCAATTAAGTCCTTGTCGAATAAGGGACGAATTCTCCTCTCCGACATATGTTACTATAGTAACTGACGCAGAGTTTAAATTACATCTCTGTCAGGAACGGAAAACCCAGAGTTTCCCTCATCTCAGGGTTATTTACTTTGAGTTTTCACATAATCTGTTTTCTGGAATACCCCCCCTGAACAATCACCTCCATTAAACAGGGTTGTTGCTAGATGGAGAACATGATCTGCAGGAAGTGACGTCATAGACAACATGCAAACTTTACTAATCTATGCCTAAACTTAACCAATGGCTTCACTTACTTTTAGTTTTTTTCCCCCTATTTTACACCTGTACATGTCAGTTTTACTAAACTTAACCAGTCGGGAGTTCTTGACGATTTTTGGTGAGGTTCGACGTCACTTCCTGCAGATCATGTACTCCATCTATAGCCACAACCATTAAACGGGGAGCAGATTGACTCTCTGCAGCTGATAAGTTTCAAAATAATCCTCTGAATGAGGAACAGCAGAGATTGCATACTTAAAATACAGAACTTAACTGGAAAACAGCTGCAGCAAAGATGGTAAGGTCAGTTAACATATCATATCGTCTAGACTGACAAGCCAACTAGGGAGCCACTGTGGCAATTAGGGCCATTGTTTCTCAAGGCCTTTGTTTTCAGAGCTCTGAAAACTCCGGGATCATGTGATCAATGGAGGAGGAAATGTAGCTACAGAGAAACTGTGATAATGCACCTCCAAAAATGTAGTACGGCATAAACTGATATTTGAGTTAAAGCAGAAGTGAGTGATCCGGTCGTTTTCGCTAATGCTGCGTTCCAGGCAGGCTTTTGAAATCATAAATTACAGCTTCAAGTCACAACTTACGACTTTGTAGCGTTCCAGGCAACCCACTCGTGTTTTTCCGACCTGTTTTACCGGTGAAAGTCACTATAACGGCCACTCGTAACTTCCGACCCGTGAAATCGTACCAGTACGTCTTTTTGTACAGTCTATGTACCAGATCGAACTGGTACGACTTCACAGGTCGGAAAAAAACAAGTTTCCTTGAACGCACCATAACAGTCCTCGTCCCTACGTCACCACATTCACGGCGTCCCTTGGCTGCACACACAGCCCTGCATGCCGTTCTCTCTCCTCATTGGATAAAAACTGTAGGATACGATAAATGTTTTCTCCTCGACTCAGAGCAGAGCAGAGGGACTGACAGACCCGTGATTCAGACCAAACACTCTATGTAAGTGATTGCTGTCGGAAGATATAACTATTTAAGACTTATATTAACACAAATATATCACTTACTTCTGCTTTAATACCAGTGGAATATGTAACATACAGATTCAAATGTAAAACAACAGTTTCTTTAAGACTTGGACACCCCTCTTTAAATATCATACTATTATACTAATACTCACAAACATTGTCTTAAAGGGAATGATTGACTGCAGTACTGATACTTGGAAAAAATTTGGTTCATAAGGTAAGATCTCTACTAACTTGTGATCGGTTGTCGTTTATTTACTAATGCTTTTTGTTTTATGAAATTTTGTTGAAAATGTCAAATACTTTAGGTTATAAAAGTATATATCCTTTTTTTCTTTTCAAGATGGTTAGTTGCTGCAACACTGTCAATTGCGCTTCTATGTGAATATCTATAAATAAGTGCTATGACACCTCCCACAGTACACCTATTTTGTATGCATTTATTTTTTAAAGTAGGTTGTGGGCTATGTGTATCTTTTGTCAGGGATTTTAGTAAGATGTGTTTTTTCTGTGGCCACTGTTTGTTATGTGTTCGTTGTATGTTTATGAAAAAATCATAATAAAAAATAAAAAAACAAACAAACAAAAAAACAAACCTGTATTGACAGACAGAAACTATTTTGAAAAGTAAATAGTGTCTATGCTGCACATCGGCCGCCCAGATAACACCTCACCAACAAACTCACATGACTGTGACAAGTACCTTGGGACACAGTGTCTGTACACCCTGTAATAACTTGATTTTTACTGGACAGATATTTTCATGAATTGAAATTAATTAAATAAAAAAATTGTTATTCAACACATGAATAAAATGTTTAGGTTTTAGAACAATAATCAATATTTCTCATCTGATTTAATAAAATATGAGACGCATTTTGTACAAATCACCATCTTTCAAAAGACTATAATGCTTTAACTATTCATCAGGTCTATAAATGTGAACCTTTATCTTTCATTCATTCATCATAAACATCACCTCCAAGTCGATCAATAGGGCCTCATAGACTGAAATAGATCCATTTGTTCTGGTCATTTATAGTTGATGATGCAGAACTATCATTACCTCGATTCCTTCACTATTACTTGTTGCAGAACGTTGGACAAATGTCTGTGTCTCCGGACATTAAAGGAAATGATTCATCAGTACTGTATTTCTTCATGAGAAGAAGATGAAATCATAGCATGATTTGTCATTCACTGTTACCTTGTATTTTGAAATGTAAGCTCAAGTCAGATCGTATAATGGACTCGCGCTTACAGGCATGGAGTGTATTTAACGCTGTGTAGCATGTCCCTAAATATTGTACTTTCAATAATAACGTGTTAAAGCACAAAATATATATGGTTTTATGGTTAATATATGGCCTTCTGCGCACTTCAACAATACATCATTCTTGTTGAATAAGTCTTTAAAATCTAAAAAGAGAGAGTAAATAATTCAGCAGTTATGTGAATAAATCTTCTAAATACCAGCTCCCGGGGCCAGGCGAAGCCAACAAACACAAACACCAGAGAGCCCGGTATTTTCCAAGTGTTGTGCTGAACTGCGTCAGACATAAAACAGGCACAGTGTAAAGACAGACTCAGAGACAGACGGAGACGGTGCAGATACAGAGATACGTACTTATGTAGTAGGTGTTGGGGGCCTGGGCTCCATCTAATTTCAGCTCCAGCAGGTTGCTCGTCTGTGGATCGTGTCTCATCCACAGGGCCACGCCCAGGATGACTCCTCCGGCGAGCTGCAACACACAACACAACGTGTCATTCTGTCACTATGTGTCATTACATTCAGCACATCACTGTTCGCATTTTGAACTGTTTCAAAGATTTTTGCCTTTTCACATTCACTAGGTCCTGAGGCAGAGCCACACCCCGAGTCTCACTGTCTTCTCATGTGCATCACCACAACAGCGTCACTATGGAAACTGTGCAGAGAGCCTTGCCTTGACTGAAATGGCAAGAACATCCATTGCTGTTCAAAACTGTGGGAAACACACTCATCGTCTTTTCTGTCGAAAGATATCAGCACCACTCTGTGTTTTCTGTTGTAAACAACGGGCTGTCATTCAACACCTGTGAAGTCACTGATTAACATGTTAAATCCCATCTGTTTGGGTGCTGGTTAATGTGTAATGATGTCTGTCCCCTCACCTGACTCTCTGAAGGAAAGTGCTTTTAGGGGCTTTTCTTTAAAAAAAAGAAAAAGAAAGTAAAAGCAACACGATTTTACAAAATCAAAACGTCTACATTGGTTTTTTTCATTTAGGGGGAACAGCAGCAGCAGCGGAAAATGTCACACATTTACAGGGTGAGGTTGTTGCTCAGCTGATCACTGGGGAATAGAAGTAGGCTTGGGCAATGTTAAAACTTTCCAACCAGTCAAGGAAACAGCAATTGGCAATACAGAGCGGGGGGCAGGGAAGTCCCACCACTTACAGGCAAACATGCTCTCAAATTGATTGATGAAGTGACGTGGCTCTTCTGTACCAACCCACTGAACGACATACAGAGGTACAGGCATACATGACATTTAGTTACTGCTCTGCACACAATATGGCACTATATTATAATATTATCATCCATAAGCATTTTCCATATAAAGGACACAGCTCAAAGAAATAGAGAGGGAGTTGAAAGAGGAAAGGCAAAGGGAGGGAGGGAGGGAGGGAAAGACAAAAACATCCAATGAATAAATAAATGAATGAACACAACAAATCAAAGAACTAAATAAAGCTGAGCTCAACAAGTTTGTTTTCACTCCAGTGCTTCACTCGGACTGTATTTCCTTTTCTTCGCTGTGTGTATCTGCAATTTCTCCCCACCTGACCGTGTCCAGTCGCTATCTCGGTGTATTCAAATATATTAATATTCAAACGAGCTTTCAAGGCAATCCTACAGACTGTACCTTTTAACCTGCCGCTGTGGGATACAGTGAAGAACACACAGGTCATTGTATAAAAAGAGACCACAACTTCGGTTTCATTCGTAGTTCATCTGTGGGAAACGCTGCGCATTTTCTACTGTTGTTACAGAAACGTATTGTTCTGTAGGGAGACGTGAGCCTTCCTTGTTTGGCCTGGGACAAAGAAATGCTAAATATAACCAGTTAGCGTATACCAGGGCAGACACACCGGAACAAGCAGCAGTGAAATAAACCACCGACAGTCACAATAGACGCGCCCTTCTACTCCACATGGGTTTGGATTTTTTATAAATCTCATGCTTCAGCGTGTTCAAAATACACGACGTCCGTGTCTAAATTAGACGGAAAAGATTTTAGCCTAAACAGGCCGGGCCATCCCATCCCTCTCCTCGCTCGCTAAGTGAGGTCCATTCCAGAGCGAAGGCCAGCCGCTGCCTAGCAACCAGATAAACACCATAACTGGGAAGAGTGTGGAGCGCACACACACACACACACACATACCACATACCACAGAGTAACTTACTGACTTTAGGAAAACTCCCCACCACGTGAATTACCACTAAGATGAGTCACTGAAATGCTTGAAGCTGATAAACTCAGACTGTACTCAGGCTTCACAGCATCTGTGTGGATGATGAACAGAGAGACAACGTAGGGTGAAACGCATGATTTTGTAACTGGTCTGAGAAACCAGTCCTGTTTCCATTGTAGCTGTGAGCCACACCTTAGTCAGTGTCTTTAACAGCTGCAAACTCAAATCCACCGGGCGCTGGTTTCTATGAGACGGTAATAAAGTAGTTAATCACAAATCCACCAGACGGCCTTTGAGACGTTATCAAGGTGTCTCTGGGGTGACTTTTGCTCCAATCCAGCAATTAAGAGATAGCTTGGATGAGGTTGTGTGGGGTAATTATGCGCAACAATGCCAACTAATGTAATGAGTTGGTTTGGTAGCAAACCCAAACTCGACAAAAATCACACCATCTGTCATCTTTTAATCTTTTTTCTGTGAAAATTAAAATGCAAAAATTATTATTCCAACTGAAATCGCTATCAGTGCGACTGCATTTTTGATACATGAGTATTGTATACTAGGGCTGTCACTTTTTATTCAACATTCGAATATTCGTTCGAACGTGGGGTGAAAAGGGGGCGGGATATTCAAATTTATCCGAAGGAATTACGGGTCATCCGATATTCTTTCGAACCTAATTTTTCTAAAAAAGTGACAGCCCTGTTGTATACAGGAGTAGCCTACTGGCAGTGTGATGAGCTCACGTAGACAGAGTCATACGTAAAAAAACAAACTTCATGGTAATTTGCTTTGGTATTTTGGTGCGTAATGACATATAATTACATTGTGATAACATGGTAAGAGGAAGATAGATGTAAACCAAGATCCTGCAGATCAGATAGCCACTATCTCACACCACTGTTGCATCGAAATAAAGATGCAACAACAAAATGCCACAAATACGTATATGTTGCGCTTGTTTCCCCACACATTAGCCTAATTCATTTGTGGTGGCACAGATGCTCCACCCCCACATCCTGTATGATGCAGAGAAACCATGCAATTTCCCCCTCTGAAGAAATTATGAAATGGTGCTAGGTGGATCTGTGTGTTCGTGCTGCGGAAGGTGCTTATTTTCAAGAGTAGAAGATCATGAAAGCATTTCACCTTATTTGTCACTTTGCAAAACTGAAACAAGCCTCACAGCAGTTGTATAAGCACTGGCAGCACTGTTGCAAAGTAGCTCTCATGAGTAGAGGAACAAAGGCTCCATCTTTTACCTCTAGCTGAATTAGTTAGCCACAGAGATGAGACAGGCCAGGAAAAATGCACAAGTCCATAGTAGCATTGTACACACACACACACACACACACACACACACACACACACACACACACACACACACACACACACACACACACACACACACACACACACACACACACACACACACACACACACACACACACACACACACACACACACACACACACACACACACAAAGAAAAAAGATAAATAGAACACTTTCCACTTTACCATCCTAGTTGTAAAGTCATCTGACTTTGATGAGTGGTGAATAAACTTTATATGTGTTATATCATAGCTTGTCTTTGAGTAGTAGGGCTTAAACCCAATACTACAGACAGAAAGACAGACCCGATGTCAAAGATATCATCCGACCATCTGCTGTTCATTCACCCACTGCACTTGTTTCTGTTGACACATTTCACACCCAGGGAAAACACATGGGTCGATACCATCATGGTGATTGCAGTCTAGTGTCACGGAGGAGAGCGTGCCTACTTGTGGCCGACAGTGTGGGCTCTATCCCACCACTCCTGCCTCAAGGCTGAGTCATCACACTTGAGTCACTCCCAAGTCGGAAGAGGTGCCACACAGAAATGAGAGTGAAAACCCCAAAAGTTGCTTTAAATAATCACCACGTGAGAGATCAGCAGCACGGCCCAAGTTTCACTGCCAGCTTCTCTCTCCAGAGGCTATTTCTGCCTCCAGCGCAGAGGACAGGGGGTTGTAGAATGCTGGGCATGCTGGGAGAGAAGGAGTGGGGGGTGGGTGGGTGGATGGGGTGGGTGTTCCTATAAAACTCCTCTACCACCAGACGCTCCCCTCCCCCCAACACATCTCAGGCTCTTAACCCTCTCAGTGTCCCGCGTGATTTATGGAAACAGGAGGTCTCCCTTTTAAAGCGCCAACAGCCACGGCCAACCGCTCGGTGACCACACATCACACTCGGAGTATCTCCAAGGATGGACTGGACTCATCTGCTCTGACAGATCCTTTCAAAAAGCTCTTTGGAGCAGCCAATAAAACTGAACAGGCTAATGCGTTACAAAAAGAGAAGAGTGGAAGCTGGAGTGATACTCTAACACAAATCACATTACAGACACCAGCGCTTCTTGTCAGTGTTTTATTCATTCACTGCCCAGTGAACATGCCTCCCAAACAAAAATACAGTACTTCCTAGGGATGTCCTGATTGAGTTGTTTTTGGCTCACGGCCCTGATCCATGTCCTTCAACGCTGCGTATCTATCTTCCGATACCAAGTTAAATCCAATATTCGGACTAAGATGAATGTTAAGTACTGACACACTGAAGAAACAGCTGTGGTTTAATCCAAATACTGAAGGTCCTGGTTAAAAATATCACGTTAATAACTTATAAATGACGGATGAGGTGTGTGAAAATGAGAGGATATGTAGCCTATGCCTGTGTGAGATTTGTCAGAACTACTGAAAACACAGAACAAACACACCAACAATTACAAACAATCCTTAATCCATTAATTGTCCTTCAAAAGAACTTCCTTGAATCACAAATAAGTACTTACACAATCAGAGATTGACCCACTTTCATTATAAACTCTCTGGTCTTTCCAAGTGATTCAGTCATTTAGATCAAAAGCGAAAGCTTCGGTCTTTCCCGATGAAGGAATACCCTGTTATAGAGTATAGAAACCAAAAACATGTGGGTTCAAACATTTCCAATGTCTGACAGCGTCATACAGGAGTGGACAAGCCCCCGACTGAACTGAATGACCCACAGGACAACAGATGTATGGAGGCCTCGGAGAGGATAGCCACCAAGGACGGTCAGGACCTGGTCCAATAATCTACAGACAAAGGAGAGCGTGCTTATCTATTCAAGTTTCCCAGTGCAGCCTGCATTTGCTTCTCTAGATGATTTAAGTGAGGCTACTGTGTCAATTATAAATCAGACAATTTAAAAACAGATGTGCAACATGAGGGTGTAAGAGCCATTCAGAACGCAGATCAGACAATAGGTCTCTGTGGCACAAAGGTCAAGATAAATCCAGGTAGCAGTCACAAGAGAAGTTAAGACCAATGAGGGAATTTCATATAATTAATCTACTGCATCTGCCAGTAATTTTCCAAATTGCGGAGCCAGAAGATACATGCGCTTTTTCCTGGAAAACATTGGTCTTACGCTGTTGTGGCCGTAACTGGAGAAAAGGAAAGCGGCGCTGCAATTTCCAAAAACTGACGGATGCTCTGAACGTCTTTAGTTTGTCCAGAAGTATCTGCCTTAGCTAAAAAAAAAAAAACCTCACAACATCATAATAATTCTCCAGGTTTGTTTTCTGTAGATTCAACAAAGTCCAACCAAACAATCTTCCTTCACCTAGTCACGTCCACAAAACAGATGTCTGTTGAACGACTTCCTGAATCAATTATGAAATCCAAACAGAGCTGCGGTTGGTACAGACTTTCGGAGACTGTGACCTGGTGCACATAGCTGTTGGGTTGCATCAGTTAAGCTGACAAGTCAAACAGCACGGAGGAAATGATCGGGGGTGAGGAACACAGATATTTCTGGTGCCCATGGTCGATGTACTCCCTCATCCTGGGGGAGTGGAAACCAAGCAGCTTTGCAAAAAACACTGACAATCTGACAACACCACACATGATGAACATCACCAGCTCAGCAGGAGCAGGAGCCAGCAGAGAAATTTACCCTGTCTGGAAAAGTAGGATTTGACCATAGTGACATTCCAAACTGTGGATTTTGTTGGTCCGTCGGGAGCTTGAACAGAACAGAACCACATATGACCCAGAACACTGGGCTTGTCGGCCGGATCCTGGTAACAGAAGGAGCACCAAAACTTTTCCACCCAGCTACAAACTTCTAAAGCACAGACTTTTTGTTGTAATGGTTCTTTTCTTCAGCCAAATGACATGTAATGGGGTTGCTATCGGAAAGTGCTGACATAATCCAGCACATTATGCAGCTCTGGTCGTCCTTTTTCTTCCAGGAGCCAGAGGGGCCAGCACACCGTGAGGCCAAACGCAAGAGTGGACGGGCTAAAGTCTAAAGATTCCTAGTAGGTTTCTCTTTTACTATGTCTTCCAGATAGCGTTTGTGCCGTAGCTTTATTATTTAATCTCTGGTGCCTGAGCAGTGAGACCGAAGAAAAGTGCAGCGATGGGGAAGAAAGAGCCTCACTTTTCCACAACAGCACTTTAGCTGCCATTTATCACTGATAATGGCTATTAGGGTTGGACGGTCGTCAGGAGAAAGAGCGTTTCCTGTTGGACTCTGGGGACGAGAACTGTGGCTAACCCACTTTGCTTTCGCATGCCTGACGGAAATACTACAATTAAAAGAACAAAAGCCTTAAAGTGTGTGTGTAAAAATGGCCTACAATACTCAGTGTTGTTTCTAAATGCAACCTGTTTAATCATTAAGAAATGTGTGATATGGAAATGTTCATATAAATAGATTAAGCATGTTGGACATACTAAAGCCCTGTTTTAAAAATACAAAACTTTATATTTAAAGCAGAAGTGAGTGATATATTTGTGTTAATATAAGTCTTAAATAGTTATATCTTCCGACAGCAATCACTTACATAGAGTGTTTGGACTGAAACATGGGTCTCTCAGTCACTCTGCTCTGCTCTGAGCCGAAGAGAAAACATTTATCGTATCCTACAGTTTTTATCCAATGAGGAGAGAGAACGGCATGCAGGGCTGTGTGTGCAGCCAAGGAACGCCGTGAATGTGGTGACGTAGCGACGAGGACTGTTATGGTGCGTTCAAGGAAACTCGTATTTTTCCGACCGTGAAGTCGTACCAGTTCGATCTGGTATGAGTTCACCGGTCGGAAGTTACGAGTGGCCGTTATAGTGACTTTCACCGGTAAAACAGGTCGGAAAAACACGAGTGGGTTGCCTGAAACGCTACAAAGTCGTAAGTTGTGACTTGAAGCTGTAATTTACGATTTCAAAAGCCTGCCTGGAACGCAGCATTAGCAAAAACGACCGGACCACTCACTTCTGCTTTAACAATGTAACATTAACCACAATATACAGTGTTTCTTTTTTTTCTTCTTTCTTTGTTTTTGATATTCTTTTTGGTTCTGTGACACTGACTTAAACCTGTTAGTTTAAGTTTTACGGTAGAGGTTTTTTTTGTTGTTGAAGTATTTCACTGAAAAACAAATCACATTAGGCTAATTGTCATCAATAATAAAACTAACAGAAATAAATCCATACTTTACTTCACTGTGTCTACAGCTGTCTGACTTACAATGACACAGCAAATGTTAGGCGTGTATAAATGGACAATACCAGGAAAAAGCAACACAAATTTCCAGTGAAAGCACGCAAGCAAAATCCACCTAAGGACCTGCCTCTAACATGTCAGCCTGTAGAGCTTCAGCACTGAGGTGTTTTGAAATGACCTTACCCAGAACGGACACAGTGTTGATGGATGTGCAGGTTATTTGATCATTTAAAATACCAGCTAATACTGACACTCCAGTTAGCCTCAGTTTAGTGTAATGTGGAGGTGGCAAACTGGGAGTGGCCTTTGGACAAATTTGGATGAATCCCAATGCTGTCAAAAAATCCATACAGGTTTTTACTGGCCCTGCCACCAATCTCCATCTGGACCACTAGTTAGGCTAGAGAAGTTTAGCAAGATGCTCTGACCAGCTGTGAAAAAATGTATTAGCTTTCTTTACAAATGTGTTCCTGTAGGTTTCCAGTATCAGCTCTTATTTATGTCCAAATCCATTGGGATTGGGATCCATAAAAATGTTTCCATGGCCATAAAATATTGGTGGTATATTTGAGTTATGGCAAAGAGTACTATAGTAAATGTCAGTGGTCAGGGGTGTTGAACTGATTCTAGCCTATTCTAAATAGATCCCATTCTAAAAAAAAAAAAAAGGAAAAAGGAAATGAAATGAGGAATTAAAAATATACAAAATACTTAAGAAGAGTGATGATACTAACTGTGCACTGATACCCAGTACATGAGTGTGGTGGTTTCTATGGTGATATGAGAAAGAAAGAAATACAATTTCTAATTTAGGCTTGTGAGATGTCTGATTCCATTATGACTCACAATCGAACTGTTGTGAGTCATAATGGGATCTGGGAAAAAATATTGCCTTATTGGTGTGTCTTAGGCTTAACAAGTGTTTTTTTTTTATGATCTTTTTTTAATTATACCCCAATATGGGGAGGGGGCAAGAGGACAACAGTCATTGTACACTGAATGCATCATATAGATACACCCTACTCATGCAAGTCCCCATTTTCCTCACTCTTCTCATCTGGCTGGTCGTTCTGGCATGAGCAATGCCAGTTGCCACAAGCGTACACTTGACCCCTTGCTTTTTACAGCTGAAATGGATTCAGCACCCCTTAAAACCCCTAGTTAGACATTTCACAAGCAATTTTCTTTTTTTCCCCTCTGGGCACCTTAACTTTGATTGGCTCTCCAGAAATTTTCCCAATGGATTTGGAAATAAATAAATTGAGAGCTGTTACTAGACACCTACAGGAACACATTGGTAAAGAAAGCTATACATTTTTTCACAGATGGTCAGACAGTCAGAGCATCTTGCTAAACTTCTCTAACTACACCCCCAGGGGACAGAACAGTAGTTCCTTATCTGGAAGCTGCCACACCAACCAGCTATTCTGGTGGACACCCAGACTTAGCGCTCACCATGTGGTGCAGCCCTCTCTGTTATTTCAGTGTAGTCAGTCTGGTGGGATGGCTGATGAGCTGAACTCCTTACAACAGTGTCCTCTGGCAAAAAAAACAAAACAGTGAAGCTAAGCTCAACTCCTGCTGTGGGGCAATTCAATACTATCATTTGATGGAGTGCTGCAAAGGCCAATCAATTAATGCAAGCACACATTCATTCCTGGGTTATTAATTTTTTTACTTGAAAACCATATGTCTTCGAAAAGCCACGCCCACCTGTGGCAGCATCCATAATAAAATAGTTGTTATGATGTCATGACATTAGACGATTACCTTCACCACTGTAGAGTGCTTTGTCATCTGGGAGCCTTTAAATGCATCGATCTGGTCCGCCAGCCAGAGTGTCTGGTTTGTAATTTATCTTAAGAACAGCATACAGTCTGAATCCCAAATTAAACTCGTTTTGGAGCAGTCCCAATCAGCTAATCAGGTTGCTCATTACTAAATATGATCAAATTTAACAGTTCATATTTTCCCTTTCAGGCGATGACTGCTTATTTTTATTATGGCGATAATAGGCTAATCTTTATTTATAGATAACCTTCCAGACCCTAATCCTAACCCAAAGTGTGTTTGGAAAAAGCAAAAGCAAAACAAATTCACCACTGAATCATTTAAAAAGATATAAAATTGCAGGTAAAACCAGGAGAAGCCCTCCTATAGGCTATAACTGTAGACTTCAGAGAATCACAGCCAATCTGCCAACCTGATTTCCTCAGGCCTTTCTTAAGGAACCTAAGAATGGAAAAAAGAAACCACCAAACTAACTGGAGATCAGTGAAGGAGTTGTTTAAGAAACTAAACAGCAGCTCTTACATAAGAAGAGTAAAAACCAAACACCCACAGATGTTTCCATGATCCATCACTCAGCAGCGAGCCCTGACTCACCAAATGAAAACCACCAAGAGCCCCCCACCTCCTTGCATGCGCGCACACACACTGGGTGGAGGATTTAGTCCAAACAAAGCCATCTTCCAAACCTTCAACCAGCAGCAGCCCAACACACTCACATGTGTCCACTTAACTGGCCTAAAACCCCGGATCCAGAACTGTTGAACCGCGTGTTTGTGCCACAGCAGCAAACTCAAACTAACTGTAGTTGTTGTTGTGGAGTCACGCGACAACACCTGAACACCTAAAGTTGACTCTGGTAAATACTTTATGTCATTTTTATTCACACAATTCACAACATTGACTCCTGTGGTTAACGCACGCCTTTGTGAGCGCGTCTGTTCGCCCCGGTCGGTCGGTCGGTCGGTCGCCCTAGCGGCGAAGAGGCGGCACGGCGGCCGTTGAGAGAGAGCGGGTCGTAACGGTAACGGAATGGAATCTCCGAGACAGAACGTTCGTGTTCTCTCCGTCCAGCGTCATTCACAGAGGAGCAGCCGGCCATAGATGAAACTGCTGCCGAAGGAGAGGAGGATGAGGAGGGGGTGAAGGAGAAAGAGAAGGAGGTGCTGCGCAGCCACATATCTATGCTGCGCAGCGACCTGAACAAACACAATGAGTGAGATATTAAAAATAAATAAATCAAGGCAGCTTACCCAGAAGATGAAGTTGAGGAAGAAAAGCATGTACTTGATACATTTGGTGCAGCCTTCGACTCCCATGGTTAGTCAGGGGGGAAAGTAAGGTAATATACTGGGCAGAGAGTTTAGAGAGACGGTGGCGACGACTAGTCTTCCTCCTCGGCGTGTAACGGGACTGAGCACTGGGAATCGTGGACTTGGAGCTCGGAGACCGAGGCAACACCCAACTCCTCCCTCCCTCGCGCTCACAGCAACAGCACCCCGCCATTGTCCACTCAGTGTCGCCACATTTGACGGACAGCCCAATCACAGCCCAGAGCCCGCCCCTTCCCCACCACCACCGAAAAAAGAAACACTTTCCCCCCCCAGTATACTGAAAAAATGTTGTTGTCGTTTTCTTGCGCTATGATGCCGTGATAAACTCAATGCTGTGTTCAGGTACCACAGGTCGCGTGGGTATGTAGTATATCAGAGATAGCCTACACCATGTAGCTATAATAAAAAATTATGTATAATGCACCATTTGCTGCTCTGAATGAATGTGCCACAGTAACAGACTAAAATGAACCACACACTGCTGGAGCTGAGATCATGTGCTATACACCATAAAGTGATATGACCTTTGTGATTTGCTACTGCACCTTCTATTATTTAAACTAGCCTATATTTTAATGTAGCCCTACGTTTTGAAACGCATAGTTTCATGTCAAATTAGGCTATGTGTTAGTTATCCATTTGTATGTGTTTAGTCACAAGTAACAGTTACTAAAAGTTACTAATTCATAATTTGGTTAATTGCATACAGTTAAAAGTTTTGCCCTAGTGTTTCACTCAATGACTGTTTTAACTGATTCTTGTATTATGTTTGACATCAGACATAGGCCTACTAGTTTAAACTCAGTCATAACACAGGCTCAAATATCAATATAGCCTACTATGTTCTATAGAAGAATATATTTTAAGTAAGCTACAGCAGAATCTGTGGTAATACGATGGAATATGTGGTGAAGTAGCCTAGATACAATCAAGTCCAGAGCCTGGTATACCACAGGATGTGTGGTAACTGGTGCCACTTAGAACAGCTCAACCTGTATACTGTCTGACACCCCCTCCCTCCAAGGTCTTACACGAGTGCAGCTGGGTGACAGATAAAAACCTATCCTATCCTATCCCACAGCCAGGTGTGCCTGAATGCACCAAGTGTGTTAAACTGTATAGTTGTATTGGTGTATGGGGGTCCAAGCAACAAGGTTGTTGGAACACTGTTGTTTTCTGCAGTCCAAGCTTTATCAAAACATGACTCAGCAGAATGAGCCATAAACAGTGCAAAAGTGACAGCTCCCACTGTTAAAAATGAAAGCCAAAATATCCAAGATACTGGTGCTGTCATCTTAATGACAATATGATGTCACATCTCCATATCATCAAATTAAACTCACCTATATCAACGACAACGTTAACAGTAGTGTAATGTATTGTAGTGTATAGGACCTTCCTAAAAATGAGGGTGGGGGTTATGTCTCATATACTGCATTCATGATGCTTCATCTTTTTGCTGCTTATTATTATAAAGGGGGTCTTTTGTAAAATGACTAACACAAACAAATAAAGTTCCCAAATACATGGCAGGACAAAACCAGGAGTGGTCAGATATACTGGTGCCTAGGGGTGGGCAAAAATATCGATATGGCAATATATCGCGATACGTTATACCGCGATACGATATCGATATTCAATATTTAAATATCGATTTTTTTTTTTTCAAAAAAAAAAAAATTCAATTTTATTTTTTTTTTTCAATTTTTTTTTCAAATAATAAATCATGTTTCAGACCTAAATCCAATTGAAATATGTTGTTGTAACTTGCACTTGTATAAAATGGGGGCGGCGCTGTCTTATAATGTTACAGAAAATGATTTTTAAATACCATCAATGGAAAATTACATAAAACAAGTTGCTACTGACTTTTCAGTATCATAAAGCACTGTCTTAGTTTACATAAGACATGTTATTAATGTTCATGCACTTTAATGTCTCCAGCTGTACAGTGTTTATTCATTTGTACATTGTACAAAGTTTTGGAATAAATGCATGAGACTTTTTCCTTTTTATGTTTTTTTTTTCATTCACATATATCGTGATATATCGTTGATGAAATTTCTTGCAATATATCGAATATCGCAGATATCGTGTATCGTGATATTATCATTATCGTGGGCCAAATATCGCCACAGTATCGAATCGTGAGTTACCCATATCGTCCCACCCCTACTGGTGCCAGTAAAACCTATAGTGTACATTTCTGCCACCTAAAGTTTATTTGTACGCTCAAGCTCAGCTCAAAGTGCCTTACAAACATGAGAGAGGCACAATGCAAGCATGAAAACATGTTGAAAGCATTCATGCTAAATGAGATAAATAAAGACCAATGATATCAAGATACATTCAATGTTAGAAATAAAATACAACATAACATTAATTAAACATACATAACCCTGACCCAAAAGCAACTATCTAATTGACATGTTATCCAAGAGGCTTCCACATTCAGACACACACAGGCACACATGCCAAATGACCCAAAAATAACCAGATTAAATAAAGGGATCCGTTTTTCAGTTTTAAGCTTTCTTAAAAAAAAAAAAGTAAGTAGGTTTCTCTGACGTTTAGAGAGTTTTCAACAGGTGGCTGGTGAGCCCCACCCCCGAAGCTTTACAGCCGTTCACCCAAAGATCCTGAGAATATTGTCTGTGTGTAGACCATGGATGCAAATAAGCAAGTTAGAGCTGTTTAAACTTTCCTCCCACACTGAAGGAAACACACAGTGACAGCAACTTCTCTGATAACAGAACCAAAGCTAGATTTTTCTGAGAAACAGGAAAAATGTTGCCATGGACACAGTGAGTGAAGAGGGCCTCAACTTTTGTTTAGATCATGGAAAAATAAGTGACTCACATTATATATATATATATATATATATATTTTTTTTTTTACTTCCTCTGTACCATTGATATTGATATATATAATGATATATCATTTCATTCATTGACCAAATAAAACAGACATCTCACTTCTCTCTACTAGGCACTGGCTCATAATCTGGAGTTGGTCCCCGGGTGCCGCACCGTGGCTGCCCACTGCTCCTCAGGGATGGGTTAAATGCAGAGAAAGAATTTCACTGTACTAGCTGTATATGTGACAAATAAAGTACCTTTAAGTTAGATTGTATAATTTTCTGTTTATCATCTTGTCCTCTGGGAGGCATTAGGCCAACACTTTTGAATAGAATTTACCCATGTGTGTAACCAGCTCTACCAAATAACGCTATGTAATAATGTGTAATATAACATACAATAGAATGTGCAATGTATTCATATTAATTAATATTATTATTGAGTTTTGTTATTTATTCTATATTTCAGTCAAGGCATTTCACTTTGTCGTTCTGGATTACTCATTGTAAGTACATGATTCATTCATTCTGATCCAATTAGCTTTGTTGTCTTCTAATCCTTTTCCAGCTGTTGTTGCATATGGTACGCCTCAGAATGTTTCACAGTAAAGGCACTGGTAAAAATTTGTAGCAGGCTTTTAACCCTTTAACTGCCTGCTCAACCATTTGGTTGAGCTCATGTTGGGCATATATACTATATCTCAATGAGAGGAGTGCCTAACTTGGTTCAACCTGGTTAAACCATCTCTACCACTCGGTTGAGGTACACTGTGCTAAAGAAATCCACTAGAGGGCACTTTGTTCTTAAAGCTTCACACCCTACAACCAGGAAACCCGAAACACAAAAATCATCTGCGACATGTTGACTGCTTTCAGTAAAAATTTGAATGGTACAGATAGTTTTCTGACATATGTTTTAGAGTCCTTACTAAACAGAATTATGTCACTTGATATCATCTAAAAACCTAAATTAAATGTCTAATATATTTTTTAAAAACATGCTCAACCAAATGGTTGATTTGTCGCTTGATGATAAATGTAGCAAATTAAACTAATGTAAGTAAAATTGACTTTTTTGTTATAAAATCTACCAGAAATGTGACTGTTGTGTCCCAAAAAACATGACTGCTGGTGCACCAACATTTCATTCATGTTTGTTTAATTTAAAGAAAGTTCAAACGAGCTTCAAGAATCTTCTTACTCATCTACTGAAGTGTCTTTAGGACACTGAAGAGTTGCACTGTGGCTGACAGTGGAGGCGTTGACTGACATTTTCAAAATAAGAGTCATAATCCTAGAAAAGTAATGGAGTCAAAGAGCAATACAGTATATATATATATATATATATATATATATATATATATATATATATATATAATGTATATATATTTATCTGGTATTCAAGTCATGTACTTAAATGCAATAATTACTGTTCACCTGATATACATTTACTGAACTGTCTGGTCCAGCAAACAAGATTATCCTCAAAGTGTCACTGGGCAGTTATTGCAATAAATCTTGAAATGCTGGATAAAATAAATGTCACATTGCAGAACTCTTGATATTTAAAATCTACCAATAAATGCATAACATTTAAGATTTGATTTATGAAAACAGCATAAAGTGCTCATTAAATTAAATTAATTCCATAATGGAATTTAAAAATTGAAATGCTCTTTAAAATGTGAATAAATAATTATGCTTGAATCACTGAAATGAATGTAACGTGTATTTATGTTGATGAAACAATGTGTTTAAAAAAAGAAATAGCTAGCAATGAAACAACAACTGTGAAATACAGGAATGCACATAACAACAACATAAAGCAGAGTATGAGTTCAAGAAAGCAAAGCAACAAACAGGCACTAATTCAGACAGAAAGCAGAAACCAGGATATCCAAGCACTTAGAGAAGATTAAATTAGAGAGGAGAAATTACTCTTTATACCAGTTTCTACAGAAGGCAGGCGGGCGGGCGGGCAGGCAGGCGGCAGCAGTCATGTTGTGTCTGTGTAGCAACAGCAGGTGGAAGTTTTGAATAATGAAGGGGAAGGGAAGCGGAATTCAGGACTAATGTCACCAGCTTTGAGCATTATAGTATTCAGATGCTTTTAGAGAGATGAGCATGGATTTGGTCACTAACAGAGCAGAGCTGATAAAACCACAGAAATAAATTAATGAAACAGACTATTCTAGGCCTTCAAGCAAGATCCAAATGCTTTTTCTGTTAGCCTACCTTAAACGGTGCAAAGCAACACACGGTCTGTTTGTTTGTCCAGGTTGGCCATGTTGTGGGATAGCTGTGACAACACAAAGTTACAGAAATCAGCATTTATTGACCATCTCATCTAGAAACAGAATTGGATAAACTCAAATTCAGGTGTTCAAAACTTGTAGACTTACCCAAGAGCTGTAATTGCTACAACAAATAGACTGACATCTCAAATGTGTGTGTGTGTGTGTGTGTGTGTGTGTGTGTATGTATATATATATATATATATATATATATATATATATATATATATATATATATATATATATATATATATATATATATATATATATATATATATATATATATATATATATATATATATGGATATGAAACATAAGGGGTGGGGCTCAACAACTGCTGATGAGTGCTAAATTTACTGACAGGGTTGGGTACCCTATTTGATTACTTGGATGGAGAAAGGAAGCATTTGGCAGCCCAAACTTTGCACCTGCTAGACATTGCATCCCTTTTAATTATTAGGGTTAAAGGTATTATTTATTTGTATATCATTGTTTATTATGATTGTAATAATAATAATACTAATAATTATTATTATTATTATTATTATCAATGCTGTATTAAGCCATAAGAAGTTATAAATGTACTCAAGGGCCAAGGGCAATATTACCACATATTTTTTGTAGCTGTTTGGAAAAGAATCCACCCATCTAATCATCTTTGTAACATAGCCTACTGTACACGATTCAGAATCAAAATCAGAACCAGAATAGCTCTTTCTGCCAAGTAGGTTTGACTTAGCCTATTTGTGCAGAAAATGAGTGGGCTACCTATCGTTATACTGTAGGTCAGTGGTTCCCAACCTTTTTTGGCTTGTGACCCTGTTTTGACATCACAAATTCTTGGCGACCCCACCGTCAATCAAGATGTGCCCGCTCAGATTTTAACTCAATTTATATTTGATAAAGTGAAAGTATAGAATACAGTCGTTTAAGATTGTGTGTGTGTGTTATATATATATATCAATTACTAGACATTTACTTTACTTTACTTTATTTGTTTATTTGAATGGGACAGTGCACATTAATGGACTATTTAAGGCTGTAGGTAGGCTACAAAATAGTAACAGCTTATATACAGGGTTCTAAATTAACACCCGCCAACCCGCCAAATGCGGGTAAAAAATCATTTTGGCGGGTGTTAATAAATACTTACCAGCCAGTTTGGCCGGTGGTGTATGAGGCAATCATCACGGTCAGAGCCGCTCTACTGTTCTCAGTCATTTCCCCTGGCAGCACTTACTACATTTCCCATGAACACTGCATGCTACGGGATGACGTATTAGACGCCCATTGGCTGCGCGCAGGCCGGTGTTTCACGCTGCAGCGACAGGGGACTCCAACACGTCGCTCGCGACTCGCGAGCCTCTCCCAAACCGGGCTGGTTGAAGCGTGTGTGCGTGCATGGGGCCGTTCAGATGCAACGTGTAGACGCGCCACATGTCCGTTCACAACCAAAGTGAAGCCGTAGCGGCGGCAGTCCGCGGTGCACAGATGAAAAAGCTCAACTTTCTGGGAGGCAGCAAGCAAACTGCATGTCATGTGAATCGATCAGCTGCACGGACCTGCTTCTCCTGCAGTAACATGCTACATGGCTCTCAGTGCTGTGGTGTCGGTGTCGGTGTTGTGTCAAATCCTGGTTCCCTGTCCAGCTGGTTCTCCCCTAACTTACTGTTTCCCACAGAGCTCTGCCCCCAGATGTAGAATGTGTTTTATAGAAGAGAAACACTGAAATATTCCTCATGTCCACCTCTCAGTCTTAGCCCAGTCCTTCACTGACAATAGTTACTGGACTAGTTTTTTTTTTTTTTTTTTGACTAACTAACAATACAATTGTATAAAACTGAAAAAATAAAAAAAATAAATAATCAAATAAAATAATAAAAACAGGATTTTAGGGTAAGAGTAGCTTATAAGGTTTGACATCACACATTACCTGTACTTAATCATTTTCAAAGATGTACGAAGACATTTAGGCTACAATGATGAAATTAATGAGAAATACAATTCTTTTGTGAACATTTGCCAAGTGGTTTGGAGGTTTGTCCATGTTGTTTTGAGAATGTTATTTCTGTTTTGAAAAATGAGCCAAACCAATGGAGAAAAACTGTAATAGAGGAGGCGCAATACCTGAAAGTAATTATTTCAGTTGTCAGTATGATAGCTCGGCCAAAAACATGCTATTTTCATGGGAAACACAGTACGAACGTAAAGAATCTCTCTTATTTTCACCGGAAAAAATTTGGCTAGTGGAAATTCTGATTGGCTGGTAACTTTAGAAAGTTACCAGCCAAATTGGCTGGTGATCAAAAAAGTTAATTTAGAACCCTGCTTATATATATATAAAAAAAATGAATACAATAGCAAACACAGAAATGTATTTGGCTCATTTCATTTTTTGTTGGATTACGAAAAGCCAGATGACTTTAACTGAATCATAATCTGGTATCCTATTTTGTTACACTGATATGAATGATTTACAATTAGTTTTACCTATTGGTGAGAAGGTGTAGGTCAGCCCTTTAAGTGGTTATTGATTGTAGATCACTTTTCGTGCTCTGGAGAATCCAACGGCAACATAGCCTAAATGTGGCTACTGAATTAATATCTGCATCACAGCTATTTTCCTTTGGGCAGATGTACTTGGAGGAAGCGCAGCAGCAGCAGCAGCAGCCTGAGTTCAGTTCAGTCCTATCTGTGGTTCAGTTGGTGACTCCACATGAATGGTACGCGGCCCTTGGAGGTTGTAGGTGTAACCCCGGAGCCGTTGGACGCAGCCGCAGCGTGCCTCGTTCCTGCTGCCTTCGTCACAACATATCGGGGATCCCTGTACCAAACGGCGCCTCTCACAGCTGTGGAGCAAACACAACTCGGGGACGAAGTTAGTGTACATAGTTAGTCAGTTGTTGTTGTTTTAAATACGGAAGAGGCGTAAACAGGGAGCGAACAAAATGCCCGCGGTGACTAAAGGGGATGGGATGCGTGGCCTGGCCGTGTTCATCTCTGACATCAGGAACTGTAAGTTTGTTTATCTCACTCGCACACAGCAGCTCTGCGTCCTGGCTGCTGCTAGTTTTTAAAATTAGCCGGCGCGGCGTCGACCGCTTTCACCGGCTGTGACAGGAGGTTTCGTGAACACGGGAACAAACATGACCGCTGTCCTCTCTTTTAGGTTGCCCACAGACTTGGTAACTTTTAAAACGTGTCAACAACAGTGTCTCGGGTCAGCGGCTCAGCTGGTTAGCCCGGACTAGCGTCAGTTAGCACCAGCTAACGTCAGGTCGAAGGGCGTGGACCGCGCCGGAGATAACCCGGGATAACACCACCAGACTGGCTGTTTTGTTCAGTCCGTGGCCTCACTTTGACACTTTTCAAACAATGTCCTGTCAGAAATAAAGCGAGTTCTTACTAAAAGCACGCACACATTGTTGTCGTACACCGTCACAGCTGACGGTGGCAGCAGCAGACTGTCGGGGTCGGGGATATTTAAGGTGACGTCCATACTGCAGGAGTCGCGCAGCCACAACTATGGACAGCTCTGGTGTATTTTACTTTTTTACTTTGTGGCCCAGTATTGGTCTTAAAACCGCCGACCTACTGTAGAGCTGTAAGCCGCTAGCTGGACATTTATTTCCCCCACTAAGCTTTCTGTCTGTCTGAGCAGAATTATGCATAATTAAAGACTCCATTATGGCCCCATCATGCATAAATATAACATATTCATGGTGCCTTCTGTATGGTATTTGTGCATGCATGGCGGCTGTTGCAAAAACAAGTTGTAATTTCCATTTCTCTTTTTTTGTGGTCTGTGTTGGCACCACGTCCGTAATGAAAGACAGTTGCACAGGCGCACCACCGACCTTCAGTGCTGAAATGTGGCTGAAATAATCACCTGTTGACGATTGTAAAAAGGTTAACATGCTGATGATTGTAAAAAGGTTAACAAAAGTCTGACAAACTCGCCAACGCACGAAATACAATTGTGCCATTTAAAGTATTTTTGAGCACAGTAATTACTGTCTGCCCATTTTATTATGTTTAGCCAACAATCATTTTTTCAACCCTATAATCATATTTTTTAGATTTACATACTTTATGCTCCCACAAAATAATCACAAAGTTGCTCTCAAGGTCTGTTCTACCAATTTGACATATATCCATAATAACTTAGTAATTAGTTTGGGTAAAAAACTAAATATAATTACTTTATTTTAAAGGCCTTGTCATATATGTATATCACAATGAAAGGATTACGTGTTTTTTTCTCCCACAGCCCTGTGTTACTGTTTCCACAGCTATTTAATTCCAGTGAAATAGCTACAGTATGTAGTCACAAGAGAAGATCTTCAGTTTGCTGTCACTCCTTTCTTATGTAGCAATTTGACTTTGGAATATTTTGCATGTAAGATGGCTCTGAAAATCTTCAGGTTTTCAAGCTTTCTTCTTATTATGAGGTCACTTTTTCATTCTGACCTCAAAAAACTCTCACAGTTTTTTGGTGAACGCAATGTCCTTTGATGCAAATGAGAAAAAAAGTTATGACTTTTTTTTTTACTCCACTTTATGAGACCTCAGTGGTCATTGTATAAGGCACAGCTGTGCTCCTGTTTGTTGATGCAAATATACAATCAGCCAATCACATGGCAGCAGCAGCTCAGTGCATTAAAGCACTGCTTATATTGTGGCACTGTCGCACACAACAGTCTCTAAAGTTAACATGGTGAAAAATCTAAACGTGCCTGATGTGCGTGGGGCTGCAGCAGACACAAGTTCACCAACACTTGACCTGAAAACTGGAGAAATTTTGTCTGGTCTGGTGAATCTGGATTCCTGCTGGAATAACACATTCACGGATCTATCTTGTACTGTGACCAGCCTTCTGGTGTTGCTGGTGCTATGTTGTGGGGTATATTTCAGCATACTTTAGTTTAGACCCTTGAATACTAATCGAGCATTGTTTAAAAAGCAGCAGCCTACCCATCCATCTACCCATCTGCTCATAGTTACTTTCAACAGGATATCACAGGATGCCAATAAGCTCATGTCATCTCAAGCTGGTTCCATGAACATGTCACATTGAGTTCAGGGTTTTCCAGTGGCTTCCACTTCCTGTTTGGGTCGTGATTAATGGGCAATTTGAAGCATTTATGTGCAGATCTGCAGGAATATGATGCCATCATGTCAATGTGGACCAAAACATATCAGATGCGTGTTGCTTGCAGCACCACCGTCCTATGTAGAGGTTTCACACAGGGACAGCTTTATTCTCTGACGGACACAAGAAGTTGTACTTAGCTTCTTTCAGCTCAAAGCAGTGAAAACAAAGACAAGTTGTGTGTTGACCACATCACTACATGACGTGCAAAATGTCTTTTATTTATTTCCAGGTAAAAGTAAAGAAGCAGAGATTAAGAGGATAAACAAAGAACTGGCCAACATCCGATCCAAGTTTAAAGGTAGGTGAACAATTCCTCTGTCTGACAGAGGTTAGACATTTATAGAAACATTTGGCATGAGGATCCACAATTTGAGATTCTTGGTTGGTTTCTGCTGCTACCGTTTTGCCAGCTCACAGCTTGACTGTGTCTTAACTTTGCTCCTTCTTTTTAATGGCTGTTGCTTCATGTGCAATGTTAGTCATTCACACACCTCACTGTGAATGTATCTGTCTGAGTCTCCTGTTGGTGTTGTTTCTCCTGCCACCTGTTCCACGCTGCCTATAATTAGTTTGCTCCAGAATGAGGCCTCCTCCTCTGCCCACAGTGCCCAGCGCTCTGCCCCGTCTTCTCTCTACACCGCTCTCCTGCCCTGATGATTATTGTTTGTCCTATGTGCCTGTCTTTTTTTATTATAAATTAAAGTGATAAAGATAGCCAGTCACAGCCTGGTCAAATCCAGCACAATGTGATTAGAGAGAACAACACATCAGAAACTACAGTCGTAGTTGAAAACTAGGAAACTTAGAAAAATGTTCATCCAGAATTTAGCACAAGAATTAGCACAAATGCGGCCAGTCACTGCAACAGATCAATTTCAGGTCATTGTTTTTCAGCAAAAAAGAAAGTGTTGAAAGAGTGTTTGCATCACTGCTTTTTTTCCCCATGAAAATAATACAATTCAGAGCTGACTTTTTATTTTATTTTAGCCAAATTCAAAATAGAAAGGAAGCCTCAGTCGGTATAAAGAAATATCCATGTGACTGCAGTGAAATTATAATTTTTATCAACATAAAAAATACATGTTTAATTTGTAATATCTCCTAGAGTCTGTTCTTCAAGGCACCAAGGCATATTTGAGTAACATTACGGATTCCCACCATCCACCTTGTCACAATACAGGTGTAGCCCATAAATGATATTTTCCCTGTAATTCTAGCCGGAATGTACTGAAGGAAAACTTATAAAGACTATATATATATATAGTGACAATAGTGAATCCCCTAACCAGTACTAGGTTCAGTTCAGCCATAGATTGTTTCATTCTAAAACATGGGGTCAGCAAGATGCTTTTTATTAATCAGGTGATCTAAAATCTCTCTTTGTGTGTTTGGGTGTGGTTGTGTATATTTGCATGTGTGTGGACAGGAGACAAGGCTCTAGATGGCTACAGTAAAAAAAAGTACGTCTGCAAGCTGCTCTTCATCTTCCTCCTGGGCCATGACATTGATTTTGGACACATGGAGGCCGTCAACCTGCTCAGCTCCAACAAGTACACAGAGAAACAGATTGTAAGTTGCTCTTTGTGTCGATCCAGTTTCTCTTGTTATTTGGTTTATTGGCATTAAAAACATTCCCTTGTCTCCTCACAGGGTTACTTGTTCATCTCAGTGCTGGTGAACTCCAACAGCGACCTGATCCGTCTGATCAACAACGCCATCAAGAATGACCTCGCCAGTCGTAACCCGACCTTCATGAACCTGGCTCTGCACTGCATCGCTAACGTGGGCAGCAGGGAAATGGCTGAGGCTTTTGCTTCTGACATTCCCAGCATTTTGGTGGCAGGGTATGTTTATGTATATAAACATTAGAGATTTTAACTCAACCACATTGATCGCTTCAAAATTTTCTCTTTTCCTTCATCGATCATGCTAATCTCCATTTAATTGGAATTTACATATTCATTACAAGAATGTAAAGTAATCACTAGCTTTGACTGATATTAATTGATGTGTGTGAGCAGAGGCAGTAAAAATACACTGAGTCAGGGTGGTGAGGACGTCACAGGGCACATAAGTTTACCCAGTAAGCGCACATACAGTATATTTATGTCAGGGGTCGGCAACCTTTGTGACATGGAGTGCCAGTTTGAAATTTTCTGGCCAGTGAGTGTGCCACTACAATAACACAATGGTAGAATATGACAGAAACTACAAAAACAACATTCTGTACCTGGGATTTTAAATCTATCTATATAGGCCACATTCAATCATATTTTGAAGATATTTTCCGTTATTCACAACAGGGACCTGGATCCCATTTCAAAACACTGCTTTTCAGAAACTTAGTCCATGTGAAACCAGGGTATCCGCGGGGTCTTGAAAAGTATTAAAAGGTGATAAATCAATTTTGGGAAAATTAAGACCCTTAAAAAGTATTAAAAAGTCTTTTCACGACTTTATAAAGTCTTATATTTTGAAGGTATTTTTTCTGAAGTAGCTGTCCAAGAGTTTGAGTCCTAAAAAACATTGTAAAAGTGTGTGAATTTATTTATTTTATTAAAAACCAAAGATGAACCGGTACATAAAAAAGAAAAGAAGATTGTTGTTTTTGTTTTTTGAGTGGAGCAATGCTTTTTTGTTTTGTTTTTTGATAAACTTTGCCTTTGATTTATTATCCCAGCCTATTTTGAATTATGTTGTATCATAGTGGTCTATAGTCTTTAAAACAAACTAAAACTGTTAATACGTTAAAAGTGTCACTGATGTAAATGGTTACAGTTTGAAGTGGTCGTGAGGTGTTAAACAATATTGAGAAGGTCTTGAAAAAGTCTTAAAAAGGTATTAAAATTAACTTCAAGATTCCTGTATATACCCTGGAAACATATTGCAGTGGGAGGAAAATGCCGAAACATAGACTACAGTGCAAAATCTATTATATCAGAAGGATATTTTGAGAATAATTTATTGAACTTATTAGGCAGCACAGTAGCCTATTATATTTTTTTCATATTTTGTATAATGGCTTGGTTTAGTTTAATACGTTTATTTGTATCAGGGACAATGTACCTACTACAACATAACATTAGTAGGTGAGTAAAATAATTACATTTGACTAAAACATGTAAATTTGGTTTAGAAAAATTCCTAATAAACAACAAGCAAATTTATGTTTTGCATTTTGTTCTCTTACCGAAAATGAACCGAACCGAGACCTCAAAACCGAGGTACGTACCGAACCGTGATTTATATGTATCGTTACACCCCTATTGATAACACAACATCGTGTATGAGAACGTGACGCTGAAGGAGCGGAGATAAGAAACTAAAACAGACACGTTAGCTTGTCGTTATGGTAACGGTAACAGGTGACTGTTACTGTGAGTCTGCCCCAACTCTGAAGCAGCTGCGGCATTAATTAAGCACCGTCACTGACATGCTCGATTTAATCTCGTGGCTCGGCGTAGCACGCGCGCTGCAGCGACCCTGGGTTCGATTCCACCCAGCGGCCCCTTTGCTGCGTGTCAATCCCCCCTCTCACTCGCTCTCTTTTCCCTGTCTCTCTCCAGCTGTCCTTTCAAAATAAATGCACCCAGAAAACAAAACACTGACTCGTGAGCTGGTGGCGGTGAGAAATTTAGCGGTGGAGGTGCCAGCGTGCCAATGATTATGCCGTGACGTGCCAACCGTGGCACACGTGCCAAAGAATGCCGACCCCTGATTTATGTAATGATTCTTGGAGCTTTTTGATCAAGTGCTTGATCACTGTATTTGTGATCACTATTCTGTTTCTATTGTTATTTCCTACTGTAAATCTTGGACACTAGTAGCATCTGATGAGCATGTGACAAAAAGAGAAACAGATTTTTATATTGTGTTGCAAAGGAAATTCGTTTTGTCAAACCTTATTTGTGTTTTCAATGTGTCTTGGCATGTGACAAGTAAGCAGCCTCACTTATACCTGAATGAAAAATGACATCAATATATGAATGATTAACATAAAATAAAACAATGTAGTTATATTCATCCTCTTCATGTAATAATGTTCCACATCGGGATATTTGGGCTGGACTGAACTGAGTTGCTAGCTTTGGGATATCACCCAAGCCTCTACTATTACAGAAGGATTTATTCTACTTGTTACAGTTCTACGTCACTGACACGACCAGTTCATTTTTATCTGGGACCATTTGAATTCTATTTTGTGTCTGTCTGTATTGGATCATCATGCATGGTAACCTCTTGTGCTGTGCTTCCATTAGGGACACCATGGACAGTGTGAAGCAGAGTGCAGCGTTATGTCTGCTACGACTCAACAGGACGTCTCCTGACCTGGTGCCCATGGGTGAATGGACAGCACGGGTGGTCCATCTGCTTAATGATCAGCACCTGGTAAGACTGTACCTATTATTGGGAAATTAGGTTACAGTTGCTCCCCCAGCAGAGAATAGAGAATATGAAGTGGGTTGTAAGATAAGAATGGAATATGAAGATAAACATATGAAATCTGTCTTATACTATAATATATTGGGAAAACAGAATATGTCAAGAAATATGTGAGGCTATGCGTTTGAAGACTATGCAAATCACAAAGTATGCACACTCACCTCAAGTTTTTGAATGAGTTGAGGAACATTCCCACAAAGCAATGCTAAAGTTTCTACTACTACTTCATTACTGGCTTGCTTGCCCACTTGCCCTAATGACTATGAGATACTGCGTCAGTTGGTCTGTATGTTTCGTATTAATGTTTGTCTTAATGTCTGTTTTCAGGGAGTGGTCACAGCAGCCACCAGCCTTATTACCACGCTGGCCCAGAAGAGTCCCGATGACTTCAAAACCTCCATCTCACTGGCCGTGGCTCGGCTCAGCAGGGTGAGTGTCTTTATGTCACCTTACCTAGTGTCTTAATCTCACTCAGGTCAAAGATTAAATCTGACCCAGGCTTCTTCTAATGTGTTATCTTGTTATTTTCTTCCCCAGATCGTGACTTCAGCCTCTATCGACTTACAGGACTATACCTACTACTTTGTTGCTGCGCCATGGCTGTCTGTGAAACTGCTGCGCCTCCTTCAGTGCTACCCTCCACCAGGTGGGGTACATCACAGTCTTAGGTGTCTTTGCACATGTACTGTTCTTCTGTCTACATCTAGTTTTTTTAAAAACATTATTCAGTGGACATTTGGATTTTTACAATGTTTTGGTCCACAGCAAAATATTCCAACAGCTACCAGCCAGATTAAAAAAAAAAAAAAGAAAATACATATTTTATGATATAATTGATGGTCCCCAAATGATCATCCCTGATTTGAATATTCCATTTTGTCTTGTTTCTTGTTGTTTTTTTTGCCTTTTCCTCTACTGCCAGGTCAAATTATCAGCTTTCTCCACCAGGTAACTAATGGCCACATTTTCATCAAATTTACTGTGGGTGTTGCACTGTGGCTCCCAACCTTTTCCAACTCATGGCCCACTGGAAAATCTCAAAAATGATGGTGCTCCACAACAAAAAGGAAGCTTAATTATGTAGTTAATAGTTTAATGACAACAGTGAAACACTCAGGACTGAATTGAAAAGTGGGGAAACATGTAGCAGACTCAGGTTTTCTTTTTTGTTTGTATTTTTCTGTGATCGATTCACCTTCTGTCTCGTTCTTTTTTTATTTTCTTCCTTTTGCTAGCCAGCAATCTGTTTTGATACTCTTCTTTTACTCTTCTATTCTTTTAGCGCACAATGAGAGTCCGAGAGCAAACAAACACGATGTGGTTAACCACATCCTAAGGTTAACCACACCAGGTTAACCTAACAACCCACATGAGGGGTAGGTAACAACTCAGAGCGAAAGGTTAAATACCTGAGAGTACTTAGCTTTTTAGAACTGAGGATGCCTTTTGATTGAGAGGGAAACCGTTTGCAAGAACTAAAAAGAAGTTCAGTTGTCTTCAACTGTAGCACTTAACAGCTACCATGACCTGGATGACTGAGAACCTACTCAGGCATACTCACAGACCCTCTCACACACTCTCTCCCTTACTCACACACGCAAGCACAACAGACCCGTCTGATGATTGGATTGGAGATCTGATCACAAATAGTCAATGGAGACTCATTTTAATGCAGGTATGAACAACAGACGCACTCAGAGCTGATCGCTGTGATCGATCACTGAAGACACAGGTAAATACCCGCGTTAATATGGCCTTTGTGAAACCACAGCTTGCCAATACCAGTGCAGTACTCAGCTTGACAGAGAGCAGCCAGCTGTTGCGGCTCCTAGATTGACATTTTAACTAGAATAAAGCTTCTTCAGGTTGCAAATACCCAGACAACCCCTGTGCAAAGTGTGCATGTTCTTGTGGCTGCTCCCTTTATACATTGATATAGTCAGTCAACGTTTGTTTTCCTGTCCCTTTCAAACCTGCTCCCTGACAGGTGTTGTATCAACCAATGACCCTCCTTTGCCCATGGCAGCCTTTATCGTATAGGTTTACAAAGATGTTTATGTTTGGAGAAGCAAAATATCCTCCAGATCACAGATAGTTTTATGTTTATGCTCATGTACTAAGTGAATAAAAAAGTCATGTGACATCATGTGAACAAGAAAGCTGCAGAGGTGAAGGTTTGCATTTTTCTTCCTTTTTGTTCATATTATTGCTCATTTGTTTATCGAGACATCCAGCTGAAAGCTATCAGCACAGACCTCCCACCTCCCTACACAAAGTGATTTGTTTCGTTCATCTCTATAGAAAATGTATAATAAAGCTCTTACACCGAGTTTGTGGAAGCAATGATGTTCATAAGATTTAAAGTGAGGATCTGTGTGGTGCTAAAAGCGAAATCTGTGTCTTTGCAGAGGATGCGGCGCTGCGGAGTCGACTCACCGAGTGTCTAGAGACCATCCTCAACAAAGCCCAGGAGCCGCCCAAGTCCAAAAAGGTCCAGCACTCCAATGCCAAGAACGCCGTGTTGTTCGAAGCCATCTCCCTCATCATCCACCATGACAGGTTGGCCACACTCCGTCGTTAGTTCACAGTCCTGTGTTGTTTGACACTTGTGGGTTTGTGTAGGTTACAGCTGGACTCTGTCTGTTGTCCCTCAGTGAGCCCACCCTGTTGGTACGAGCCTGCAACCAGCTGGGCCAGTTTCTGCAACACAGGGAAACCAACCTCCGTTATCTGGCTTTAGAGAGCATGTGCACACTGGCCAGCTCCGAGTTCTCTCACGAGGCAGTGAAAACGCACATAGAAACTGTGATCAATGCTCTTAAGGTGAGTCCTTCATCCACTGTGGCCTTTGATGAGCTCTTGCAGGTGGATAGGTGAAAATCATGTGTCCAACTCCACAACTTCTTCTAGAAGCTGCTGGTTTCTCCCACCTGATCAAGTGAGCTTGAAATGTGCCACTGGTGATATTATTCCCTTTTCAATGGTCATTAATAGTAATGCAGTAATTCAAAGTTACATGTGTGGGAAAAACCGGTAGATCCAATGAGCAGCTTAAGAAATAGTATATTTAGGTGAGAGATGAGAGTTTGTTTGACTCTTCACTACTTGAAAAGCAACGGGATACAGTTTACAAAACTGGAATTACTTTGGTGGTTTTGCTTCAGATTATTATTAACTCCCTAATAACTCACTTTAGGAAGTCTGATTCCCCAAACCACCTCCAGTGTGTCTAGTGAGCAGAGACTCACACAATACCTCTCTGCCGCTGCATTTACTCAGTTTTTCAAACCTGAATGTTCAGCTCAGAATCATTCTAAAAACCATGATCCTTGATAACTTCGACCTAAAACCTCTAACAAGTGTCTTAGATACTCCAAACGTGGACAGTCATATATCACACCACGCAGCCTGGTTAGCCTGGTTTCCATGTTGTAGTTCGGTCAGTCTTATTCACTATGCCAATGTCTGTCATTTCATGTCTTCTGTCCACGTTTGCTATACAGACAGAGCGAGATGTGAGTGTACGTCAGCGGGCCGTGGATCTGCTCTACGCCATGTGTGACCGCAGCAACGCCAAGCAGATTGTGGCAGAGATGCTGAGCTACCTGGAGACGGCCGACTACTCCATCAGAGAGGAGATAGTGGGTCATCAGTCCTAGCCTCTACACTGTTTCGCTCCTCTGTACGCTGCTCTCACCCTCACCCACCTGCCTCTCTCCCTCAGGTGCTCAAGGTGGCGATCCTGGCAGAAAAATATGCCGTGGACTACACCTGGTACGTGGACACCATCCTCAACCTCATCCGCATCGCTGGTGACTACGTCAGCGAGGAGGTGTGGTATCGCGTCATTCAGATCGTCATAAACCGAGATGACGTCCAAGGCTACGCTGCAAAGACCGTCTTTGAGGTGAGCGGCACAGTGGGAAGCCAGTGAGGGATTGTATTTGATGGCTGCAGTCACATGCACATGTCGGCTGATTGGTTGCCACCTATTCCAATCAGAGTCTCACTTACAGTAGATATCAGTTTGTGGTTTCTTCCATATTGTTCCTAACCTCCTTCTTTGTGAACTGTTATAGGCGCTACAGGCTCCAGCCTGCCACGAGAACCTGGTGAAGGTGGGGGGTTACATCCTGGGAGAGTTTGGTAACCTAATTGCTGGTGACTCACGCTCCAGGTAGAAGCAGACAATCCTATCATTCAGTTCAGCTGATGCTTCAGCCCCGGCCTTTCCTGTTTGTTACCCAGTTTATAAAAGCAAATATTTTCTCACCTTTCAGGAAGTGTCTGAATAGAGTTTTATTTGCTGTTCTTTCAGCTCTGGAAATAACATTTGAAAATGTCTTCTCCATTGACTGTTACTCTCAATCCTCCCCGTTAAAGCTTTCATTAGTATTAGTATAAGTATTTTTTTAAGTAACACTGTTTTCATGTCTACTCGCTGTTTCTTATGTATTTAGTTTTGTGTTATGATTTAAGTTTTATTATAAGACTAGAGCTGAGCTAATGTCAGGATCTTTCCCTTGCCTCCTCTCCTCTCAGCCCCCTTGTGCAGTTCAACCTCCTCCACTCCAAGTTCCACCTCTGCTCCGTGCCGACTCGGGCGCTGCTGCTGTCGGCCTACATCAAGTTCATTAACTTGTTTCCAGAAGTGAAGGCCACAATCCAAGACGTGCTGCGGTCGGACAGCCAGCTCCGCAATGCTGACGTGGAGCTTCAGCAGAGAGCTGTGGAGTACCTGAGGCTCAGCTGCATCGCCAGCACTGACATACTGGTTGGTCAATTATGCAGGGAGTGGACAGAATACCAATAACATCTATTAGTCCGTCAGCCTCACACACACACACACACACAGGATTTTAAAGTACTGCTGACAAAGATCCCAGTGGGAATTGTAGTGGTAGTGTTACAGACTCGATTCAGTTAGGTGGACTGTTTAAAGCTCCGTCACTCTATCAGTTGTTTTTAGGCTTACAAGACCATAAGCTCACAAGTCACTGTATTTTACAGCTGTGACCCCTGTGGTGTCCTGTGGCTAAGATCAAACTCACCATTGCTAATTGTACACTCAGTACATTTACATGAAAGTTGGAAAAAAATAATTATTGCCTTAATTAGAATATAACTGGACACTGAAGTGCATGTAAACGCGTTAGTCCGACTAATACCAGACTTCTCCAAATCCCACTAAGACACCCAGATAATGCGATTGGAAATCGATTTTCTCCTGCATATATACACCTTAATCGGACTGAAACCGGACACTGCATGTGTGCATGCTTCACAACAATAGAGACGGCACGGAAGTGTAGCATAGAAGGCAGCCAAGCTTGGCAAAGGAAATTTAAAAAAAAAGCGGTGTCAGTGCCAATTGAGTGCATTTCACACAGTGTAACCAGCAAGAAGATGCATTTTATAAAAAAGAAAAAAGGAAGCCTGAACTTCAAGTTATTTATTTTAAATTTTTTTACTCGGTGGTGGCAGAAAAATCAACTGGATAGGGGTCTGGTATGTATTAGTTGAGGAGGCGGACACCATCAGTTATTCGATTTTCCCTGTTGTATATAAACTAGGACAGAACTCAGGTGAGACTCTTAAATCGATCTATGAGCATAGCTCGGTTTAGCTGTGCATGTAAACGTACTGAGTAGTCCAGACGGTCCCTGTGTTGCCCAGGACTGAGGTGTTTCATTCCCACTCCCTCTGTTCCTCCGCAGGCCACAGTCTTGGAGGAAATGCCTCCGTTCCCAGAGAGAGAGTCATCGATCCTGGCCAAGCTGAAGAGGAAGAAAGGTCCAGGCAACCTGCCCGACATCAACGACACCCGCAGGAACGTCAATGGCAACACAGAGCACAGTGAGAAAACAGAGACCACCAACAAGGTAACTCCGCAGGAACAGGTACAAGTCTGTCACACACCACCCGGAAAAAGAAATTTGAACATAAAAGATCCACCCCTAACCCCTGACGCAAGGCCTGCATGACACTAATAATTTAACAGTTGCAATCTGTGTATTATGGCATATTAGAGCTCCATGGTCTTTGCCTTTATTTTCTTTCCTTCTGGTGCATTTCTTTGATCTTCACCTTTGCTTGTTCTTTCTCTTTCCTTCTCTTTTGTACCGTCTCCCTGTTGTTGTCCTCTTTCTGCTCTGTGTCTCCGTCAGCCTTCTCTTACACTGTTGGCCGACCTTCTCCCTATCAACAGGCCCCGCCCTGCCTCCTCTAGCCCCGTCATACTCTCTGCTGGGACCATGGTATATTGATAGCTAGAAACAAAACATCTTTGTTTATTAGCACTGGAGTAACAGCTGCTCTCGTCCAGTATTGTAATTATGTGGTTTCACCTTTTGGGAATGTCTGTGATGTTAGTTTTGTGGGCAGATATTCATCAGTCATGTTATTCTATATATACTGTATATCCTTTATCACAGTAGGCTGGATTAAAGCCAAACTGAAATTACATTTTCTATAATTGAATTGACATGATCTTTAGTGTAACATCCTGTCATAAAACCAAACATTTTTAGTGTTATTTCATATATAATAATATCATTATTATTATTTTTGGTCTTGACTCATGCATATGGTGAGTTAATAGGTAAGAGAGGGATATAGGACACAAGTTAAATAAGTTCAAAACAAAACATGGAATTTTTTCAGTCATCATGTAATGATATTAAGAGGCTGTAAAGTTCTCACAGAAGTTGACAGTGCGTGTCCTTACAATGATGGCTCACGTTTCACGGTGAACTGCTCAGACATACAATAGCTATAAGTGTTTTGTATCATATTTACCACACAAAAAGTTTCAGTTTGACTTCACTGTTTACAAAGCAGAGAAATAGATTTGTATTTAGTCTGGAAATGTGGCCTGTGGATTTACGTGGTCATGTTGAGTGTTGTAGTAGTGGCACTTGAAGCTGTGTTAAAGTGATGTTTCTCTCCCAGGCCTCCAATCAGTCCTTCACAGACCTGCTGAATCTGAACACGGCCCCCTCGACAGGACCCAGTCTGCTGGTCGACGTCTTCTCAGAAAACGCTGCGCTCACGTCCGCTGACGTGTGCGAGGAAAACTTTCTCAGGTTGGAACAAAGTGTGAGCTTGAACTGTGAGAAACGAAAAAGTTACTCTCTCAGTAAAGCCCTGTCTGTGCTTAATTATTTATTTACATCATCTGGGTCATCAATAATGATATTAATTCTCATGCCCACACGTTCGCTGAACCTCTGTAACCCGTGATTGACACCATGACGACCATGGCCAGCTGTGGCCAGCTGTGGTCACTGTCACAGAAATTATTACAGTGTTTCATTTTCATGGTGTAGATGGCAAGCGAGGGAGTGTGAATGAGAGCGTGTGTGAGAGAAACACCAGATTTCACGTTTGCCTACCGCCAAAAACCGAAACAAGCCAATTAGAAATCACTTATCAGTATCTGTCCAAGAGGTTTGTCCCATCCTCACTACGTGAGCAACGAAGGAGTGGATGGTAGCACAACTGTCACTGTCAGTGTCAGCTGCTCATCTCACAACAGGTCCGCTCCACGCAGGCACTTCACAAACTTTATTTTGTAAGGACAGACTGGATGTTGGATATAAACTTTGAGCACCAGACTCACCTTCGTTTATAATTATTATGGAATTATAATGTGACCTAATAAGTCTCACATCTTTAAAAAAGTTCACGAGCTTATTTCCTCTTAAGTGGGTTGTTTCACACAAGCAAGGGAGGTGTAAATGCAGATATCAGATATGTAAATAGACAGTCAAAAAAATCTGATATAGGCAACAAATCGGGATTGGGCATCAAGGCTCGTGGTGTAAAGACAGCCTTAGGCTCAATCAAAACTATCTGTAGAGATAGAGGCATAGTAGAGATAGGCCAATGTTCCCATTAGCTCCAGTGCTGTATGCCCAGACTAGATGGAAGCAGTGCTGTTTCACTGTAGGAGGTTTGCATTAAGCCAGAGGTTGATGCTGTTCAAAGGGCCTTGGCATGGAAAGGTTTAGGAGCACAGACTATAAAACGAAAGATCTGATCTAAACTCAGTGCCTGATAAACACAATACAGCTCCACACTGGTTTGTAACATAGCCTCAATATTCTGAACACCCTTGTGCCATTTTTGAGTGTCTGAATGTCAACCAAACTCATTAGCTGTAATTTAAAGAAAGGGGCAACAGTTGCAAACAAAACAAATGGAAATTTATTCTGAATGAAATTGTGAAAATTAATTTTCATACATTTGTAATTTCTTGTTTGTATGTTCCAGGTTTGTTTGTAAGAACAACGGTGTCATCTTTGAGAACCAGCTTCTGCAGATTGGACTGAAGGCTGAGTACAGACAGAACCTGGGTGAGCAGCTTCATCACACTGCGTGGAAATCGAAATAAAAATTTGAAAGGATGCTTCTGACAGCCTGGCATGAGAGAATAATGTATGTTGTCGATTGTATAAGAATTATGATACAGGATGAACTCAAAGACAGTTTTTCCCGCTGTCCTCCTCCAGGTCGCATATATGTTTTCTATGGCAACAAGACTTCCACCCAGTTCCTCAGCTTCACCTCATCAGTGACAAGTCCTGACTCACTCAACACTCATATCCTTGTGACATGTGACGGAACTCCCTGTCCCGTTTCAGCCAACAGGGGGCACCAGAGTTTATTTAACACAGCTAAATAAACAAGCACAGCTGCTGCCTCACAGTTGAGTTGTATTAGGTATTTGTAGAATCCTTGACCATTATCTCTACAGCTGAACGTCCACGCAAAGACAGTGGATGACTTAATAGAAGGCGGAGCTCAGGTGCAGCAAATCCTCAACATCGAATGTTTGTCAGATTTCACCGATGCGCCGGTGCTCAACATCCAGTTCAGGTTGGTGTCTGCATCCAGACTCATCTCTACTTTCAGGGCTATTTAGTGAAACATTCGATTCATTTTTTTAGTTTGTGTGTGTGAACAGATATGGAGGAACTCTGCAGAACATCGCAGTGAAGCTGCCTGTCATGCTTAACAAGTTTTTCCAGCCCACGGAGATGATGTCACAAGACTTCTTCCAGCGCTGGAAGCAGCTTGGAGCGTAAGGCTCACTTCACACCATCAGTACATTGTCAGCGGGAACTAAAGCGATCCGAGTTTGTCCTTCCTTTAGCTGTTTGATCGTATCAATGTCGATCTGAATGTCACAGTATATTTTGTCCATGGGGGTTGGGGGCTAAAGGTGGAAATAGAAGATCACTGATAATACAATGAATGTGCACAACAAAAAGCTCACCTCACAGGTTCAAATAGGTGACAAAGGTAAATACTTATCTCTGTGTCTTTAGTCCTCAGCAGGAAGTTCAGAAGATCTTCAAAGCCCAACACCCGATGGACATAGACGTCACCAAGGCCAAGGTAAGAAATCTGTTCTTTAAGAGGAACCACCAAAACCTGCACCTCACCACATTTACATCTAGGAAGCCGTATACCCTGTTAGTGATGCATTTATTTATCTATCTAGCTGAATATTTAGCTTGATGGGTGTCTATAAATTGCCCCTAGGTGTGAGTGTGGCTGGTGTTTGTCTCTGTATATCGGCCCTGATTGATCCCATCAGTTTCGAGTGTCTCTATTGATCGCTTGGGATTTGATCTTTCTTCCACTTTGTATGCAAATGATCAGGTGTGTGTTGTTTATAGGCAATCAACAGACAGATCTATGTGTGTGTGTGTGTGTGTGTGTGTGTGTGTGTGTGTGTGTGTGTGTGTGAGAGAGAAGAGATATTTGAAATATTTGGGGTTCATAATGAAACTGTGGCAGAGGATGTCAGTAGAGTGAGTGGTCCTCCGATCTCAGGCTGGTGAATCTAGTCATAGTGGATCAACTGTATTTGTATCCACTGGTCTTGTCTCTGTGAACATGATTTGTTTATATCTTTCTGTTCTTTGCACTGTCGTGTAGATCTTAGGTTTTGGTGTCGCTCTGCTTGATCGGGTGGATCCAAACCCTGAAAACTTTGTAGGAGCTGGAGTCATTCACAGTAAGAGCTCTCAGGTGGGCTGTCTCCTGAGACTGGAGCCGAATATACAAGCACAGGTAAAGAAACACGCACACACATGCACACACACCAACACTTCCATCTTCATACAGCCTGTGTGACTGTGTGTATGTTTCCCTCTCAGATGTACCGCCTCACCCTCCGGACCAGCAGGGACTCTGTGTCTCAGAGACTGTGTGACCTTCTCTCTGAACAGTTTTAGACTCACCAGCGTGTTTTTCTTCTTCTTCTTCTTCTTTTTTTTTTTTACACCGTTACTCTCCTTAGATTGGAATGGACGTATTGTACTGTGTACATTATTTTTTATTTCACTCACTCTACATGTAAATGAGGTGAAGCGTATCTTTCACACATAGCTTTACTAATACGTCACTGGTTTAAACCTGGATCGTGTGTGTGTTTACTCACACTGTTGTGAACAGTGGCGGACTCTCTGAACGCTCCTCGTTCTCCAGCTCATAAGTTTTGAAAAGTTTAGAAGTTGTTGTGTGTGTTTTTGCTGCTTTTGCTGGGTACTGCCTTTATCACTCGATGTTTTGAAGGAGTCTATGACGACTAAAGCCGATCCAGCTGCAGCTCTCAGCTGGATCCTGAGCTTACTTTTAATCTCTGATTGTGTTTCTATCAGAAATCTATTCTCGTAGCGTTTCAAAAAAAAATGTTGCACAGGACTGGGAAGTTTTCCTCAACTTCTCGCCCACTTGCACTTTTGTAGAAAAAAAATAATACACAAATAGATTCACAAACCTAGGTCATATTTAGAGAGGGAAATTTTAATATTTTTGCACCAATTTTACTTTTTTTTGTCATCTCAAGAGGAAAATCACCCCTTTTTCATTGTGGTATTTTTATTAGATGCTATCATTAAGCTACATTTTGCATTAAATTTACACATAACAAAAAGCAAACACAAATAAATGGCAAATAAAAGCCATAAAACACTAGCTAGCACATGAATTGTTTACTGATGGTGATGAGGAAGTCGTCGTCACATTTGTGCCTTTGAATGTTTGTTTCTCAGTCAGGAACACAAAGAGCCTTGGAACAGACAAGAATAATAATCCTCACATGTAAAGCACTGACACTATTTTTGCCTAAATAACACACATTCACAGAGCACTGCCAAACTGGTTCTACTTCTATATTTACGTCCTACAAAATATTTATCTATTATAATACTCTGGCTTGTTCGATGATTGGATCTGTCCAAACAGCACCAAGATGTCAGTACGCCCAGGAAATAGTCACAACCCCTCATGAAAAGACAGCTTACTATTTTTAGTATTTTTACACTCGTGTTTTTGTACGTGATAAACAAGCCAGGTATAAGATGTTGTCTAATGAGCTTTAGAGGTGCAGGTAGCTGTATTTGATTCGCTGCTTCCTCCTGTTCCCAGTCCTTTATGCTAAACTCACCTAACCTTCATCATTTGGTAGCTTTTATGAGAGCGATATTGGTCTTCTTCACCCGACTCTCAGAAAACAAGTGAGCAAGGTTATGAACCAAACCGTCTAGCTGTTTTTGAAAGAAACAGGGATGTGTTAATCTGGACCTGCAGAGCTTTACTGTGACTCCATGTCATTTTACCAAAATTGTTGCAACGTTATAACAACAGCTTTGGGCCTATATCGCAAGTATACATTTTTGTCTTTTAGGATGTAAAGTTGTAACATAAGTGGCCCAGGAGATGAGCACTAATGGGGGGATGGGGGGCAAGATTTAAACAGTGTGTTTCAGGGGGTGATATATTTCATTTTTGCAAATACTAAAAATAACTATAAAAAAGCACAGCCGTAAACAACCACTCGACAAAAGCACTGAAGATATTTCGGTCCGGTCTTGGATACAGTACCATGGAAACATGGACGATGTGTCATATGAAAGACGCTCACACAGAGTCCCTCTTCCACCTGTGTGTTTTTTAAAGCAACTTTCGTTTCTTTATTTTGGTTTTACACCTGCAATGTTTCTGTTACAGCTCAGGGTCGCTGCTCTCACTACAGCCGTGTAGAGATGTGGCAGTGGAGGTCACATGATGGAGCATGGTAGCGTTTAGCGTTACGTTTGGCAGAAATATGACTCCAAATAAATCCTTATGTATTTGCTGAATGTGTTTTTAAATTACTGTTTATCTCAACTTTTTGTTTACAGCTTGTTTGTATACATTTTTAAAACATCAGTTAATGCTAATGTAGCTCTGTTTTTTGTTTTCACATCTTCGCCTAACTCATTGATGTTCTCTGCAGCACTAGACATAAGGTGTGCCGTAGCTGACTGGGCCTAATATACAACATTAGATCTGTATTTAGTTTCTGTCCTTGGTACTGTATCCATTGCACTCGGTGCGTGTACTGACTTCAGGCCTTGTCACAGTGCTGGTATTTTTTCGTGCCTTCTATCAAGCATCAGATTTTCAGTGGCAGACACTGTGTCACACTGCATTAGACAGCAGAAGAGGCTTGACATGTTGTTGCTATTTAAATGTATTGTTGTTTCACTATCCACATTCAAATGTTGTTTTTACAAATAAAAAAACAATTTAAAACAGATTACCTGTCTCTGTTGTTTACACTGACGTTAGACTTTACAGCAGGCATGCAACCTATTCCACAAAGGGCCGGTGTGGCTGCAGGTTTTTGTGGACTGCCCATGTCTGCTTTCCAGTATAGGCCCATTATGTACTTAAAACACAGTTGCCTACAAATGTGACTTTTGCATATGAATTAAGTGTTCATTTAAAACTAAAAGATTAGAAATAGATAGGTTGACATACATTACATGACTATCCCATAAAAATAAGCATGTTTTTGTGTATGTATGTCATATAACTCCCCATATATAATATACACAAAGATCCATATCTAAAATCTAATAAACACACAAGCTAGACATGCATGTCAATCATAATTGATCCTACTCATTAAAGTGTTGCCGCTTGGTTTCATCCAGTTCTCTGGTCTTCGTGTGATTTCCACTCAGATACAGAGTTGACTTCGAAGTCCTCCTTATTGTCCATATGTCCCTAAATATATTTCAGAAATGTTGACCATAGGTCTATAGGGTCTGCAAATGTTGCTGAGTTAAAACTTAACAGCTGCCACAGCTGGAACGGGCTCTCCACAGCATTACAACCACTGTTATGGCTGATCTGTGTATCATTTTCCGTATTGTACAGAATTGGTTCTGTCCTTTCTCCTGTGTGTGTGTGTGTGTGTGTGTGTACTTATGCTCCTTTACAGTCTTAAGCAAATAATCATCAGTCCAAATCATCACAAAATCTGCAAATGTTTGTTTTATTTGAAATTCATACACAGAGGTAAAATGCTGTGCAAAGGTTTTAGGTACTAAAAAGAAAAGCACGTATTCCTTAAAAAAGATAAGGCCAAGACTAGTTTTACTTGATCAATTACCTACGCACACAACACATACAAACAAAACCCCTGATTCAAATCAAATAATTTGGCACTAGTTCTCCATGGTTCACATGTCAACTTTTCTTTTAAGGCAGTCAGCTGATTGGTTGCTCCAGGCATCACAGTCTCTCTACACGTGATCCCAGACTGACTCCATGATACTGGGATCACTCAGGACAGCAGCTGTGTGTCCGGCTCATTGTCTTGCTGTGGTGCAGAAGAAACTAAAACACCTAAAGAAATTAAAACTTTTATCCAGTAGTGTGTATTTACAAACACCCTGATACAGAGCGCATGAATGAGGCCACTGCGGTAATCCAGAGTAAAGATCATGATTTAACAGAGGTTAAAAAGGCAGAGATGGAGACAGGTGTGACACAGTCCAGCACCAAAAGGATCGTGTTTTTGTTTGTCAAATCTAAATCCAGAAAAGTCCACTTGTCCATGCCTCAGTCTTCATAACGGACATCTGCTTTCAGTTCCTTCGAGACGTAGTTCAGCAGCGCAGCGGTGACCTGCTGCTGGAGAGTTGCGTTCCCCATCACGAGGGCAATGAGCTGGGCCGCGTCCGTCCAGTTCAGGTTGCCCAGGACGGCCATGATGTCTTCGTAGAGCTTCTTCTGCTGGTTGGCTGGCAGCTCCATCAGAATCTGAGGCAGAGGCTTGAACTGACCTTTGGCCATCCAGCTGCCCAGGAGACCTCCTGCTGCCCCACCTGGTGAAGACACAATATACATTCATCATCCACAACACATTCACTTTAAAGGGATAGTTCAACATTTTGGCAAATTTGCCTATTGCCATAATCCCTATAGCCATGTGAATGTGCAGGTCACAAGATGTCCACAAGAGTGTTTAAGAGTTGTTGGATTACGTATCTGATGAGTTTGATGAGGGACAGGGGATTATGTACCCTTCCACACTTCCATTGTGTTCACTGAGCAGCTTGGCGAACAATGGGCAAATTTGCCAAAATGTTGAACTATCCCTTTAAAATATGATGAGGCTGTGCTTTTGTATTTTCCTCTGGGGTAAGGGACCCTACAGGATCCACCTCACATATCTAGGATCAGTCAGAAACCTGTTGGGCTCTTACCAACTGCGATCCCTGCAGGTCCACCAAGCAGGGCGCCCACAAAGGCCCCGCCTCCCGCACACGCTGCTCCTCTGGTGGCGTGTTTCACTGCAACCTTGATCTGTTCGTGGGCTGATAATTCACAGCACAGACGCATAACATCACCCATAAGAGCCATCCTGGCTTTGTGGTGCTGACAAGACAGGAGAGCAGACAGTGAATCTACTGTGGCCTCTTCCCTAAGAAAAACAATAGAGATCCAGCATTATGCCTCATTTAAGATTACGAAAACCAAAATAACATAACATTACATAATAGAGTATTAATACATACAGTGGCATTAGACTGTTTCAGTGCTCCTTCCTACATTATATCATTAAGTTTTGTAATGGATTTTTTTAAATATTTATGATCCTTGATTGAACTTTGAAGATGTATGCTCATGAACTTTAGGTGAACTTCGGAGAAAGCGCAAGTTGCACTTGTCTGCTGTGGTGTCCGACCGACTTGGTTTCGGTTATTTTGTGATGATTACGCTTAAGCAAGCAGTTGTCTCCATATCCAAAACCATGGTGAGATGTTGAGATGTCAACGTGCTGAGGTGTGAAAAAACCACAACAAACCAGACAACCACTAGCTTCCTGCCTTGATATGAGTTGGACTTATAATAGTCCAATGACATGTCATGAGCGCTGAGTGCAAACTTGTACTATGCAAACTTATTCTGCAAGAATGCAATAATGTTATTGGACAATGTTTGATGCCTCCTCCAAAGAGGATCACATGGCTCCTTCTGGCTCTTGTGCCTATGTAACCTGATGTAACCAAATCTCAGTGTGCACTCTCACACAGACTTTTGTGTGTCTGACAGTCCACCTCTTGCAAGATAAAAATAAAAGTGAAACCTCATTTTGCTGGACTTATGATTTTCTCTCTCACAAGTTAAAGGAAATTTCCACAACACTTTACATTGAAGTTAGTTTACTGAGATGCTGATTCAACTATATGATTCATTTTGGATGTAGTTTAGGTTCTGATATGTCAAAGTAACATAAACATCACATCACAGCTTCCAAAAAGTTGAATCAACAAAGTTTCTCAACACAAACTGATTATAAACTTCACAAAAGAGTCTAGGATTGATTAATAGACTGTTGTGTAAGACTGCATTAGGTCTAGCCTGATAAACTGCAACGCTAAGCTTTCTGTTCTCCAGGGTGAGGCATCTCTTTATCAATGAAGACGAAACTAAAGCTGCATCTGCCCGGTTTGCAAGGGTCAGAGGAACTTTTACTTGCTTTCACTTTTACTTTGAAATTCATTACAGAAAGAATGAGCTAAATTTGTGTATGAGAATTGACTATGATGTCGTTTTCCCCCCCAGTTTATCCACCAAACTTTTACATGTTTCTAACTATTCTTGAGTTCATCTGAAATTAGGTCATGTCATCTAAAGTTAAAATTATAGTCACTATGCTTGCCAGTGCTCACTGTTGATATCATTTCTTTTTAATGACCCGGTTTCTGAATAGAGTTTGGTGTGACAGCTGAATCTGGCAGTCTCTAAACCACATAGATGTGTAAACTGAGAGTCGATTGACTGATGAGTTGTTTGTGTCACTGAAGATCAAGATATAAGATATAAAGGAGCAACACTGTGATCTTAGGGAGGACTTTCAACCTGCTGCCTCGGTAAAAAACAACAACAACTAAGTATCCATATCAAGCCATTAGGAGCCTGTGGTCTTATTTCAGACAGAATAAACTTATCAACAGTGGAAACTCAACACTATCTTAGGTTTTGAATCTGTTTCAAACAACAGTCGAATAACAGACGACTTCTGGCGGGTCATTTTCTTCAACTCTGTTCATGCTGAGACAGAACAAAGAGGTCGGCGGTCTCCAGACTTTAATAAAAAAATATCTCATTATTACAAAGTCGATGTAAAACGTCTGTTTCTTACCTGCAGTCCTGGGCAAAGTGGCAGATCTCGTCCTACACATGCATTCGGCTCTGCTTTGGTATAGTCCTACTTCCTGATGAAATGTTATCAGAGAGTACGTAAGTGACGCAAGATGGCAACAGTCAGCCATCTTGGATTTTGACCAGCCAATGAAAAGTTAGCAGTCCAACATTTCTTTCTCCAGTCCTTTTCCTTTATTTCAGGATGTAGGCTACTAATGGGAACAACATGTGCACACAAAATAAAAGAGAAACAAGAGACTAAAAGGACCACAGTGTCTACAAATACATTTACCTCGCAGTCAATGAAGTGCAGCAGTACTTACAGATAGCAGTGGTACAACTGACCTTTCTGCAGGACTGAAAACCTGTGGTCGAAGTTTCAACACCAACTCCACCAGGAGACCGAAATAGTTGCAATCATATTTGCTCTATAACTTGAAAGTGTCACTACTCCCTTCTTCTTTTGATAAATATTGTGTATTTGAATAGTACACCTCACACCCCACGTCCTTTATAATGGAATATATAATGCAATCAAACGTATTTCATTTTTTGATTTGTGAACAGTTCAAGGAAAAATCGACAAAAACGTCAAGAAAGAGAAGGAGGGGGTAATTATCTTGTTTTCTTATTTCACTCTTTGATTTGATCTGCTCTGGTCCGGCAGCGACATCTAGTGGCTACGGTCGTCCAAGCAGCTGATGACTATGCATAATAGATCATTGAGATGTACGGTATGTTGTTTACATTATGTATGAAGATTATTTTAGGAAGGAATTAAGAAATAATGTGAGTTATCATGTTTGTTTATTTATTTTTCAGTGAAGTTGATAAGTCCTGATACATATCGGTCGTTGGTTACCAGTTATAGGCTAATACTATGTACTATGATGATGATAAAAAATACAAGAAGGATCAAACGAAAGGGGAATATGTAACATGAATGCTTATATCAGTAAAAAACAAAAACAACAAAAACAACAAAAACTCAAAAAAAAATCTCAGTTGTTTTTGAGACTCGACCGTGTTCACATCTCGCATCAAGTGGCAACCATGATATAACATGATATTTCCGTCTTCGCCATAGAAACGCATACGCGGGGTTGATTGGTCGGTGGAGGCTGCTGGCCACGCCTCTTTTGGGCGGGGCTTGCCGATGACGTCTCTGGACACGGGGAGGACTCTTTCAGACAAACAACTTTGAGATCAAAACAATCTGAGAGGAACAGCAGCAGCAGCAGCAGCAGCACAGCCCGACTGTTTCTACCCCACGACCCCACCCGAGGAAAAACAAACTTTTATTTAGACAGGTGAGTCAGAATTATCGTTATTATTCACCCGGGCTTTTACGAGCTCCAGATGTCTTTCTTCTTTGTCTTCATCTTTGCTGTCTAGTGTCTTTGTGTAGGACTGTCTCTGCCTTTGTTCACCTGTGTTTGTTTGAACGGAATATCATCATGTTTAAAGCAAAGGGTGACTTCTCCACTCTGATCGCCGTGGTTTCCTGAAATGAAAGTCTGATCTCTGAGCACACGGTCAGCTGTTTTTGTGTGTCTGTGCGGGCAAGTGGCTGGTGATTGGCCTGCAGCACTGAGGTTGTCATCGACTGGGGTTTGTGTAGCATTAATCCATCTGGGTGAGGGGACAGTGTCCTACAGTTCCTCTTTGTTCACAGGGAGGGGTTTGGTGATATTAAAGCCCAGACAGGCAGCAGACAGGAAGGCATCCAGACCCTGGGCAGGAGGGGTGGGGTTGGGGGTGGGGGGGTCATAAATGTACCCCGCTGTTACAGGCAGTATGTGATGGTGTGTTAGTGTCATAATGTACCATGATTTATACCTGATGATACTTTAAAAAACTGAACAAAAGGTTTATTAAGCATTGTATATAGGATGTTAGCAAAATATTGTGTTCAATAGCAATAAGTAACATAAAGAGACAAATAAAAACATTGCTCAATCATCGACACGTCATGGAAACCTGCACCAACAAACATTGTTGACAAAATGTACTGTTGCAGGGTCAAAAGGTCAGTCACAAAATAAAAGTCAGCTCACGTCCTGTTTTCATGGCATAAATCTTAATGAGAATCACAGATTATATAATAATGCTTCTATCAGTGTAATACAATCCCCTCGTTGACCTCTAGACCCCCAGCGTTACAGCAGTGAAACAACTCCGGTCGCTCAGGTTTCTGAGCCGGTGTCATGGAAGCAGCTGTTGATACAGAGCAGGCGCAAGGAGCCAACTGTACACAGGTTCTTCTTCTCGAGGAGTGCTTCCAGGAGACGACCTCAAGGGGGAGTCGTCTGCACTACAGACACAAGCAGAGAGGAGGGTCAGTGCAGTGCTTGCTCTCACATTTAAATCCACCCACTTGTGTTTTGTTGTTCTACAGATCTGCAGGTGAAGCATTAAGATGATCGGAAAGCTTCTTTCTCAGCTGCTCGGCGGCGCCGCAGAGGACTTTGAGGCGGTGGAGGACACCTACGAGGAGCTGATGGAGTTTGAGGAGGGAGGATGGGTCATTGTCAATCTCCCAGGTGAGGTTTCAGTCGTTCCTGAGTTTAGGGAGGGGAGGGAACAGCTCATATTGGTGGGAGGTGGCTGATAACTGACCTGTGTTGTTAACTGTGACGTTCCTCACACAGACAATGGGCCACTGTCAGCTCCGCAGGTGGATCCCCTGGAGAACCTGCTGATCGAGCACCCCAGCATGTCTGTTTACCAGATGAGAAGCAGGATTAGTGGAGAGGAGGAGGAGGAGGAGCTGAGCAGTGACGAAGATGAAGAGGATACTTCCAGGTTACTTTCCATTAATATACTCCTGTTCACTCACACCTTTGTCTTGGACCTTGAACCCAACTGACACCACTATAATAAACTGTATTCATACACAGGATAAGCTCAAAGTAAAAAATCATTAAAAACAGGGAAAACCTTTAACATCTCCAGGTGAGTTTTCTGGCTGTCAGTTTAAGGAAGAACATTTGGAACATTTAAAAGTTTTTGTAGTCAATCTAAGCACTTGTAGAGGGACATAAAACAACAGACAATCATTAATGTAAGAGGCTGCCACGTGCACAATTTAAGGGACTTAAAAATCAGTCCCAAAAATACAGGGAGCCAGTGTAGTGCAGCCGCCACAAGAGAGATCTGCTCTATTGGCCTTGAGGTGGAAGGAAGCTGTCTTGACTTTGGTGGGATTTGAAACCCGAATCAGGCTCTAAAACTTTACCAAGTCAAATGGGACCTGAAAATATGCTCTACAATTATATGGCAAAACACTTAGCTTACCGTACAGTAAGTGTGAACTGCCATAAAATAGAAATATCTGAACTCTATATCTGAGTAAATGTACTCACCCACTGCAGAGAGTAATTCAAATGGCTTATTAATTTGTTGTGTGAATGTGGTTCATTTTTCTTTTTCTTATCTAGATACTAAAGCTTATTTTTTTGCACTGCCGGCTTGTCTTTTGTGACAAGCCCAAGAGGTTTGCAATCTCAGGATTGCTATCCATTTAAAAAACCAAAACGATCCCATACAGGCAAAAGCTGTAATGTGCTATATTTTGAAAGTAAAACATGTTCCCTAAGTTGAAATACGATAATTTCAAGATTTAAACACATTTTGAATAATGCAAAATGAAAAAAGAGTTTAGTTCAACAGACTACACATAGAGCAATGGCAATAGGTTTCATCTGTTTCAGAATCACTACATCGCCAATCTTCATGAATCAAAAGGTTTCCATCAAAAAGCAAGTTTAGATAAAAGCTAAAATAAAACTTTAGATGGAACTCCAAGTCCAGCTGGGAGGAAATCATTCTACTCCTGGAAACACAACATAGACACACAAAGCTCAGGCTGTGTGAGTCATGATGCCGTCTGAGAAATGAGGACAATCCAAAATGGTGCAAGATATTTCAAAGCTCAAAGCAGCCAGATCATTAGAGCCGGTGTCCAGTTTGCTTTATCTTTCATATATTATGTCCCACCTAACATGTTGTCAACATGTCTGACTGTGTCTATCCAGGCCGCTGGCAGTGGGGCCGCACATATCATGGCGTCTGGCTGCGTGGGGGATCCCCCTGCCCTGCAACGTCCAGCTGCTGGCCGTCCAGAGGGCCAGGACCCAGGCCGAGCGCAAGAGGCTGACCCGCGGCTCCCTGCACAGGCAGAACCTGGCTAAGCTGCGATTCTCCCCGGCAGAGAAGCGCTACGGCTTCTTCAAGCAGCCCTGCCAGCGCCTCTACAACTACTGAGGAGCACAGGGGTGACACTCGTCTGTTGAGGGTGTGCATCCGAAGTTGCCTCCGCCACATCCCAGTATAGTGCGACACGGTGCCTTGACTCTGAAATGCTCTGATTTCACTGCAACTCAAGTTTGTCATTTTTAATTTGAAATCTTAGGCAACTTGCACTGCATCCCTCATATCTGAAAGCACCAAGAACAAAGAATCCTGATATCATTGACGAGTTGGTCCCTTGTGTTGAAAAGTAACAGACGCAGTTACTTTCAAACAAAAGCGTTTGTACAGAATTTGAGTTGTGTGAGTTGTTTAGCTGGATTAGCCGTGTGACGTTATGCTAAAGGAGCTGTTACTGTTAGAGTGTGTGACACTGTTCCAAGAACGAGAAACTGAAACCCATTTGAATGCTTTGCGCTTCATTATGATTGCGGCACATTTTGATTGGTTAGCTTTTCACGTTTGTGTGACAAGTTTATTGAAAGCTTACGTTCACCTGTACAGTTTTCCTGCCATGTAAAAAACATTCTCTGTTAATTCTCTTAATGAATGTCCTGTTGCCAAGTAAAAATTGCCAAACCACTGTTCAAATTTTTTATTGAGTGTAAGATTTTGTACTTTTCAGCAGGTACTCACTTTTTTCATGTTACACAAAATGTTTATTTTGGACATGTGAGTGTAAATACAGTCAAATATTATGTTTTTCTATTTGTGTGTATTTATAAAATGTACAAAAAAAGCTTAAAATAAATTTTGTTTTCTTAAGGCGGTGGGTGCGTGTGTTTAATAATCACTATATGATTAATAGTACAAATAGTGACTCTTCCCATACCCAAATTGTATTATGTATTAATACATCTGCATACATTGATTTTTTTTATACATATCGTACATATAGAATGAAATATACATACAGAATAATAATAATATATATATATGTTAAAGCAGATATCAGTGGAATGTTTTTGTTAATATAAGTCCTAAATAGTCCTATTTTCCGTCAGCAATCACTTACATGAAGTATTTCAGCCTAAACACGAGTCTCTCCGTCACTCTGCTCTGCTGTAACCCGAGGAGAAAATTTTCCTTGTGGGATACAAGTGTTATCCAATGAGGAGAGAGAACGGCATGAAGGGCTGTGTGTGCAGCCAAGGGATGCGCGTGAATGTGGTGACGTAGCACGAGGACCAATTGATGCCTGACAAGGGCGGGGGCTGCTAACTCATGGTGCGTTCAAAGAAACTCGTACTTTGTGTTTTTCCTTCCTGTGAAGTCATACCAGTTCGATCTGGTACGAGTTCACGGGTCGGAAGTTACGAGTGGCCGTTATAGGGAACTTTCACAGACAACAGGATGGTAAAAACACGAGCTACGGGTTACCTGGAACGCTACCAAGTCGTAGTTGTGACTTGAAGCTGTAACTTACGGTTTCAAAAGACTGCCTTGAACGCAGCATTAGCCGAAACGGCCGTGAAGCTGATATCTGCTTTAATATAGAATAATATATATATACAGTATATATGAAAACTATTTGCAATCAGAACATTTTCATATTAACATTTATACCGGTATATCTACCATATACAAATATGTATGTTAATGTACATGTGCTTTTATTGTAGACATACAGTGTAGAGTATGTTAAATACATACTGTATGTAATGAGTTCCAAAGATCTGAGATCTTGAGATCTGTGGTCAGTGGGTTAAGTCCTGGCTTTTCCAGTCCACATGTCTGTTAGGACACGTGTTCATCAATGGTGTGTGTGTGAGAATGTGGGTTGTGGTGCAAGGGTTGATAAGACTAGAAAAGTTTAGTTATATAAGTACTGTCAAATGGTCATTTATTGACATTAATATGACATTCTTTGCCAGTATATCACAGCTGTGTTTAAGAATTAACAGTTGTAAATTGAACCTAGATGCAGATAAGTGACTAAAATCAACACTTATAATGTTACTGTCTACAAAAGGCCACATATAATACTGAAGACTTTTGAACACCTGAGACGTTCTCTGCGGAGAGACTTGCACATATCTTAAAGATGAACGATCAACATGTTTAAGACACTGGCCCTAGTCCTTTTATTTTCGAAGGTCGTGTATCTTTCCCATGAACCTTTTCACTCGCTCCAGGTCGACTGCATTGGCCCAGTGGCCGCCCTGCTTGAAATGAGAGCCAATGATCATTCCACTTGCGCTGAGGTAGTGTTCAACGTTGTTGTAGGTCACTCCTGAACCAATCAGCACTGGGATTCTCACAGACTGAGAAACATCTGCAAAAAAACAAAGAGACAGCGTCACAGGTTTTAGAAACATGCTTATGACTTGTTGTTGATAATTTCAGGAACATTAAAGCAGAAGTAAGCGATCCGGTCGTTTTGGCTAACTTTCTGTCAGCCGATGGAGTTAGCAGTCCCCGCCCTCGTCCCTACGTCACCACATTCACGTGCATCCCTTGGCTGCACACACAGAGAGGACCGCCCCTTTATGCCGTTCTCTCTCCTCATTGGATAAAGGTTATAGGATACAAGGAAAGTTTTCTCCTCGGCTTACAGCAGAGCAGAGTGACTGACAGACCCGTGTTTCAGACCAAACACTCTATATATATATCCGTCGGAAGATATAACTATTTAAGACTTATATTAACACAAATATTCTGCTTACTTCTGCTTTAAGTCTTTTAAGCAAGTCTTTATGAGTCATTCCTAAACTTCATGATTTGTCTCTTTCAATAGAAAGATAAACATGAGATTTAAAAAATAAAAGAATACATAATATATACATATACATATACATATAGGTCTTTATTTTTTCATGTGTATACGTTTTTCTTATATTATTATCCTGTATATTTGTCTAACCCTAACTCTAACCCTGTACATATTTATCTTTAACCACTCCATATTCTCTATTCTGTGTTCTGGGGGTCAATGAAGTATCTGATTTCACAACCCCCCTCTCGGCAATGTACATGGATGTATAATCCAACAAATCACAACACATATTATATTAATGATAACATGTGTTTAAATGTATCTGAGATGTGGTCATATCAGTGCAGATTTCAGCCGATTTCAAACATGAACTTGTTCATGACTGTTAATGTGTCACACTGTGTCTGCTGTAACAGTTGGGGGGGGGGGGGGGGGGTGATCTTTGAACACCTCCACCTTGGCATGTGAGCTACGACCAGTGGCTGCATGTTTGTGTTGACAACAGAGAGAGAGAGAGAGAGAGAGAGATAGTGTGTGTGCACGTGCATGGAAGAGAGACAGGGACAGATGAGATGGGGTCTGCAAATGTGTGTGTGTGTGTTTGTGCCTAATATGTGTTGGCCTAATATGTGTTGGCACACTTGTGTGTATGAAGCTGAGGCCGTGTGCCTGTTTGACTCTGACTGTTTACAGTCTTGTGTGACACGTTGGAAACTTCTTAAAATAACAGCTCTGATGTTGCTGCGTGAGGGACCTGGTCCAGAATTCAGACCTACTGACCCTCAGCAGATATGTTTAAAGCTCCTTCAGCCAATTGATGAAATGTCATGGAATAACAATAAAATACTAGTACCAGGTAGTTAAAAGCCAATGTTTACCTATTGTTATACTATATCCAATATATACAACATATTGGCCCAAGTTAATGTTGGAACTATTTGAGGTGAGGCTAATTTTAACTACTTCATACACTGTATCATATGTTATTCTCATTATAACAGTAAGAAACTTTATTTTTACATAGACACTATGATCAGTATTTGCACATATGTGACAACATGACCCAAAAATAGTTACTGTAACAACAATCAAAACAATGATCTGAAATAGGCAGAAAGGCTCTGTAGGGTGGAGGAAACAGCTGAATGGGGTGATAATTTTCTGTGGGTTTGTTGCTATGGGCGACACATTTCACACAACACATCATACAGCCTCACATCATCTGTCAGTGTGACTCAGGCATTTGCCGTGACAGTGTGCTTGCATGTGCAATACCAGTCTTAAGCACAGTTTAAGTTAATTTAAATATAGGGGAACAAGAAAAGTCCCTAAAAAAATGAAAAGTGTTTGTATAAATGTAATACTTTGTACAGGGTTTGCCGTACATGCAGCCACACAGCCAGAGTAATGAGAACCATCCCATATAAAGGAGGCCATTTCCTCAATTCGACACAGTTCACACAGTCAATGTAATGCACAGACTGCTCAGTGTTCATAAGGTGGATCAGTAGTCAGCAGTTGCTTGGTCAGATGCTCGGGCTTCACCCTGCTCCCACAAAGTGGAGCTTGCATGCACTTTACTGTATATGGTGTGTGAATGTGTGTGTGTGTGTGTGTGTGTGAGGGAGACACAGTGAGAGAGCATATCAGACATTCCTGAGCTGAGCCGCACTGCAGCCAGCATTCAAACCGCTGCCATATTGGACGACTACGTATCCCTGGTCTGAATGTTCACTGTCCTGACCGACGGAGGACATTGAAAACTGAGCTCTCACTGAGGAGCAGTTAATCCCGTCAGGTGAGGACGCCCTCTGCTGGACAGACACAGCAGTGATGGGAAATTTCACCATCTGAGGAGTTCCTGGTTTTATTCTATAAACTGATTATGATCAATCAAAAAGAACAATACAAAATCAGTGTTGAAAGCTATCAGCTGTAGCCTGATCTCTGGTCATGACTGCGCCAGATTATAATTTAAATGTTCCAAACGGCAATATGAGGCCGGCGGTTGTGTGAGATGTGTCTGTGGGCAGTTACCTCTGAGCTCCCTCGGGTCGGCCTCTGCACCGGTGGCTGTTCCTGTGACGATGAGTCCGTCTGAGAGGAAGAACTCGGCAGCATGTGCCGTCTCTTCAATGCTCACGTCTGATGTCAGGGCATGGGAGCTGGAAAAACAGGGATTAACGAAATCAAAAAATATAGTAAAATTCATTCAGATTCAGAAAACTGTTAGTTATCCCAGAAGATTCAGTTTATAGTCTACCAGTCGCATTTAAAATAGAACAGGACACACAATCAGCAGCTGTATCAACTTAAAATTGGGGCCTGAGAGTGACCTACATAAGACATGAGGTATTAAAACATAGCACAAGAAGGACATTAGTGGAGAGACAGAAGAAGGGATGAAATGCAGTAAAGGTCCACAAGTGGGATTGGAGCCCTCTACCATGTGAGCCAAGAACAAGTCAGAAACATATCTATTGCTTATCAGTATGTGAGTCAGGGAAAAGGTTTTTGATCTACAGTAAATCTGCATTGTTCTTACATTTTAATGAGAAATATATAATAAATTACACTTCACTAATTTAGTTCCATATGTGTGAAATCCTTCATATTCTCATTAGCTATTAACATATGAATTCTTATACATAATGTATAAAGCAGATGGAGAATAATGGCTGGCCATGATGAAAACAATAAGAAAACCAAACAGCTGCAGGATAAAGTGCAGCTGTACCTCACAAACAACAGACTGTATAATAATGAGGGGGATTTACTACTTTGCTTTATCATCATTTACATCCCTGAGAGTTCAAGAAAAAGAGTAAATTCAAAAACACATAAAAGCTGATTTTGTCAGACCCAATTTGCAGCCAACGTCAAACACATTAATTTTGAGGCTACCAACAAACTAAAACACTTAAATCTCTCTGATATGTTTGTATGTTATGTAAAACTGATATGTTTTGTGTTGTCATGTCAAACCATTGTATGGATCTTCATTTAAAAGACTGGATCAGTTGTTATTTCTGCCATTGGTAATTATGTCAAGGTTCATGAGCAAAAATATAACTACATTGATTTGTATAAAGTGTAATGTATGCTTTAACGGTGGAGATGGTGGTGATCTCACCTGTGCTTCTTTTTGATGTCAGTGAAGATCTGCACATTCTCAGCTCCAATCTGTCTGCGATACCTCAGCAAGTCTCCAGCGCAGGCGTTCAGCAGGCCCTCATCAGCCACGTGAGAAAAGACAAAACCCTCAGCCCTGATAAAATCCAGACCTGTCCCCACACAGTCACATTACAATGCTGTGTTAGCCAGTGTATCAAATACAGGTAGGTCTGATGATAACAGGTGGTTATTATGGCCTCATGCACAGCATAACAATGAATGAACCTGAAGCCAAAGCCACGGCCAGAGCCTGCTGGTTAGCAGAGGACAGTATCTGCACTCCGAGTGGCAGGGTCGGACAGATGCCTCTGACAGCTGCGCACACTGCAGTCATACATGCACACACCTCAGGGCCCAGGGAGAACGAGTAAGGGATGTCATGCATGTTCTCAATGATCAGACCATCCTGAAAGAGAGAACAAAGTGGCCACAGTTTACTGGCTTTCTGGTAAGACCTGGATGAAAATACAGTAAGAGCTCACACAATGCGCAGTAACTTACAATCCCTGCATCACGGTAGACTGATGCCTCCTTGCATGCTTCTTCAATTATTTGGGGCATTTTCATACAACCCAGGGGTGTGCCTGACACAGATGAGGAACTTGGTAATATCCAGCATAAAACATCACAAAGTACAGCCGTTTAATGTAAGTACAACTATTAGTATTAAAGTAGCCTACTTGTGCTGCAGCAGAGAAATACTACTTAAATGCTGATGCATGGGCAAATATACTCAAGAATTACTTTATTGTGATTCAAACCATACACAAGAAGAGTGCATAGCAGAATTAAATGGTGCTGCATCCAGCTCATGTTGTAATTAAAATGCATTTAAAAACAGGCATAAACTATTATTACTTGTTCAATTGTGAACTACATAAAAAATGTACACGATGAACAAGTAGGCTAGATACATATCTAGGAATTGCCTGTAGTTAAAATCTGAACTGAGAATATAAAGACATGACAATGATTCACAGAGCAGTTTAAGGTGTAGTGGACACTGGACTTGTGTTTGTGTGTGTGTATGTGTGTGTGTGTGAATCTAATACAGTATGATAGTATACCTACATTTACACTGAAGTCAGTATTCTGCACTTTGAAGATATGTTGCTAACAATACAGTGACATTTTAACTGCAGCACAGTTGTAATGCAGTAATGGAGTACACTTCCTCCACTGAAAACTTTAGCCTACCGTCAAACATGGAGGACACTGGTTAGTGTAATCTCGCGTTACCTGGCAAGGCTTTAACGTGAATCATTCCTATAACCACGGACTTTACGCGGCCGAAGAGATCCAGAAACTTCATATTTCCTTCTGTGCATGAAATAACGACGGACAAATCTTGTTGTAGTCTTTTTTAACACGGGGATCACGTGACGGGCCAAGGGTCAGTTGTTTCAGGGGGAGGGGTATGACGCCTCTAAAAACGGGGGGAAAGGGAGAGGCATAAGCAGCTTAGCATACTTCACTGTTTTGCCTGGATAACAGACGGTGACAGCGACTGACAATCATTTGTGGGGTTTAAACAGTGGAAAGCGTCGATTACCTCGTGATTCTTGCGTCGTGTTGTGCTCTTCGGAGGCTCAATGTGAGAGAAGCTCTGTTTTGTTTACATCTGACAGACTAGCCACGCGGTTCCCAGTGCACTTCCTGCTCCGAGGCTCCGCCCCTTCAGCTGTCACTGCACGCCTCCCGGCTGTCGGCTACGTTTATAAACTCGTTTTTACTTCTGTCTTTCTTTTCTTTTTCTTTTTCTAAACTCGATATTGGTAGATTATAAACAAAACAGGCGCTGTCGATCCTCCGCAGGTGTGACACTGTGGTTAATGGAGGCGAGGTTGGACTATAAAGAGGCGGTCAGGTTGGAGGTTTAGCGCCAAGTTAAATCTACTCCTCCCTGCGAAGGCGCCAGCTCAGAGGAACTAGCCCGGCCTGGTGGTGGGTACACGGACACACAAAGAGCACCTCCGTCTTCTAACAACAGGCAGTCAGAGTAACACAACATCCGTATTTATTTGCTATATCTTTCCTAGACGTGGATAAGAGTGAACTTCAAGGGAAGAGGCTTGAGGTGAGTGGATGGATACAAACTTTATCGACTTCTTTATGTAGAGCTATACTCTCAGCTTGCGCTTGCTTAACCTGAATGTGAACCAAACAGGACATTGAAGGGGGAAAGTTTGTATGGATGGGCCACGTTTTTAAAGTATCGTCTGTGTTAAGTGTTGAATGGCTGAATTAATGAAACAGGCGTCCCAGCTGTGCCGGGGGTCGTTCGGCCATTATGGCGAGGCAGCTGTTCAAAGTTAGCAAGCGGCAATTTACTGGGTTCCCTGAAGAAATACACAAAATAACAACACTCAGAGGAAAAATCAGCGTCTGTTGTTGTTTGTCAGCCGGTTTCGTGGATGTACGTGTAATACAGAATACTTTTTGGCGGCTTTTAACACCGCGTACCGTTTTCGTTTCCCCGCGCCAGGCTGACTCGGGCTTTGTCGGCAGGAGGGAGCGGAGAGTGGGGGTTGGGGAGCAGCAGCTCGGTGCTTGTTTACTTAAAACCTTCCTAAATAAAACTTCTTAACTTGAAAACAACTTGTCTCCTTTCGCAGGTTTACTCGGGGAAACTTGACACGGACCTCCTCCGAGTATAATGAGAGGACAACGGTGAGTTTGGTGTGTGTGTGTCTGTTTAAATCACGGTTGTGTCAAGTGTGTCACTCAAAGTGAGCGACGACACCACAGCAGAAGAACAAGAGTTGATGGAGCTTTAGCCGTTGGGCTAGTTAGCTTGTTGCTAGGAGACATTACTACATATATGTTAGCATGTTTGTCCTGCCACGCACGACCACCTGTTTATTTGTTTGTCTGCTTTTTGGTCATGTTACAGGGAAGACACAGAACCGAAGTCTGTTGCTCCCGAGGCGCCCAAAGAAAACACAGCACGACCGAGAAAGAGGAAGGCAGATGTTGCTATTGTGAGTGGTCCAAGAGGCTTTCAGACCGGCCTTTAACTGACATAATGAGCCCCCCCCCCCCCCCCCCCCCCCAGTTCAGCTGTGTCTGCCAGGCCTGATTGAATAACTTAAACTGAAAAGCACACTGTATATTCATTGCTTGTTGGAAAGCTAGCTGTCCACTACTTCACTGGAGTATGCCAGATTGGCCCAGCTCCTCTATTGCCTATGAGTAATTTATTAGGTATTGTTATCACCTCTTAATTTTTAATCAACATTTTATTTACCTTCAGTATTTACAGGATGTGGACGATGATGAGGTAGCAGAGATGACGCGGAAGAAGCAGCGTGACTCTGAGGTAGGCTTAGTTATCTGGTCTTAATGTTCATGGTCAAGCTTAGCTCCGCTACAACATGTTAATGTTCTGTGATTTTACACTCATGATTTCCATGTCACCTCCTATGCCCCCCCCTCTTTTCTTTTTCTCTCTTTCTCTTCCCTGTGAAGCAGGTCTGGAGTCCTGGTGGTGGATACAAGAGTCCACACAGGTGGATTCCCACACCTGATCAGGAAGAGGACCAACCTGTTGCCCTGATCACTGCAGGCTTCCCCCTCTACAACTTTAACAACATATTTGTAACCCCTGTGCACTGTGCCCCTCTCCCTGCTCTGTGGTAAGTACCATTACAGTGGTGAGTGTGAAACCAACAGGGTAAAATGTGACCAGGGACCGCACTCGTAAAGAATTTTATCTTGCCACGAGATAAGAGTACTCCTAACCCACATTCAAAGTTTCTAATTAAAACATTTCTCCTAAATCTCCTTCCCAAATCCTCTTTGACCAACTTTTAAGGAGAGGAAACCAAGAGTGTGACTCTATGCTATGGCTGGCGGCCATTTTTGTGGACAACAACTAAGATTATTTGAGACTAATGAAACTATTATAATAATAACTGAGGAATAAAAGGATGCAAATGAAATGGTGACAGAGTAGGTAGTGTTACAAAAGCTGTGCCGCATCCTATAATGCATTTGTTTGACTATGTTTTACTTTTACAGTTAAAAGTTAAATTCAATTAAATAGGAAAAACAAACTTGCCTGTCAAAGGTTGCCACCCGTGTGAGAGGCCATGCCTTGGTCTCCACAAAGAAACCAAGTTCAGATGGATTATGGACTACATTGCATGATTGAATACAACCTGTGTGATTATTATAGCTTGTGATGGCTCGGGAGTTGTCAGCAGAACAAACGTTTGCAGTGTGACTTCCTCAACACTCCACGTTGACCAGCTCCAATGAGCCCTGCTGCGGATCAGTCTCATTGTGCCCATTTATAGACAGTTTGTCTTGACTATGGACTGATTAAAGATATAAACTTTCTGACATGAGTTTTTCAAGCCTACTTTCTGGCTGTTTGAATCATGTGTTCAGTATGGACAAGACCAATGTTTTCATGGTATGAATTAAGCTAGTTGGTTCACTAAAACTCTGATCTGACCACATTATAGGATGAGTTTATGCTAGAATAGAGACATTTTCAAAGGGCTTACTTATTCTTAGTAAACCAGTGACAAATCAGAAGCAGCACCTGAACAATCAAGTTCATCAACAATGAGAGATTTTGTTAGACAACACTCCTCCATCATCTAAACTAAAATGGTGGAATATGCTAAGGAAGGATGGTGTTTTAGCTCCAGACCAAGGCCAGGGAGTTGGTAACCTTAAACTACTGCCACCCTAACAAGGCTCTTAAACCCACATCAAATGCAGATCATGCAATCACACAATTCAGTCAAAAGTTGAATCCTTGACCATTGTGCCAATCTGTGCTTTGATTACCAGCTGGGCCAGTAAGGATGTGGTGTGGAGCAACATGTTGGCGAAGGACAAGACCTACACCAGGGATGTCCATGTGATGGAGAAGCATCCCCATCTTCAGCCCAAGATGAGGGCAATTCTCCTGGACTGGCTCATGGAGGTGTGTAGCACGTCTTAGTGACCAGTTTAACAACTTGTTATCACATGTAAACGGATTTGATAACATTTTGAGCTGACTTGCTCTTTTGATTAAATTGGCCCTAGTGGTTTTTAGACCTTTGAACCAGCACCACTTAAAGTCACTTCCAAGCTGCTTAAATCCTCATTTTTATGACCACAGCATTGTCTGGCACAATCACTAAACACATACGTTAAAGACAGACTGCTGTGATTCATGTGACGTTCACTGGCCCCCACTCACAGTACTGCCACCCCCAAAAAAGGCATACACTTTGCAGGACATTAAGTTTGGTGACTACAGACCCAGATCGGGGGTTATTGTGTTTCTGCTTTGATAATCGAGTTTGTGAGAAAGATTTACTGCAGATGTGTTTCTTGCAGCTAATTGTCAGTAAACATCCTGTGGCATAAACGGTTTAAATAAAATTCAGTGATATCTTTTGTGCCAGAAAAGATACTTTGTGCTGAAGGTGAATAATGAGCCGCTATGAGTTCTCCTGTCTCTGAGGGAGATCTACCAACCTGATTTGGTGTAATCGCATCGAGCACAGACCCTATCAGCTTTAGCCCTTTGATTTTTGGTTCCTCTTCATATCAAAGGATAAATTGCTTTGAATAATGGTGATAAGAGCTGTGAGATCTGAGATCTGTTACAGTGCAGCTCGGTTTAAATTTAAACACTGAGATAAGTTCCTTTTGTCTCTCTGTAATAGTGTAGCTTGAATATATTAGACTTGAGACCAATATGAGGGAACTTTATTTTGTTTTTGGTAAATTTATCTTTTCGGCCTTGGAAGCCTTGAAGCAATTTTCAGGTAAAGTCAAAACTTTTTGATCAGGATTTGTGTTTAACTCCCCAGGTAAACAAAGTTCTTCAGTCATGTTTTTTTATCATGGAGAACATAGTCGAGGTCAAGGCGGCTCTGTCTACACCTGCCTCATGCCTCAGCCAAAAATCAATCTACACTGGCTGCATGTTTATTTAAAGATTGATTTTCAAAATTCTTTTCATTATTTTAAGGCCAGAATTGGGTCTTAAAAAGAACTATCCTTTTTATGTTTGTGAGCCTTTATCTTTTCGTAAATATTGATGTAGTCTGAGACCAGTGAGTACTTCATGCCAAGATCAAAGTAACAAACCAAAGGAGAAGGGGAGCTTTGCTTTTTGGGTCTGATCTCCTCTGGCAGCTCGTTCCAGAGTCGGTTCACTGTTTTATGGCACTTCCTGAAATACACTTTCCTTTTAATCTCATTTGCATTTGGCGTGTAATTAGTTTTTATGCATTTGATGTGAACATTTTTTGTATTATTAAGTAATTGTCAGTTATATAGTATTTTAGTCCTTTGCCAGTGCCACCCAGTGCTTACAAGATGTAACAGTTGGCAGCGTCTAACATCTGATGACAAGACAGCAGAAATGATTAACATCCATTTAACCCATATACAATGTGAACAGTGCTCTGTATAGATAACCATACCTTTGTTGTTCCAGTTAACAGCTACAAAGCTTGATAGTCTTCTGTGCTATTATCAAACACCATTATTGTATTGTTGTATTGTATCATATGAGGTGACGTTGAGTTTGTTTGTACATTTCAGGTGAGTGAAGTGTACAAGCTGCACAGGGAGACATATCACCTCGCTCAGGATTACTTTGACCGCTTCATGGCCACACAGAGGAACGTCTTCAAATCAACGCTGCAGCTCATAGGCATCACCTGTCTCTTCATTGCTGCTAAAGTAGAGGTAAGAAGGATTGCACTACATGGGATGTGAAGTTGGACACTCAAGATTTCCCCTGGCCTGTTTCTTTGTTATCATGTTATTTGGTTGTGTTAACGTTGTCATATTTGTGCTTCTCCAAGGAAATGTATCCTCCCAAGGTCCACCAGTTTGCCTATGTGACAGATGAGGCCTGCACGGAGGATGAGATCCTCAGTATGGAAATCATTATTATGAAGGTAAAGGACGTACATTGAAACATCATGGATGATTAGTCATCCACATTTTGTCTTTTGTTTTGTTTATAATGTCATTTTTTCGAAGTGTTCATGTGTCATAAAGGCTGTTATTCTGTTGTCACAACCCTGGAAAACCATGGGTGTATTGACATTGAAGCTGTAAATAGTTGTGTTGCTGTTGGTAACGTTGTTACTACTTTAACACAGGAGCTGAAGTGGAGTCTCAGTCCACAGACTCCCATCTCGTGGCTGAATGTTTACATGCAGGTTGCCTACCTGAAAGAGATGGAGGACCTGCTCATCCCCAGCTACCCCCAGACTACCTTCTCACAGATAGCAGAGGTATGTGTATGTGTATGTCTGTGTCTGTGTGTCTCTTGGCTAATGAAGTGAACAGCCAATCATGTGGCAGCAGTGCGGTGTGTAAAAAACAGACAGGTACAGGTTAGGAGCCTCAGTTAAAGGACAATTCCAGATGACTGGCTATAGAATGAATCTGAAGATTTTCTTTTTAATGTCGCAGCAGCATATATAGGGAGTAATCCACAAAACCTCTTCTTTTTTCTTTCACAGGCAACATTCAAATATTCAAACATACACTGAGGGGTTTATTTACTTCAAGAAAGCCGACATGTTTGTAAACGCAAAATGTCACGCTCAGTATGTTTACAGGTAGAATGAAGCACTCTTGTTTGTTTTATCAACAAAGGAATATTAACGAAAACGTTGTGCCTCCGAGTTGCTATCCTTTGTTGATAAAACAAACGGTAGAGCTTCAGCTAAGATCCGTCGACTCCATTTATACGCTGCTGTGGCGATGCAGCGACAGACAGAACTACTGCATAACAGGAGCAATTAAAAAGAAAATCTTCAGATTCATTCTTTTAGATCTAAAATACTAGGAAACTATAGCCCTAGGTTGAATTTGCCTAGATGTGGCCTTTAATGTTCCCATCCCAAGTGAGGGGGATCAGATGTGATCTCATGCCCCTAACCCAGGTACCTATAGGATTTTAAACATGGCCAAACAAGCTAATGGAAGCCTGTTGAGTTTACCTTTCTGTTTGAGCTGCTAGCTGCTGTGCAAAACTGTTAATTGAGTTAAAATGTCACATCTCATCCTGGTGTGGGCCTCCTGAAAAGGAGAATATCCAATCCTCCGTGTGTCCTGTGTTTATAATAAACACCTGGGCCGGTTCACCCAGCTGTTGTGTTCACACCAAGGCCAACTGGAGCCAGAGCTGATTTTAAAAACCCACATCTACAGTACAACAGAATCATTTGACCCGGGTGTGATTGCAGATTAAACACTGCTGCGTTGGCAGAAAGAGCTAATTGTCAGCAGGTACTTTGACCATTGGACAAAAAAAGGGGTTCAGTGTTTTTCTTTGTCTGTGACATGATTGTTGGTGTTAGATGAGCTGCTTTGAGTATTTCAGAAACAACTGTGTTCCCTTGCCATGAATTAGGCAGCCTCCTCAGTCACCAGCTCTAAAATCTAGAAAACCTGTTGGGATGTAGAAGGACAGATTGGCAACACTGACAGATTTGCAGAAATGATGAAATCCACTCATGCCAACATGGATTGGAATCTCCAGGAATCAGTCTTTATGGATTATTAGCAGCAGTTGAATTTATTGTTAATGCTAATTACAGTGTTTCCCCCCCCCCCCACTATCTAGTTGTTGGACCTCTGTATGTTGGATGTACGTTGCCTTGAGTTTTCCAATGGCATCCTTGCTGCTTCAGCCCTGTTTCACTTCTCATCTCTGGAACTGGTGGAAAACGTTTCAGGTAAAAAGGAAACGGACGTATTTCACTTTTAGTTTATAATGGTGTGCAAGGTTGGTGTGTTAAAGCAAACTGTTCAAACTTCTGTCCATGCAGCTCTGAAGCGGGTTGAAATCGAAGAGTGTGTGAGGTGGATGGTGCCTTTTGCCATGGCTCTGCGGGAGGTCGGCGGGTTGCCCATGAAAACCTTCCCAGGAATCCCCACAGATGACATGCACAACATCCAGCCCCATGTCCCTTATCTCACATGGCTGGTAAGTTAGAGTATTGAAATGACAGTACAACACTTTTTCTTCTCTCAGTTTTAAAATTCTGAGGAAAACTGGAAAGTCTTGATTCATCAAAAATAATGATCTCAAGTGAATGTTTTTTTTTTTTTTTCAGCACATTTGGTGCATTTGAATTTTAAATTGACAAATTTGCCATTGTGCCGTAACTCTACAGACAAAACCCACAACAATAAAGAGAGAAAAATAAAAAACTGAAATCTCTCTATCAAACTCTTATTTGATGTTTTTTGTGTTCACTTCCTCTGTGCCTCAGGCATCTGTGAGATGTGTTTAGAAATTGATCAGAGCCCACTTGTTGCAGATTAAATTGATTGGACAAACTTTAGAAGTTGCTATGACAATAACATGTTGAAGTGCTTTACAAGATAAAGTTGAGAATAAACTGAGAAAAAAAAGAACTAAGTTTTGAGGATGAGGTTTGAGGTTCTGTCAGAAAGAGATGAAACAACATAAAATCATTAATGGTAGATTCAGACCCAAAGCTGTGAGAATGCACACTTTTTTTTTTTTTTTTTTTTTAAGAATTTAAAACCTTGCAGGTCTAATTTGTCCTGGATAATCTCAAAGGTCACATGGAGAAACTTGTAATGCACAACTCAATATTTTCTGCAAAAAAAAAAAAAAACATTTAAAAGTCATTCATTATAGTAAAAATTCAACCTGTAACAGTCATCAGTACATATAGATTGGTAATTTCACATTTTTACAGTATGATTTTATTCTGCATAATGAACCTGATTACCTTCAGTTCAGATGTAACACCTTGAATATACTGCTTCCAAGTGTCTAATCTGTGTATTGTCTGTCTGCAGGAGAAGGCCTACTCCTACCAGGACGAGGAGTTGGAGTGCCATGGTCGCTGCTCTGTTCCTTCAGGAGTCCTGACTCCACCTCTGAGCAGTGAGAAGACTGAGGACATGGTCCGAGTGGACGCAACAGTGGTGAAAATAATGCCAAGGATGCATGCAGCGTCTCCACAACGGGCCCCTACGAAGTAGCAGTGAAGCCACTGAGAGTGAGACCACGCCAAATCCTCAGTAGGTTTTTGTGTTGCAACTTCGACGTGTTGCCTCTGAACAGTGACACCTCTGCAGTACCAGTACACGTGTGTGATGGATTTCTGGTGGGGAAATTGCATTTTCTCATTTCAAAGTCAAACAGATTTTTACCTTGGGTTGAGATGCTTTTAAATGTCTCTGCGGGTGGGGGTGCATATACACTGACTTTGGATAAATTGGGAAAGTACTGACCATCTGTGAATGAACGGTTTTGATCCCCACAGGAATCTTTATGTATTAAACCCTCCACACAAAGCTAAGGGTCCAGTAGGGATGGGATGGCCCGAGGAGAATTTTTTATTTTTTATTTTTGTTGATTTTCTTTTAAATAGTATTGCACCCTCATGCTTGCATTAATTACCAGTCACATCTACATTTAATGGTTACCATCCTTATTTGCTATGCAGAGGCCAAATTGAATTTTATGGAGTCTGTATGTGTGTGTGTGTGTGTGCGCGTGCGTGTGAAAAATAGTGTTTGTTTTTTCGGGAGGAGGGGGCCTTTTTTTTAATTTTTTTTTTTAATTCTCTTGGTGGCCCCATTTGCCCAAAAACTATTCCTAGGACCAGACCTGGTTCTATGTGCTGCTATAAAGTGGGCTTTGCATGATGGAGGGGGAAGAGAGTGAGTGTGTGCGTGTGTGTGTGTATTTTCTTTTTTTTTTCTCTAGTAGTATGAAATTGGGTGTCGCTCTTGTTTGTTGTTGTACTCTGTACATTTTATTGGATAAAACATGGCCATGTTTTACTTGGGGACCAGTAGCTTGGCTACATAAATGGACAAGTGACAAAGGCAGGCTTCAGAAGCTAATCTATTGATTGTATTTAACTTGGTTGTTTTTTTTAAATCCCAAACTGCAGTTCCTTTGCCCACCACCAAAATGTAAGATTTCTATTTTGACTTTTTAAAATAAAATGCTGCTACATTTTTTCCAACAAAGAAAGTTTCTGAAGACTTTTCAATTGAATGATCCTGTTGTCTTGTGGCTCTTCAGTTTTTGAATCAGAAATCAGATTAATGGCCAAATAGGCAGCTCAAGGAATTAGTTTAGGTACAACACAAACATTTAAGAAGAAATAAAATGAAAGCTGAAGGAAAATCAAGTAGTTTGAACATGCATATTAGTTTTTTTTTTAATTAAATGTGAAAAATATAACAATATGTACATAATGCAATATGAGAATGAAATTAGTTCTTTAATTAGGGGGAGAGATATAACAGAGTGGCTTCCTAATAACCAAACTGTCTTGCTGATATTGAATGTTGTGCCTAGTTCATCATTCGTTAGGATATGCCAACACAAATAGTTCCTTCATCCTCCTCTGATGACCACACATCATTTAATTCAGGTAATTCTTAATCTCTACAAAGTTTGTTAAGCCAGATAAAACCATCAATGTAATGATTGAAGTTTATAGGACACTTGTAAAGCCAAGTGATGCATTAAGATTTAAGTCTCAGCTCTCATGGATGACCCCTGTTCAATGGTCAGATGATCTAACTGTTGGCTAAAATGTTTCATGAAATCTTGAAATATCGCATGTTGAAACTGAGAAATTTCATTGTTTTGTTTTTTTGAAAATTATACCCCAGTTTGATTTGATGTCAACAACATTACCTCTCATCCTGGCAACACTTCAACACAACAGTGTACAGAGCTGAGGAGAACAGTCACTGCAATTTGAAAGTACAATATTTTCCCATTTATGCTTGAAACACTGTTAAAAACATCAATAGAAATAATGCATCAACTTTGGAAACATGGTTGTAGATGCACACAGGCATTATTCCACTAGATGTCAGTGCCATACTCAGTTTGAAGGCACAAGAAATAAACATGATGATGCATGTAACACACAGGACAGTGACTAGATCAGATATGGAAGAAAAAAAAGGAATTACGGTACAACCAGTGTGAATTTTAATGACAGAGCTGTCAAACTTTCAATAAATCAATTCAAGTCCAAGTGAAGTTGTCCAAGATGTAAGCTGAACGTTGTGAGACAAAATATGGTAAAAATCTTTTGTTGTTGTTCCAAAATGGCATTTACATCTACATCTATAAATCAACCAATCAGAATTAAGAATTAAACAACAATACACTGACTGGCAGAACATGTCATTTGTAAAGTGTAGGAAGTCCATAGATGCTCCTACAGATCTGTATTAATCTTATTTATCATTTATCAGACTCCAATTTCCTCAATAGGCCACAAGGTGCTACTGTGTGTTGAGTTGTTTAACATAGTAATTCAGATATAATCTGACAGAAACTGGTATAAACTGATGGCACTTCATGAATCTAATGGAGCAACTTCCTTCATGAAGGTCATGATTGTACTGAAGCTGTTTCAGAGAGGTGTTCTCCAACATTAATCATAAAACTTGAAGCTGCACTCATCATTGTCAATACTAAGCTCAGTAAACGTGACCCATCTCAAATTAGCTTTAAAATATATTTGTTGAAATACTAGAGTGAAAGATCTTTCTGTCACCTTGAAAAATAATAGAATATCACATCATGTACGGCCCCGATGAAAAACACAATCCTTAAATTTGCAAAGGATGTTCAATGGTTTATCAGATTTTCTTACTTCTCAGTTCCTGTAACAGGCCTATAGCTATTTTCATCTTGGAGTAAAAGCAACATCCTTTTAAATGACTTTGTGAAGTGATCAGTTTACATCATTCAATCATTCAGATGCTTTCAGATGCTCATCACCAGATTCTCCACAGGTGACTATTATATTCTGTTTGAGTGCAGTGAGTGAACAGGACACGATGAAATAAATAATCAATATAAAACTCAAGAAAAAAGCTCAAGAGCTTCAGATGTCTGTGGGGTTGATACTTGTTTGATTATATGAAATTCAGCAATTATATGTACTTACCGAGATAATTAATCAGTCAATAAGACAGTTTGATTTCCCCCACTGTCCAAAGGCTGCTTTAAATTTAAATGCCATAGTATTTTAATATTCAAGACAGTGATCCACTCCAGTTGAACAGCTGCTGCAGACCTCAGCGTCCTCCACGGCTTAGTCAATGTCTTAGAGAAGGTGGCGACCTCTCAGCTAAAACATCTGGTCATCATCCACTTGTTGGTGCAACATTTATTGAATATGTGGCTAGTGGCTCCTGTTGTTTTCCCCTCTCCTTGTTTATTCCTTTAGGAAGCTGTCGGCTGTTAGATTTGTATCAGAAGAAGAAGACACTGATCCGATCCAATATCAGTCTGAAATGTAGTTATCAGACATTGGACTGATGGTGTCAATCCACATCACTGATCCAGATTGGACTGAGCATCTAGTCAGTATCAGCACATACGTTTTGAATCGTATCGATGCATTTCTAATCAGATATACAGTCACACCTGAACACACCTTATTTTAGAGAGCTGAAAGTTATCAGCTCAGAAATGACAGACTTTACACTTCCACTTATTCATGCACTCACTTAATCACTGATCTTACTGATAAACATATTACACTTTAATCCTGCAAGCAGTAATTGATGCTGTTTAGCTCAATTAAAAACGCTTAACCTCCTGATGAAGGAGAAAAGGTATAAGTAGTTGGAATATGAATACGAATTACTTTATTAATCCCCAAAGGGAAATTCATTTGTCTGTCAGTTCATCCATCATTTGCAGAAGAATAAAAAAGCAGAAGAATTTATATGGCAGAATGTATATGTACACTGTAAATATTATCTTCATATTTAAATATGTATGGTGGTGGTTCACTTCCTGTCTGAGTAAACCACCATGATGCTAAACTCAGGTGAATTTAAGAGGATCTGATCAGGATCAGATTGTTCACACCTGTGACCAGCAGGTGGCACATTACAAATGTCACATTTGTAATGTGCCACCTGCTGGTCACAAATCTGAACAACAGTTCAACCACTTCAATTTGAAACCAGCTCTAATCACAATAATCATTACAATATTATTAAAATCACTAAAGAGTTTCTTTAATATAAAAAAAAGTAAAATATACAATTTTTCTGGTTATGACCACAATAGACACTGCATGGTTTAGCTTTCCCATCATTTAAACAATTTTTGTTTCAGCTCACGGTGAAATAACACAAACAAGATCATCACGAGGAAAGAAATGTATTATAATGAACGCTTGACAAAAGAAGCTGAAACATTTTTTCTAATCACAACAAAAAAACGATAACGTGCACCATATAAATATAAAAGGATATATATGTGTGTGTGCATATATACTATGTCCAAGGACAACAGATGAAAATTAGCACTGTGATATATCTGGGACATATATTTATATAATACATATGTAGCAACCAAAAACGTAATAACGGCCAATAACGTAATAACAGCCAATAACGTAATAATTTTGGCCATTTTAAATGTAATAAAGCCAATAATGTAATAACATGCCAATAATGTAATAAAACTTTTGAGCCAATAACGTAATAACATTTTGCCAATAATGTAATAAGTTATTACATTATTGGCTGGTTATTACGTTATTGGCCTAGTATTAAAAAAAACCTTTGACAATGTAATAACTGGTGACGATAATGTAATAATACATAAATATGACTGCAGTTCTTGGAAATAAAAGGCAGTTTTGTGCAGTTTGCTAATCAAAAATAGGTAAGTGGATGACATAGTCGTCATATTTATTCATCCAAGATGTACTATCTAAAATTATTACGTTATTGGCTGTTATTACGTTTTTGGTTGCTACATACATCTATTGTACCCTGTCACTGGTTTAAATAAACCTGCAAACAAAAGGAGAGTCAAGTTCAGTCAAACAGTTACAAGTCAAAATTGTTTGTTTATTAGAGATTAAATGAAGACATCTCATTTTAAGACTAAATTATGCATAGCATTATACTACAGATTATAATAACAATAATTATAATAATAATTAATAAAAGTAAACATATCTATCTTTCTCTTGCAAAGTAAAAACAATGAAAAGTTAATATGAAAAATGAAAAAAATATGTGAATTGTGGACTCCATTTTTGTTTCATTTTATGAATCGATCCATTTTGTAATGCTACAATTTGTCAACTATGACATCAACTGGAGCGAACATAGTGTCTGACATTCAAAGAGATTATATAAAAACTGCAAATATTTGTCAGCTAGCATTCAAGGGCATCGTCTGTATGAGCTGTAAACGATGACAGTGACAAGTGTTTCATAGATTGTAATATCCAGAAAGGTAACAACACTTAAACTAGAGTGAACAGATCTTCTCTGATCTGCCAAGCAGCTGAGCCAACCTACAGATGTGTGTTCAATCACTTGCAGGGCTGTGTGATCACAAATGTTTCTGCTAAATACATAATCATTCAGTTGGCTCACGGCAGCGAGCCGCTAAAGATTGGCTGCATCTGTGCAACAATCACAGGGCTGAGGGGTGAGGGAACGTGACGGTTACCCCTGCCAAGCAAATCCTCAAGGCAGCACTTTGCTCATATAGCAGCAGGGTCTCATCCATGAAGACGACTGAGGAGTCAGGCATCACGAAAAGAGAGGATGGACCAGGGTGGAAAAATGTCAACTTGATTCAATGTAATTCAGTTTTATTTGTATTGTACCAATTAATAGAATACATATTTCAAGGCTCTTTTACAAAGCGAAGTGGAGACGTTATATTAATTGGAAGACACTTCCAACAGAACCGAGCTCTGGTGGGTGTAGACTGGTTAAGAAAGAGAGGGTGGGGAAGTAGAGAGAGAGTGAGAGACAGAGAGCATGGACAGCAGTATATGCTGATGACAGTTAACTGTAAAAAAAAAACAAAAAAAACAATTACAGTTGAACCCATAGGTTATAGTATAATACTGTTTGTGCTGTTCAAAGAGAAGCGCACACAACAGGAAAGACAGTGGTGGTAAAGACATCGAAGTGGTTCAAAGAGGCTTCCTGCCATCGGTGTGACATCAGAGGAACATGGCCGCTGTGTGGATACAGTCTGTTGTTGCAGGTGCAGATGAAGCAGCCTCTGCAGGGAAGTGTGTTGTATGTAGTCACAACATCTATTGTTGAAGCACAGCTTAAGGTAGTTTCAGGAACTGAGGAACTTTCATGGGTTCAACATCTTTCTGATCACAGGAAACAAAGTATGTACGATAGAAAGACCACTCAAGGTCTCAGTGACAGCTCTGAAGGTACCATGCTAACTTTTCACCAGGAGCAGTTAGATGTGGGGAAGCTCTTTCAAAACCAAAACACGTTTTAGATCCCATCTTGAGTTCCTCCTTCAAAGGGCCACAGGGCACGAATGGACAGACTGATCAAGGACCCGTCTTCTTCACTTAGGCACAGGCAGCTTTCTCTAAGAAGACAGAAAACTGTATAACAGCTCCCTTCTGCTCACGCAGTCTCTTGAACATGTGGTGTATCAGAGTCACACCTTGTTTCAGCTGCTTGTATCAGTTTGTCTGCAGGGACCTTTGTCTGTTTCTGAATTTCTTTAAGCGTTGCTCGGGGAAGAAAATGACTGTACTTCTGTGTGGGAGGGAGATCATAAAAAATACAATTCACATATCAGTTTATAGCGTTAGGAAAACGTGGATAGTGTATCCAATATACTGTTCACATCGCAGCTGCCACAGTGCCACCGTCACCTGTCACTCTTATCATCTGCCTGAACTCTGACTGACAGTTTGTTTTCAGCTGCATTATTTCCAGTGAAACATAACGTTTTGAGGACATGTGCATGTCTGTTATGAGTTTTGCTTCACCACCCAGAGGATTTTTGTTTTCAACTGTCACACAATACTATAAATTTAACTTTCCACCCTCTTGGAAACATGGGTCAAAGTTTTTTTTACAGAACTTTTAAAACCCTCATATTTAGCTAATGAGAGGTAGGCAGTGTTTCACAGTCTTTTATGGAGGGATCCTCTTGACCTCTTGGGGTTCAGTCTGTGAAAGAATAACATAATGTGTTTTGCCTTTAGTAGTTTACACAAGACTCTTATACCATTGGCAATAATGCAAAAAAAAAGAAATGAAACAGAAAAAGGGAAACCCACCAATCCATTTCAGTTTTGAAATAGGAGCCATAAAGGTTCAAGTTACTTTATTGTACCTGTAGGTAAACCTGTTCTGCAGTGAAAATGTCATACATAGCCTACAACATAAGACAGTAAAATAAAACATTTAAAACAATTACTGCCAGTTAAAACGGTCAAGACAATTAAGACAATGGAATAAATGAGGTCAGCTGGAACAAAACTATTTTTAAAACTGTGGAACTAAAAACCTATGTCCAGAGGGGAGTAGTAAAAACTGTTTGTGCAAAGGTGCAGACTGTCATTTAAAATAGAATCGGCTGTCCACCGTACCTGTCTGTTGTGCAGGGCTCAGCTGAGATCCACCAATCAGTTTACCGGCCCATTTCACCCCTTGATTTTATGCATGAAGACTGTGTTTAACTAAATATTAATCATGGCAGAGGAGCTTCAAAATTGTATCCACAACTACTGACCTGAGACTTTTCCAGGTTTTCCAACATTAACTCATAAAATGTCTAAAAAAGAGAGAGCGTACACTAAATACACATCAATTACCGTGCCATACACTCCTCTACAAATAACTAATGAATCTCTCATTACTTTAAGCTTTTTTATGTCTTCAGACATAAAACACAAGTAGCTAGGCAATCATACCTAACCTTGTTCATAAACAGATGTGAAAACGTGTGACGGCTTAATGAAACAGATTTTTTGACTAATTCAACTGTTCAGCCCAGATTTTCTGAAGAGCCTTTGCAAAAACACCTTTTTGAGGTCTGACACAAGAAGCAGCCCTGTAGTCCAGCAGTGGGTCGTGTGAGTTGCCACCAGCCTTCAGAGGTTCTTGTTAACTACCAACATAGATCTGAGTTGTTTATCTCCCGTGGTTCTTCTCTGTATGTTGACACTGCCATGGCTGTTGTTTGCTCGAGCTGAGCAGAGTCAGAAACAGGCCAGACCTCCCTCAGGGCCTTGCCACCATCCCATGTAAACAAGTTGCTCCAGTGTATATTAGCAGACACTTTGATGTCACCAGCTGACTTAGTTTCTCTTCTCTTACTCTTAAATATTTTATTGACTTTGGATGATTCACAACAGTGAAGTGAGACATCGACTGTAACAAGGCCCGACACTGCTGTTTTCAGAAACTCAGAGGGATGAGTTTATCTGTGGTTCATGGTGAGAACAAATGGCAGCAGCACATGCTGTATGAAAATCCCATGCTTTGAGGACTCTTCATGTGTGGACTCTATTTTCCCTTATGTTTTCATGTGCGTCTACCTCCCTCTGCTGGCTGTTCTTATTAAATGCAGGACAACTAGGCAAGACACAACTTTCTTCAAAGGAGCCTTGTGGTCTCTGTTTGTTCACACCTTTCTGACAAAGTTGAAAAAATAGACACAAAGAGAACTGATGTATAACTGTATTAAATTGTCGTCATTTCACAACAAAAGTCAGATTTGTTTATCACAAGTGTTACAACCTTTAACAATTATTATTGTTCCACTACATAAAGTATGTTTGTATTTCAAACATTATGAAACTGATTATATGGAACATGGGTATGTTTTGGTCTTGAAACATCCAACATGTGCTTCCTTCTTGTTTATATATCGTGAAGGAAAAACAGTAATGCCTCACACCTGCTTTCTGTAAGTGTGATATAATCTGAAATATAAAACTTTATTTGACAATCATGTCGATTAATAATAATAATAATAAAGGTTATTCTTATTAGCATTGTTATTATTATTTTATTAACAACAACAATGTATTTCCATTTCCATGACCTTTCCACCTTGGACTTATTACGACACATTAATAAACAGCAAGTCAATCATTTTGTAATTCTGTTATGTAAATCCAGTAGCAACAGGTTTTACCTCATACAAACACACGCAGCCAGCAAATGACATCACAGGCTCCAACGATGAAAATAAAATCAATATAAACACCATAGCATGAACATAATATTTTAAAGAAAACACAACTGAAAAAAACATTAATGTTGAACATCTGATTCAAGTCATAGATAAAGCATGAGGATTTTATTTTTTGTTTTGTTTTGTTTTTCATTTTCCAACGTATCACATATGATGTCGACAGGGACAAAACTGTTTCAGTTCAGCCAGTAGCACTCAATAGCAGGATTTCATTATGTCCCAGCTTTACTTTTGTATGTTGAAACATAAAAATAAGAAAAGGATGTCTAAGTATACATTTCTTAAAAATCCTTTTTGAAAACCATGAAGGTCTCATTGCATTCAAACTGGGACAGCTCATATCGTCTAATACAAAACAAAACTCCTAAAATGTTCAAACTTTATTCTCAAATGAAACACAATTATAATCAAATGGGAGTATTATATGCACGTAGGCCAACATTATGTCAAATATGTCCTATCTGCTTGGTTTCTTGAGTTTCTAAAATCCACAGAGGAAAAACTCAGTCAGTCACTCAGTCAGTCAGTCAGCATTTGACAATATGCAGGAAAGAACTGTGACTAAAAAGAACTGTTCATTCGGTATAAAATATATCTGCCTCCAATATCTGGATATTAATTTAAAGTTAGGTGGTAATAATCTGTGTAGGAAATGTAAAAGTGAAACAAAAACTTTCTAACATGTGAGAGTGTAGTTTGGTCAAACTACTTTGGATCCGTCTATCAGTTGGCTTGGAACTTCCTTTGAGCCTATAATTATGTTTACTAGGCGAACGATCCCAAATCCCAAAAATACCAAAGTGTGAATTTCCTGTTGTTACTGTGGGCTTGATTACAATTTGTTATTTTAAGACAATAGAAAGAAACAAAAGCTCCAGATCTGAAGTTAGGGAAACAGCATCTAACGAGCATGTGTCAGTAGAATAGATGGTGACCAGGAGGACAGGGAGTCTCTCTAGGACCAGTTCTGTGCCCAACATTAGAATGAGAGACAGGTCTAACTAGATAATCAATCTCCTCAGTGAACAAATTATCCTGTAATATAACAAAATATATAGTACATGTTTTTCTCTTGTTGTTTTGTTTTTCTTTTTTCTGCTGGCTTTCTTTCTTTAAAAAAATTAAAAAAAATTCTAGAGGATTAATATACTGAAATCTGCCTCCATGAAAAGTGTACCATGATGCCATATACGTATATGGGCCACCATGTACCAAGCTTTAAAAAAAATAAAGTTAAAAACAAAATAAAATACATTATAGAGACAAGAGCTAACCTTAGTGCTGCTTTCCACTAGAGACAGCTCTGGTAAGTAAAAAGATGTTCATGCTGACACTGCTATATACCTTTAAACATTAGACCTGCTAAGATAACATCAATATGTCAGCAGAGTCACTGTGAACATGTTAACATTTCATTGTACCTGACATCAGTGACCTCAACCACTGACTGGTCTCTAACTTGCTGGTTAGTTCTCAGCCTAATTCAGGCAACTTCTCTCTACCAGCAGCTGCTCATATGTCCCACTATATTTTTCATTAATGTGAATTTATCTGACAGGAGGCATAAATCTAATCTGATCATAAACTCCAGGCTGATTAAGGATACTGTCATGTAAGTTATGATAAATGATTGCACTTGAGTACCAACTCTGTCTCCTAGAAATTACATTTGTATATATCTCATTTATAATAGAAAGTGCTTTTTCTAATAACATAAAGAGGAAATGCCATTTGTGTGTTTTGCAGTTTGCAAAAATGCAAAAAGTAAACATAAGCAAAACATTCAATGGCTATGTGTTTTTTCATTATAGTATCGGCAGTTATATGAGACAGTTAGAATTTGTATTTACATTTAACCAAAACCAACCTGTAAGTGTTCACGTGCTTTAAAATGCATGAACATAGAGCTTAATTCATTCATAAAAATGTTGCCTAATTCCATTTGCAAACACAATGTCACTGAAAAAACAATCTCATAATATATGAAGTGATATTTTGGAGACAGGGTTGTGTCAGGCTGGGTTTCTCCAGTACTCTCATATACAGCACACAGTGTACATAATACGCTCACTATAGTGTGTGAACAGGGTAGGCAATGCAAAGCAGCTTTATTAATGCTGCACATTTCATACATGAGTGCAATGAAACATAATAAAGGAAACATATAAAAGGTAAAATTACTTTCTAAACGGTTTACAGTTAAATTCACTGTTTCAACTCATTCATCAAAGACAGCAAAGTGCAGACAAGAGGTACCAGGTTTATAAGATTTAAAATCCACTCTTAAGATAAACTGCTCATCATTGCAAGGTGGCATAGACAACGTAAAAAAAAGGAGGTGGGGCTTGTATTACATCATATATGAGGTAATTATGGTTTGTGCCGCATGATAACAAAAAAACTGCTTCACCATGTTTTGTTATGAACCTTGGGACGGTCAGTAGGTTACAGAAGAGTATTAGGGCCTCTCATGAAAAAGAAATGAGAGGACCGCCATTGTCACCCCCTATCGGCTGCTTTGCTCACTTAACTTAAAATGAACACGTCCAATACGATGGCAGTGCCTCATCTTCTGTTACAAAAACCAAGATGGTGACCACTGAGGATGAAAAGTTTGTCGTTGTATTACACTCAACCTTTTTGACCTGTTTGACTGAATGTGCAGTGCACTGCATGTTGCTATACTTAAAATAGCAAGCGTGTATGAAAGTACACAAATTTAATTATTGTGTTTCATTGCATTACTACCTAAGTAGAGCAACACAATAGTAAAGTGTAGAAAACACTCATATCAGTCACATTTTGTTACCGCAGTAACCCACTATGAGGATAGATGCAAATCCCTTTATGACATTGTTTCTAGGTTTGAACTACAGAGAGTGTTTTGCTTTTCCCATAATATTCACCTACATGTCACTTGGGAATTGGATCTAGATGGGACAGTCGGTCTGTGGCAGACCCTGAACTTCTGAGAATCCTCTGCAAAGTGCTTTTTCCATGTATTGCTTGATAAAATGTTACATAAAACTTCCTTGTCTGTCGTCAAGCAAACAAATACCTCATGAAATTGTATTCAGAGATTTGCCATTTGTCCAAGACAGTTGTTTTTTTGTTCTTCGGTGGGTGTCAGACTCGCAGACATTGCTGAAGTATCTGTATCTTCCCTTATAATGTCGACTCAGGGGGACATATTTGGAGTAAATCTTAGAGCTGTATTGTACAATAGAGCATGTGTGGATTAGACCCAGTTAATAATGCAAGCACAAAGGCACTCTGTTCTTTTAAGTCTTTATGGGATTTCATAGTGTGTGTGTGCGCGTGTGTGTGTGTGACTTTATGTGTGTGTCACACATGAGAGGCCGCTTCCTGTCGATACTACTCCACACATCCCCGGTTCCTTTTCCATTGTAATTCCTTTAATTAAAGTGATTTTATTCACAGGCACACAGCTGGCACCGGCTACTTTCCATTAGCCATCTGAGTGGACGCTTCGTTCAGTGGGAGGACCCGCACTGGGGCTGCTTCCTATGGAGCGCACAATACTATTTTCATCTCCCAGCTGAGTTTGTTGTGTGTTTTGAATTTATTAATCATTGATTTTAATGTGCTGCCTCTTGACAGTGGCAGCTACCCTCGCATTAATTAATTCCTGCTTCCCAGACTTACAAAATGGCATTTAAAAAACAATGAGAGGTCGGCTGGTGTTTCCTCTGACCTATAAATGGAAGGCGTCAAAAAGCAAAATGTCAAAATTTGCTTTTATTTGTTCTTCTCTTGGCAGATTTTATTGCCTCCTTTTATTTGATAGAGCAAGATAGAAATGGGGTTATTTTAGGTATATTGAAATGATGTGTAAATACAGTTGTGTCACCTTTAATATTCCGCTCGTCTTTTTGGAGGTTGTGAAATGCAATAATGTCTCTTTTGTTGGGCATGTTTCCCTCAGTGCACCTGCTTTGCATACAGCATCTGCCAGGAGCACTCTCAAAGGAACTGTGGGTCTTAAGTTGAGGATAAAGGTGCATTGCCATCAACAATAGGTAGTCTGTGTTTATCCTTTGAGGTCTTAAACAACTACGTGTACAAAGATTTGCCTTCTGTGAATTGGTGGAAATAGAAAACGGGAGATTAGATCTTAAATTAAGCATATGGTGGTGGAATTTGAATGGAGTTGGGATTTGAATGTATTTATGGAAGTATATTCTTTTTTATTTATTGAGCAGACCTGAATTGTTCATCCATTTAAATGAGTGACTGGTCTCTGTGTTTGAAGAGATAAAAGCTCACTCTCATAATCCTTATTGACACTCCTGGATGCATGAAGACAGCTACTGCTCAGTCCTCGCTGTGCCCTGCCCCGTGGAAAGGGCCTCATCCTTATTCTCGCAGGGTTGTTTAAAGCTAAAGATTTCCTGACAGATTGCTCTCAACAGATTGATTAGCACATGTTCAGAGCAAAAAACTTCCCAAACCGGGTTTGTGTACATTTGCATGTTTGTGCATATGTTTTGTGGTGTGCACGCAACCCCAGAGTAAAAGGGAGAGAGGGGTGGTGGTGGTGGTGGGGTGGGGAGTCGTGGAATGCTTATCACACGCTTCAAAAAACATTCCTGCTATAATTAAAAAGAGCAAACAACCACAGTTGTAACCTGATGGCATTTAGTGGGGGCCCCGTGTGGAGCTCCGGCACAAAACCACATACAGTGCTGACAGTTGCAAAAGATAATGCACTCACTCCTCTACAGCTCACCTCCATCATACTTCAAACAGCTTTTATGTGGAAAGAGGTAAATAGATACTATATCCATACACACACTCACAAAAAAGTGCTTATGCTTCACAAACCTCCAGAACAGTGTGGCTGGCTGATCTGTTTGGATTGCGGCACAAAGGTTTGTCTGATACGCACATACGAGCTGTGAGGTTGTGAACCTTTTTTTTTTAAAGAAAAAAAAAACAAAACAGCCGTAAAATAATCAGCCATGTTGGTTCGATAACGAATCTGGGACTTCATTCACTCATCGTCATCCTCACTGTATGCTCCGCGCCGCCATGTGTGAGCGCTGAGCTGCTGTGCTTTGGTACAGATGTGAGGCCCCTGGCTCAGCCCTGCTACACAGTAAAAAATAATCATTCTCATGCAAATGCACAGTTTGACACGTTCAATTAGACCCTTGTGAAGAAAACGATCTGCGCTTTGAAGAGAGGCAGTTCCCACTGTTAGAGCACCTATGAAGCCCTAAAGCTGCTTGGCTTTTCTGCCCCCCTCCCCCCCTCCTCCCCTCCACCCATCTCCCCTTCTCTTTCTCTCTCTTTCTCTCTCTTTCTCTCTCTCTCTCCACTGTCCTCCCCTTCCTGTGCCTGGCCTCTACAGGGAGAGAGAGAGAGAGGGAGAGAGAGAGAGAGAGAGAGATCCATCGATCAGTGGTGATCATTGAGCACCCGCCCCGCCTCCTGCCTCCTGCCTTGCATTGTTTTTATCTCATCTCACAACCCTGTTGCCATGGTACTGAAGATGGCACTTCAACCCTTGTGCTTAATGATCTCTTGGATGATAGCCTACTTGTCAGGCATTCATGCCCTGTTCTGTTAAAATGCACGACGGAGAGGAATGAGCTGCTGCCTCTGCTAGTGGACAGGAGGGGTAGTTATTTAAACATTTCATTCTAAGCTTAACTGGTAGTGAACACAGTGTTATGGGTTATTTACCAAATGAGCTGTCTTAAACAGCTGTTTCGTTTTCTCCTCCTCGTCGGCTGAGCTGTGTTCTCAGAGATGGACATTCAGAATGACAGAGAAGCCAATTTGCATTCATTTAGTGTCTCCTTTTGTTTTGTGGCATTACTTTAAAAGCCATCCCTCTTTTCTGGCAGTTCAGTGCTGGTTGAGGGATTACCGCTCATATAAATAGCTGCCATTGATTTGACTAAGAGAATACTTTGTGTCATTATGAAGGCAGAAAATCCTAATTTGGAAATTGGAACACACAAAAAAAGAGCTGAGCGTTCAATTCATATCCATAATCTGCCACATTGCATGAAATCAAGGGTGTCGCGTTACAATGCTTGATTTTAGTCATCACTGTGATGGAGACAAAGGTAGCGCCTGGAGCCATCATGGTGGTGCTACTCAGTGAGGAAACGTGTCATTTTATGATGTTTTATCTGGCAACCTCTCAGTGTTTTGCAGCATGGAAAAGCCTGTGTAGGGAGCGCGCAGGGGTGATGATCCTGGAGGACTGGGGTTAAAGACATTAGCAATCTTTATGAATCTCTGATATTTAAATATGGATTCAGGCGTCTCACTCCGGCAGAGACATTAGAGACTGCTTATTGATTGAGATTCCTGGAAAAGAAGAGATACGCAGGCTTGCCATTGCTGGAGATGGAGCTGTTCGATCACATCTGACCTGTTATTCACATGTGGCAGCCGAGCGTTGTTGTTATATTGTCCTGTGCATTTTTTTTGGGGGGGGAGATTCACACTCATCTGCGTGCTGGACCATGAAATGAAAATGAAAATGATAAAAAAAAAAAAAAAAAGTCTGGTGCCATTTAATTTTTTCATCCATTAGCTCAACGGTTAAAAAACGTTGATCCACTTCAAGGTGTAAGTTTGTTAAGTCTTTCTCTTGAGCTTGAGGAGTTTAGTGTTTAGTGTTCGCTTGTGTTTTGTCTCCTCAACGCAGACAGGCAGCAATGTAAAGCGACTTAATTCTATCCTCCATTACAGAAGGGAACACAATGAAAAACACACTCTTCTTTTTATCTGCTTTTATCTCCTTTTGTGCCGAAGAGCTTTAAAGAATCAGTGTCTTTATCTCTCCCCCAATCCATATAATGCAATAGGGTAAATGCTTCCTGTGTGTCCAAAGTAAGGTATTGAAAGGTCCAATTGAATTAAAGTAAAAGATCTGGGAAGAAAATGGGAAGTACTCTCACTTTTTTCCCCCTCTCACTTTTGACAGTGGGAATTGCTGTAAATTGACACTGATATGGTCCATCTCGCCTCAGCCACCCTCCCTTAACCCCCCCGCCTCCCACACACACACACACACACACACACACTAGGCACAAAGCAGGCAGATAACGTGCATATTAACTGCATCTGTATCCATTCTCTAGCAGATAACATTTCCCATCATCAGAGTGGCTGGCTTTATTTCCTCCCCTACTGATGTCTGATGGGTCTATGACTTAGCTGCTCCAAATTAACTGACCTTGGCCTTGATGTTGGCACACACACACACACACAACAATCATGATACTGGTAGTAGAATTGTAGTTATACTATAGTAGCAATTGATTGTTCGCTACAAAAGCAGCATCCGGTTTGAGTGACAGATGCTTAAAATAGCTCTAATCATTAAAAATGGATGAAATGATTGTGTGTAATGTAAAGGAAGCTAGGTTTTTGGTGAAAAACCCAGAGGAGTCAAACAAGTCAAGCCTGTTTCCCACTGGTGTTGATCTCAGTTTGAGTTGAGCCATGATAAGAGTTGGTCGTATTCTATGTACGCTCAGGAAAGATGCACGCTTCAGTGAAAAAAAAAATCTCCTTTCGGACCATCCTTCAAAAAAGGATTGGAGATAATGCCATGCCGAACTTGTTGTGTCTGTGACTTCCGTTGCTACATAACCAAGTAGCCTGGTGCTATCAAGTTCACAGCTTAGCAATTCTTCCGAAGGCCACACACATTTTAAAACAAAAATGATCTATGTCCAGACTAATAATGTAGATGTAGCGTTAGTATAAATTTTCCTTTATATCTGTCCTCGACCGGACCTGGTCTCGTGCTGTGTTCAGGAGCACAGAGTGTTGTGTAGTTTGTGGAGCTGACAGGGAGGACACCTGGCTTGGGTGGGCAGGGAAGGCAGAGGAGTGTGGACTGTGGAGTGGTATGTTGGCTGTAGGGGTTTCCAGTCTTGCCCTGTAAACTGTATCCAATATTGTCTGCTTTCTTTTAGCAGTGGTTAGCATGCTAGTTAGCTTTGCTTGCCTCCCAGCGTGTGGATTGTTATTTGCTAAGATAAGGCACTGAGCAACTTGGCTGTTGTTTGGTGGGGTGAGTCACAGGCTTCAACATGCTGTTTATTATTCAATCCAGTACGTGGCTCTAATACAATGCAGGTTAGCATATGTTTAGCTTATTAGCCTGCCATACTAATTAGTTTAATGAGTAAGGTAAATGCCTCGTATTTTAATTTATGATTTTTTGATAAATAAGAGGACTCTTGGTTTCATTTTTCAGCACTGGAGGCCTCTGCTTGGTTGAAACCAATTTAATATGAGTAGGCCTACCAGGCTTCCACGGGAATGCTTTACAACTTTGGGCACATTTAATTGCGTGTTGACCAAGTCCAAGAGCAAATTCCTTGATACACCTTGTTATAACTCTGGTCCACTGTTGCACACTGACTGTTTGTGGGTATTTATTTAGTCCCCTTGTAGCCTAGTTTTTGTTGCTGTTTTTGTTCAAGATAAATCAGTCCTTACTTTTGGCATCACTGTCTGGTGTCCATTTTACATGCAGTCTCCAGTTAAGCTGGTAGTTTGATTAGGGAAGCCACAATACTGAATGACAATATCACAGAAAGGAGCACAAATTGGATAAAGGGACATAGGCTGTCTGAGAGTCTCTTTAAAAGTGATTCAAGGTTTTTTACTGAGTGACACAGAAAATGTCTGTTTAAGAAAGAGAAGTTCAAAACCAGTGAGTTGTGTACAGAGCCCAAGGTAACGCTGCTTTTGTGTAGTTTGGCATCTTCACACCCTCTTTAAGTAAATAATGTTTCACACTGACGCAAAGGGTTTTGTTTTAGAGAGCGTGATTCAGGCTAAGATGAATATTCAAGGAAAAGTTATGGCATGTACAGGAGTAGCACAAAGCCATTCTGCATCTGCACTTGAACATGCTGCCACTCTATCTGCAGTCTGACCTGCATCACACTATAACTGTGTAAAGAATGGATTGCGATGGGGCGGTGTTTAGCTCACTTGGAAGAGCTGCCGCCCCATGTTGAGGCTATAGTCCTCACTGCAGGCGGCCCCAGTTCGAATCCCGCATCAGGCAGCCCTTTCCTGCATGTCATTCCCCCTTTCTGCCTCCCCATTTCCTGTCTCTCTCTCCACTGTGCTATCAATTAAAGGCATTAAAAGCCCCAAAAAATACTTTAAAAAAACACACACATCCTCTTTTTTTTTTAGATGCTGTACATGTCTGTGTCTTGACATTTCTCTCTTTTTCCCTCTGTCTCATTTGGTCACTCTCTCTTCTCCCACCCCCTCCCTTGTCAGACTCTCTTGTCTCATGATATGCCACAGAGTGACACAATTATCCACTTCATTTGAGTCGTGGTGCTAATGGTTGAGACCAGCCTCTTGGGGAGTTGGGGTGGGGGGCTGATAGGTGATAGGTAGCAGTAATTGTAAATGGTGTAATGAGTGCGGAACGGCCACAATGTAGAGCCAGCTATTACAGGTGCCCCCCCCCCCCCCCCCCCCTCCAACAACAAGGGTTCAGCAGAGACAGAGGAAATATCAGTATCACAGATCATCACTCCTCTGTTTCTCCTTCTTGTCTTTTCTCTGTGAGCAGCCCCCTCACTTCATGTTTCACTTCTCACCTGATCTGACATTTTTTTTGGTCCTATCTTTTGTCTTGACAGATCAAACCATACAATTATGTCTTACATCCATTTAGTATTATGAAAGTATGAATCAGTTACCATCCTTTCCATCCATCTATTGATTGAGAAAATCAACATCACTATGTCTGTCTGGCCTATGAGAGCTTCTGTAGGTATGTCTGAAAAATCAGCACAGAAAAGGCCATTATTATTTGAGTAAATATCCATTAAAATACTGAAAGGGGAACTACGCAAGTCTGGTCGCTTTTTTCGCTGTTTTGGTGACTCTTTTTCTCTACGGAGCTCCCCTTACAGTTTTAAAGTAGCCTACTTATTTTCACTGTTGTAAAAACTCACCACTCACCACGAAGCTGGCGAGAAGGCAATCCATGGGTTACCGAGGTGGGTAATCTTAAAGCAGAAGTAAGCGATCCGGTCGTTTTGGCTAACATCCTGTCAGCCGATGGAGTTAGCAGTCCCCGTCCTCGTCCCTACGTCACCACATTCACGCGCATCCCTTGGCTGCACACACAGAGAGGACCGCCGCTTTATGCCGTTCTCTCTCCTCATTGGATAAAGGTTGTAGGATACAAGAAAAGTTTTCTCCTCGGCTTACAGAGCAGAGTGACTGATAGACCCGTGTTTCAGACCAAACACTCTATATAAGTGATTGCTGTCGGAAGATATAACTATTTAAGACTTATATTAACACAAATATTCCGCTTACTTCTGCTTTAACAAGAGATTACGGATTACCAGGTGTGTTTGTGGAAGGCAGAGAGCCTCCATTCCCCCTGTAACAAGTCATTTAACCATCGCAATTACTCCAAAGCTGTTTAATTAAGGTGCAAATCTTGCATAGTTCCTCTTCAAGCTATTATAATTGTTCACATTTCCCAATGTGATCTACAGAGTTAGTTGCGGGCAGTGATGCCAAAATTCAGAAAATACAACTCTGCTGGAGGTACTGTAGGTCCTGGAGATGGGCTAACAAGGGCAATGTAATAAATCTACGAGTGTTCTTGTCTGACGACCATCTTGACAAGAGGAGGGGATAAGCAACTGAGGGGACAGCAACAGGTCTATCGCAAGAAAAGACATTAGTGACAAGTTATAGACCAGGGATGTCAAACATATGGTCCGTGGGCCAAAACTGGCCCGCCAGATGGTCCAATCCGGCCCGCCGGATGAATTTGCCAAGTTTGAAAATTACATAGAAGTCAGAAGATACATAATATTGTTGAAATTTATGTATTTTTCTCAATAAATTTCAGGTTGTTCATAACACGTTTTGTAAAACGGAGGGTTCATTTGCACTAAAACAAAGGGAATATTTCGAGTTCTCATTATGTTATTTCACTGGTCTGGCCCACTTGAGATCAAATTGTGCTGTATGCGGCCCCTGAACTAAAATGAGTTTGACACCCCTGTTATAGACGATCAGCACAACATAGCAACTGTCAGCTACTGTCATTGATGGTGTCAGAGGTCAGAAGAGAACAGACGGACTGGTTCAAGCCAATAGAAAGGCAACAGTTACTCAAATAACCACTGGTCAAAACAGAGGCATACAGAAGAGCATCTCTGAACAAACAACACATTGAACCTTAAAGCAGATAGGTTACAGCAGCAGTAGAGCACAGCGGGTGCCACACCTGTCAGCAAAGAACAGGAAACCGAGACTACAATTCAGACAGGGACCAAAACTGAACAAGCAGAGGATTGGAAAAACGTTGCCTGATCTGTTGAGTCTTGATTTCTGTTGCAACTTTCAGATGGGGGCAAAATCAACACCATTTACAAAAAGTTGGAACCCTGTATAAAATGTAAATAGAAACAGAATTGACACAAATGAGTGATGGAAAACTGTTATAAAATGTAATCTTTTTCTATTGCAAGTGCCAGTGCTACCACCTGACAAGAGACAGATTGATAAAATATGTAGCTACAGTATTATGTTACAGAAATGTCTGATTATTGTGTTTCAGCATCTGGAACTCATGGGACAGGTGTAATGTCCTGAGGTGGCACAGGAAGAACATGGGCCTTTTTGAGGACTGAGTTGACAGTAGACACCTATGTCAGGTCCTGGAAGATAAACCCTGAAGGATTCTCCAGGCAGTGCAGTGCTCTCCAGTTTAGTTGATGGAGTGCAGTGTTGTAGGGAGGTGTCTGTCTGGAGTCCACTGCCATCTCTGGGATGTTGTTGCACTGTTGTTTTAAAATATGAGGAGTGTAACAGTTGGGTCTTCGGTGCAGAAAAGCATTTGGACTGTGGGTGGGATGGGGCAGTACAGACTGTAGCCTCACCTGTTGTTTCCCCGTCTGTGAGGAAGTTGGTGATCTAATGAAAGGTGAAGGTGGGTGAGTGGGCACACTACAGGAGGTCCAGCGGCATTGTGGTGTTGTGGTTCAGGTGGGCCTGTAACTGGGATGGGAGAGGCGATTGCAGGAGGACATGGCTGGCTGTGATGTCTGGTTTCTCTGCAGGCTCTGTTTCCTGCAGGCCTCTTCACACTGATGCAGGGTTTGATAGCTCAACTCCACTGATCAGACAAGGGTTTTAGCCATACGTAATCTCTTTCTGCATTACCTCGCAGGAAATAGTCCAAACAAAGAACAACAAAGGAGAGAGGTAAGAACGGAGATTTCTCAGAATCAACATATAAAAGGCAGTCAAGGCAGCTGAAAATCTAGACTTCTCCAGACTTGAGTACATTTTTCCTGTTGTATTATTCTTCATTCTTCTTTGTATCATGTAACAATTCTTAAGGTTATGGACCCCAGGAAGACTAGCTGGTTGTCTAGGCATCAGCCAATGGGGATCCACGTAAAAAAACAACAACCCAAAAACGAACAAAAAGTGTCATTTCAAGGGCTTGGACATGTGGACATCAGACATAAACATTGTGAAAGTAATATATTTGAAAACTAAAATGCATTACCGTGGGCATAGCCTTGGTGCAGGCCAGAGGCCACTTTGCTACTCTGACCTTTTGGCCTTGTTGGCATCTCTCTAACAGAGGCCTGATAAAAAAGATAAAACCTCCATATAACAGGCTGTCCTGGATGGACTTGAGCAAAATTTTAAGAAGCATAAGGCAGAAAAAGCAAGTCAGTCTTTGATTGGTGAATGGCAGCAGTTCATGTTGGCCAGGGAACAGATATTTGGTGGTGGACAGACAGTATGTAAAATCTCCTCCTTAGAGAGAGTTGATGCCCGTCAGACGAAAGTCTCCACAAAACTTTCTACATTGGTGAAGTTACATAAAACTTTTGTAAAAAGTGGACTGGTGCATGTTAAGCTGTTGTTCTCTGGTAAAAGCAAAATTATTGGAACTTGAAAAGGCCCAAGACCTGATGAAATCACCTGGTGGAGCTCTTTTAAAAGTCTTGAATTTCACATTTTGAATACAAAAGTTCAATCAAATTGAAACTATCACTTTTTGAACATAGTGACAGGTTTTTCACTGTGGCTCTAGATAAAATGTAATTGTGCCCAGCGTCAGATTGCTCCGTAGGTATTTAGTCATAATAGGGTACAACATACACAATGTACTGAGAGTGTATGAGTCTGTCCTGCAATAAATCATATTTTTACCAAGCATATAATGCTCAGTATTTACGGAGAAGGAGTTTAAGTTCAGAGAGACTCAGTTTGACACATTGTTCTTACAGATGTGAGGTGTTCATATTATTTTGTCCAACCACTGTTCCCCTCTGCCTTTGTTGCCTGGGACAGAGCAAGTGCCAGTAGATCCTTTCCTCCAGTAGGGGGTGGTATTAGCACTCGCTTCTCTGCTGAGGCCTTGTGGAATAGAGACAGCTGAAATGCCAGCACTGCCCACGGAGTCAGAAGGATGGAGGAGGG